>NC_134793.1:3714715-3722215 GCF_046742065.1 Oratosquilla oratoria
ATCTTCAATCAAGCTCCCAGAGTAAAAGAATCAAGCCACTTGATTCTATTCAGCTCCAAGCAAACCAGCAACGCCTAAAGCTCAGAAGAACACTGTCCACGAAGCAGACATCGCTTCGTCAGCAAGCTTCCAAGCAAACGACACGTCTACAAACTACCCCTCCACCAACCACTCCCTTCGAGACGACAGTCTGAATTCTAAGACTGCATCAATCTTAGAATCGGTGGTGAAATCAAAGGCTTTCGATTTTAAACCACCTGGTGGCAGTACGCTACCATAGTCTCTGTAGACAGATGTCTACAGTGACACCTCTGTCAGAATAGAAGAACCTGTCAACTCTACACAACTCAATCACCATTCAAGCACCATAACACCAAGTACACAATTCCGGGCAATCGTCTCAACCGACTCCAACCTACCTAAACCCATATCAAGGTAAATATTGTAATTCCTATCCACCCTTCATACCATTTTATTATACTAATAATTCTCGTCTACCCCTGAAAACCCCCTGATACTCGCTTTTCTCTCCCATTCCATGCGAGCACCATACACCTAGACTTCATACGTCTAGATGTACCCAACCATAAGCAGCCTCACCTGGAGGTAATTGCCCACCAATCAACACACATATCATCAAAATAACCTACCAACAAAGAGAAATCTTCCAAATCATCGTACGTCAAGACAAACCGATCTACAGACAGCGACACCCCCACCTAACGGTAACTACACAGCTGTCTACACTTATAATTTCGAGTGTCCAAGGTAACAGTGCTATATAATATAAAAATATATGAAATTACTCACAACATAACCAGTGCCTTATATATATATATAAATTTAATAATACCATATTGTTCATACGTTAAGTACTTGCAGCAATTACTATAAATTAATATAAAACTTACGTAACTGCATTCAACATTACCATACTTTACAAATGCAAATTAAAATTACCCCCTATATGTATTTTGCCAACTTCTAACTTAACATATATTTGTGCATGCATTAATTTGTTTAGATTTCACTATTACCTTGTTATATATATTGTACCTGCAAGAACTTTCATATTACCCTTTTATGCATATTTAAAATTTTATGACATTTTTATTACCCTGTTTTACATACATTGTATCATTTTGATATGCATTTTATCAGTTAAGTGATTCTTGTTTGCATTATACACATTTTTATGATGACTTATATCTCTTCTCTTATCTAACTATAACACACTATCTTTTAGGTAATGCATGCATCCCTAGTTAGACACTAACATGGCTTCAGGAACGAGATCCAAAGTCAAGAATTTAATTGAAACATTCCTTTCTCCCTCAAAAGAAAAGAAACCCCCCAGTGACACCGATTATTCCACACCTAAAGTAGATTCTACAATTATTCCCGAGAATAACGTTGACAACCCACACTTAGAATATGACCCATTCCACGAAGAACTGCTTGACGCAAACCAACCACTCTTACCCCTCAACCCCCTCCCTCACACCTCACCACAACTCCAAGTTGCCCCTCATGTAGACCCCCAACAACAACCCCCAAACCCCACCACTCATACATACGAGAACTTAGCCTGCCCTTCTCCAAACCAAACGTCAAGTCAAACATCCTTCACACCAGACCCCTACCCAACACCAAACCCCGCCCCAAACTATCACAACATCCCCACCCAACCCAACGCCAACCAACCCACATACATCCCAACACCAACCTACAATAGTCAATAACTACCAAACTATCTCCCCTCTAACCAAAATCCCCACCTTCTCTCAAACTAGCGGACTCTCCATCACTGACTTCCTAACGGCATGTGACCTTTTTTCTCTAAAAATCCTAACTACTCTAACTTAGAGAAGATAAATCTATGCCGCCAGAATATACAAGCCTCAGATGAGCATAGATCCACGGCTCGAATGCTGGATAACCTTATTGCTGGTGGAATCACATACAATGAATACAAATCCCATTTATTTAATGTCTTCCAGAACAAACAAACAAACAACATTAACTTTCTCCTCACATTTCTAAACAACACTAGAACTCAAAAACAGACTAATATCAAAGACAATGTTGCCAATGCAATAAAAGATATTAGGGAAAATCGAGAAAACCAAAGCCCTTGGACCTTCACAAACATCTCAGGAAAAAAAGCAATGACATTAGAAAACCTATACACATTACTAGAGATAGGCCTCTATCTTTCCCAACTCCCACCACAGTGTAAAAAGAAGCAGCTAGAAGGGATTTAAACACCAGAAAACCATTAGCTTATAATTATATCTTAGATATAACGCTTGCAACATTTCCCTTTCCGACCAGCATCATTATGCTAGACTAAATACCCTTCAGTCACACCAGGCCCCTAGCTCCAATACAGCACAACCATCAACCTGGTCTTCCTACCATCTTTCAACAACTCACAACACCAGAGACTGCATACAAAAACAACAAATACAAGCACAACACCGCACTACCCCTTGCTCAGTTCATGGGACAACGACTCACACAGATGCCCAATGTAGAGCACAGCAACACCAACAACCACAGACACAACACCGCACTACCCCTTGTTCAGTTCATGGAACAACGACACACACAGATGCCCAATGTAGAACACAGCAATACCAACAACCACAGACACAACACCGCACTACCCCTTGCTCTGTTCATGGAACTACCTCCCACACAGATTCCCAATGTAGAGCCCAACAACAAACCCAATCACCCACGCACCCCCTACACCACTCAACATATCAAGACCAACACGGCTAGGTAAATATTGCAACCTACACAAAACCACAACTCACTCCAACGAGGAATGCTCTCAACAAAAATCACAACCACATCCTCATTAGAGAACAAACAGACCAGTTACGGCATCACAACAAACACCGTACTCCCACAGAACGTCAAACTCAACACACACAACTCAACACCGATTGGGGGAACGTGTACCAGCCTCACGCACCAGACCACCATAGGAACGTCCAACCCACCCCACAACTATATCACTCTAAAGGTAACACTAGATCAAACCAGTGTTGACATGATAGTTGATACAGGCACAAACCTGAACATCATCCCCAGAGCTCTCTACGAATCACTTAATGACCCACCCCAAATCCAGTACTCCAACACAGAAGGCCTACTGATAGAAGGAAGTACCATATCACTTCATGATATGATAGACTTAGATATAGAAATTAACAAATCCCAGGTAGGCCTCACATCCTTCCACTTAGCAGATGAATGGAGTCTCGACCCTACGAGAATGGAAGTCCATCATCAACTTAAATACCAACAAAATCTCCTTCCGAGATGAAAATGACAACTCCAAAATTCCCGAAACACCCGATCCAGACACACAACGTCTTTCATGTCTATCTAGCTTAAATAACCCCACTCCAACTAAGAGCTACTCATTCCGTCCACCACCTTATGTCACCTCAAAGGCACTGATGTCTAACACAGTCATCATACCCCCTAGACATTAAATAACAGTCCCACTATATATACCCGGAGCAATCGAATATCAGGATGTCATAATTGACCCAGATACGTCAAGAGTTAACAACATATCCCTCGAACCTTCATGGGATTTAGTGTCAGAAAATAAATACACCCTAGATATGTTAACAAATCTCTCCGATCAACACCGCAAAATCAGAAAGAACACAAACATTTGTTCAGTCCACCTCCATAATTCCCCAATCCAAGAACCACTCCCACAACACATCAACACTGTAGGACAAACACAAAACCTCACCCCTATCCACCCCAACCAAATAACAACATCAGCCAACGAAGAGATACGTAACAAGCTACTAAACCTCCTCCAAAGGAATAGATCGGCTATCGCCTTAGAAGGCGAACCTCTAGGCAAATGTGATATAACTAAACACCACATCCAAATCCTCCCCAACACCCCCTCATACACCCCCGCTTACCGCATACCCCACAGTAGGAAAACACAAGTAAACAACATTGTGCATGATATGTTACACCAAGGTGTAATTTCTCACTCAGATTCCCCATGGAACAGTCCCCTCTTCCTAGTCCCTAAGAAAGACGGAACTCTACGCCCTGTTGTAGATTTTAGGAAAATCAACCACCTAACTCAATCTGACCCACACCCACTACCTGCCATGCAAGATGTCTTGCAATCTATAGGAAACGGGAATTCTGTATTTTCCACAATTGACCTTAAGTCAGCCTTCTGGCAAGTGGAACTGACAGATGAATCAAAACCCGTAACTGCATTCTCCACTGATAAGGGACATTTCCACTTCGAGCGCATGCCCTTTGGCCTTAAGAATGCCCCCTCAACCCAACAGAGATTAATGAATCGCATTTTCAGCGATATGATAGGAATCTCATTATTCGTCTACTTAGACGACCTCATCATCTATAGCCCCACACAAACTGACCGCCTCCAAATACTAGAGATTATCCTAAAAATATTAAAAAGCACGGGATTGAAAATCCAACTAGGAAAGTGCAAATTCCTACAGACGGAACTCACCTTCCTAGGCCATAAGGTTGACGCCCAAGGCATCCATACCACCACAGACAAAATAAATGCCATTGCAAAATTCCCAACCCCCAGAAACGCAGATGAAACAAGTTTCGTAGGACTAGCCTCATACTATAGACACTTCATACAAAATTTTGCACACATAGCATCCCCTCTCACCAAATTCACAAGAAAAGGCGAGACATTCAAATGGTCTGAAGCGGAACAGACAAGCTTCGACACCCTTAAACATGCTCTTACCACAGCTCCTGTCCTAGCCTTTCCTGACATGAAGAAAGAATTCCTTCTTTACACCGACGCCTCCTCTAAAGGAATAGGCGCAGTTCTACAACAAAAGGATGAAAACGGGAAAGAGCACCCCATTGTATACGCAAGTAGAGTACTAAATAAGCCTGAAAGTAATTATTCAACAACCCACAAAGAAGAACTTGCATTGATATGGGGTTTAAAACATTTTAAATATCTCATACTAGGATACAAGATAAATATCTTCACAGACCACCAACCCCTAGTCTACCTCTTTAACTCTAAAGACCTACATGGCAGAATTGCTAGGTGGAAAACCACCTTACTAGACTTTGACCCTAAAATCACATACTTAGCTGGAAAAGCTAACGTAGTTTGCAGACTCACTAAGCAGACAAATTCACATATCAACCTTAACAAAAATAACCTGTATTCCTATGCAAGACCTTAGAGAAGAAACAGACAAAGACCCGACATGGTCTAAAGTAAAACAACATCTACTTTCAAGAACACCCTTACAGTCCCGACCACCTATCCCTATAGAGGAACGCAAGCTGGTCGACGGAATCATAAGGAGAACCACTAATGACAGAGAAGTTACTGTCATCCCCAAAGCCGAGTTCCCAAGGTCCTACACATATTGCACGACAGCGCAATGGGAGGCCACTCAGGCAGGGATAAGACACTGACTACTGCTAGGCATTCATATTTCTGGACACATATGAAAAAAGACATAACCACACATATAGACTCATGTGTCACTTGCAACCAATTCAGAGGACCTGACCCCAAACAACTCAATATCAAAGACATCCCACTCCCTGCTGAACCATGGGAAACACTTGGCATTGACCTACTTAAAATGCCAACGAGCCATCAAGATTCCAATTATGTACTCACGGCAGTCGACTATCTGTCAAAATACACAATCCTAGTTCCACTACAAGACAAAACAGCAGAGAATGTGGACAAAGCATTGGTTAACAACATATTCTGCTGGTATAATATACCAAGACAAATGCTGTCTGATAACGGTTCTGAATTCAAGAACGAAGTAATGCGCGAAATAGCACATTTATACAACATAAATCAAACCTTCGCCACTGCCTACCATCCACAAGGGAATGGACTAGTAGAACGCACTAACAGAAAAGTGCTTGAAATCCTCAGACCTTTGGCCAACGATCTTTCGGATAGTTGGGAAGATTGGCTACCCCAGGTACAAGCCAGTATCAACAGCACAGTCAACTCCGCAACAAAGATATCCCCCCATGAGATCATATTTGGCCAAAGAATGCGGCTACCCTACCAAATCTTTAACCAACCCCCACCCCCCTTATACAACCTAGAAAACCTTACACAATGCCTAAAAAGAGGCATGCAAAGTATATACAAACAGGTCAGAGAAAACCTCAAAGCAGCCCAAGAAAAAAACAAAACCAAACAACAAAAACGATCATCTCCACTCAACATAACACTTGGAGACACAGTCATGGTCAGAGACTCTAATAGAACTAACAAACTCAAACCCAAGTTCCTAGGCCCCTTCACAGTCACAACCTCACTCCCCAACAATGTTTTCCTATTAACGGACCCTTCCGATCACACAACCGTAACCAAACACGGAGAGAAATTAAGAAAAGTCAAACTTAACCTAAACGCAACCCCACCTCCCAACCAGAACCCACCCACCAGACTAACAAATAACCCAACCAAGCGCAATTCCCATCACATGACACTACGTCGACGCAACTAAAACATACACTTTAGCTCTCACCCCTGAAGATGCAGGACGTCATGCATTCCTCAGTGGAGGTTAAAATGGCCAGCATTACAATAAGAACTTCTTTCCGCATATCTATCAAACCTTCTCTACTTCCTTCCGACCACTATAACCTTAGCGAGAGTCAGATATACATATCCTTAACCACTAAAACAAAAACTCCATCCACAGGATGCAACCACTACTACTACTCCCCATCCTCGTCCACTTCTCACCCAGCTTACCCATTCCATTTCCAACTAACCAAATCCCAACCTTGCCTCTCAGAACTCACAACACCCAAAGTCAACCTTTCCGAGACATGCGACTTTTGCTTTTCGGACAACACTCAAATACACCACATCCACGTAGGAAATAAACACTTCATATTTCTCCCCCACCCCACAATAGTATCCGTAATATGCCTATACAAACCACCCTCCCATCATAAGATCAACGGCTCTATCACCCTACCAGACACCTGTCACATCTATATGATGGACTCAATGCTCCTACCTAACCAGCTCCACTACCAAGGCACTCTAAACACCACCCACAATCTAGGTCCCATAACCCAACTAATACTCCCACCCCTCCCTAAGATCCCCGATACCATCCTCCCAAGTGAGATAGACATGGTACGTCTCCTAAACAAATCAACTACCCTTGATATAGACTCTTTAGATCTACACTATAAAATCTTACCCTATGCCTCCACTGCCCTCTCAACCTTAATCATCATTTTTATAATAATAATACTAACAAAGTACTTTTGCATGAAATAAGTGCTTGAAAAATGTTTTCCCAAATTGCTGTAAACCTAGGATAATTTTTATCTTGTGTCTCACCAATATCTTAACATACTATAGTGCCATACAAACTCACAGATAAGAGTTTCTCAGAAAACACAGATAGTGCCATACAAACTCACAGATAAGAGTTT
>NC_134793.1:3732215-3734715 GCF_046742065.1 Oratosquilla oratoria
CTTTCTAATAAGGATCTACAAGAAATTATTACATTCGAATTATCCCAGTCAATAGGATGATTGTGGTCTCTTACATGGACAAAAAGGCCACTGAAACTTTGCCCACTCCTTACACTATATTTGTGCTGATTTATCCTAGTTTTTAAGTCTTTACCAGTTTGGCCGATATAAAATTTGTTACATTTAAGGCATGGAATAGAGTAAACACAACCCTCGTTTGCTTCAGGTGAATTTTTAATGAGCTTACTTTTTATAGTATTATTTTTGAAAACCAAGTTGATGTTGAATTGTTTGAGAATATTAGGCAGACCAATTAATTTCTCACTGTAAGGAAGAACCAAAAGGTTCTTTTTGTCAAATACTTTTCTTACGTGTGAGGTGTTATGGAAAGTTTTGTAAGCCATTTTATGAGAAGTGTTTACTAAGTGCTTTGGATATCTTAATTCAGAAGCTATGCTATATATCTTCCTCAGCTCATCATCCAAAAATTCCAGGCTACATATCCTGTAAGCTCTAAGGAACATAGAACTAAAGACAGAAAGTTTTGTCTTCTGATGATGAGCCGAGTAAAAGTGGACATATGATGCGACATTAGTAGGTTTTCTATAAACGTCATATTTAAATTGTTTACCATTTCGATGAATTAAAATATCCAAAAATGGCAACTTATTCTCTATTTCTATTTCAAAAGTAAATTTGATTGAAGGGACCATACCATTTAGTTTTTCAAGAAATAAATCTAAGTTACGATTAACTGGCCAAAGACACAAGATATCATCAACATATCTTTTCCACACAACTTGTTGGGGAAGAATCCTAGGTAGTAGTTTCATCTCAAAGAATTCCATGTACAAGTTACTAAGTACTGGGGACAGAGGATTTCCCATTGCCATACCAAATTTTTGTACATAGAATTCACCATTAAAAACAAATTTACAATTTACAATACACAACTTAATAAGTTCAATTATGGTTTTAGCTGGAAGTGGCAAGTCATGTTTTGATAATAATTCTTCTTCAAGATATACCAATAAGTCAATTACGGGGACACGGGTGAAGAGCGAAGTTATATCAAAACTAACTAGTTTAAAATCATAACAGATTTCTAGATTATTCAAATAATTAATAAAAGAGATGAACAGTTACACATCACTAGAGCTGATAAAAGTAATTGCATTGTCATTCTTAATAAATTAGATTACATCGAAAAAATGGGAACATTATTGGGAGATTGTGAAACATATACAAAACTTACTAAAAACCCGCTTGAATCTGTAAACAGTGAGTTTAATCGCAATGTTAAAAAGATTCTGAAAGGGCATGAACATCTGATAAAACATTTTTCTTCTTTGTCCCCTTCCTTGCCTTATATGTATGGATTGATTAAGACCCACAAACCTGGTTATCCAGTTAGACATATCATCAGTTCCACAGGATCCGTCACTTACAATTTGTCCAAATGGCTTGTTACTATTTTGAGTCCTTTAGTGGGTACTATATCTTCTTCCCACGTCACAAATAATGTTGATTTTATTAATTATTTGAATAATCTAGAAATCTGTTATGATTTTAAACTAGTTAGTTTTGATATAACTTCGCTCTTCACCCGTGTCCCCGTAATTGACTTATTGGTATATCTTGAAGAAGAATTATTATCAAAACATGACTTGCCACTTCCAGCTAAAACCATAATTGAACTTATTAAGTTGTGTATTGTAAATTGTAAATTTGTTTTTAATGGTGAATTCTATGTACAAAAATTTGGTATGGCAATGGGAAATCCTCTGTCCCCAGTACTTAGTAACTTGTACATGGAATTCTTTGAGATGAAACTACTACCTAGGATTCTTCCCCAACAAGTTGTGTGGAAAAGATATGTTGATGATATCTTGTGTCTTTGGCCAGTTAATCGTAACTTAGATTTATTTCTTGAAAAACTAAATGGTATGGTCCCTTCAATCAAATTTACTTTTGAAATAGAAATAGAGAATAAGTTGCCATTTTTGGATATTTTAATTCATCGAAATGGTAAACAATTTAAATATGACGTTTATAGAAAACCTACTAATGTCGCATCATATGTCCACTTTTACTCGGCTCATCATCAGAAGACAAAACTTTCTGTCTTTAGTTCTATGTTCCTTAGAGCTTACAGGATATGTAGCCTGGAATTTTTGGATGATGAGCTGAGGAAGATATATAGCATAGCTTCTGAATTAAGATATCCAAAGCACTTAGTAAACACTTCTCATAAAATGGCTTACAAAACTTTCCATAACACCTCACACGTAAGAAAAGTATTTGACAAAAAGAACCTTTTGGTTCTTCCTTACAGTGAGAAATTAATTGGTCTGCCTAATATTCTCAAACAATTCAACATCAACTTGGTTTTCAAAAATAATACTATAAAAAGTAAGCTCATTAAAAATTCACCTGAAGCAAACGAGGGTTGTGTTTACTCTATTCCATGCCTTAAATGTAACAAATTTTATATCGGCCA
>NC_134793.1:3754715-3757215 GCF_046742065.1 Oratosquilla oratoria
TTAAGGAAATATTCGTAAGTGATTTTCTGAGATGTAACAAAAATAACGCGACATCTCCGATTCAAAACTAAAAATAATAGAACCTTCAATCTAATCAAATGGGCAAAGAACATGTCCTGTAGTCATATTAGAAAAAACTTTGTTGTGCACATTCACCTATATCTATTCGTATAGAGAAAAAAAGTGAAGCAGCGTTGGAAATCTATCACGTTTATCGGACGTTTTAATGGATTAAAAAAAGACACTTTGGTGACAAGACGTATCCGTATATGCAGCTAAGAACCGCTACTTTTAGGGCGTTTGCCGGCAAGTGGACAATATATAAACCAGGTTCTGCTCCCTGCATCCCCGTACAATAGCGCGCAAAACCCGAAGCTAGCAACATGGAAGCTTGGTAAGTAACAAATCTTCTTAATCTAATAACTTCACCTACGTTCAAGAGCCAAATAAACATACAATGAATTGCTTACAAGTTTGATAATACAAAAATTTTACTATTTTCTTGTCCCATATAGATTTAATTCGGAGTCGCAAAGTAAATGTTTCAAGAAGTTTAAATAAAGGAACAGATTGAAATTGTAAAAAAACATCGTCATCTAAAAGCGTCCCTTGATTCGCAGGTTCAGTAACAAAATAAAAAATGGACACAACATTGAACACTACATTATCCACTAATACTCAGTGTTGTTCTTTCAGGCACACTTATTCTTTGATTACATATGTGATTTCCCCCCCAACATTTTTAGAAATTATAGTTTACAGGGACTTCGTGCACTTACTGGGTTTTTAGTTTTTTTGTCCTGAAATGTTTTTTATTTTCTGCTTTAATTAATGTTTTTTCTGAAAATTGCTGGAAGAATTAAATATTGATAGCTGCGTCTAGGGTTTTGATCCTACGTTTCTTCTACTTCGACAGGCAATTCTCTTCCTCGTGGGCTTGGCCCTCTGCAGCCCCCATGGAGTCCCCCGAGTAACACCCCCGAGGTGGCCGCGGCCAGAGCCGACTTCGAAGCCGCCTCTGCAGGCCGCCGTCGGCCAGCCGCCGCCGTCCTTCCTGAAGCCTTCTTACCATCGAGTACATTCCCGAAGTAGCAACAGCAAGGGATGAGTTCATTGGCCGCCTACAACGCAGCTTTCCTTGCTGCCTCTGAGGCAGAAGCTGCTCCTGCTGTCGAGGCTGAGGTCTGAAGGCCCCAGCTGAAGCCCCAGTTTTGAAGCCGTGGCAGAGGTCATACTTGAAAAGCTGCCGAGGAAGCTCCCGTGGAAGCTGCACCTGAAGCTGCCCCTGTGGAGTGCTGCTGCTTCGCTGCTCCTCTTGTGGCACCCGAACCAGTTTACCGACAGACCGAAGAAGCCGCACTGGCCAAAGAAGGAAGTTCGCCGCCGCCTACGAAGCTGCCCGTTGCCGCTTATTGCTGCCGGTGCTCTTCCCAGAAGGTGTGTCAACCCTGAGGGCGCTCCCGCACCCGTTGAAGACACTCCCGAGGTTGGCTGACAGCCCAAGGCGGCCAAGTTCGCTGCCGTTTACAAAGCTGCCCGCACCATGGCCGACCTTGCTGCCGACGTCGATCTCGACGGAATCCCTCTCTCCCCCGACGCTTCAGCTCTCCTTTCCCCTGCTGCTCACTCACCACCCTTCCCTTCGGTGCCTACGGTAATTCACGACCCCCACTCCTCCACGCCCATAGCTCCGTCTGGCCTACTCTGCTTCCCCTCTCCACCGTGAAGGGTGCCCACATCCCCTTCGCTTCTCCTTTCCTCTTCGTCAAGGCCTAAATACCCGTTGTTGCAAACCGTTGCGAGAATTTTGGTACTGTTGTACATAAGATTGCAATGAAAAAAGTCGAGACCATCTAAAGCAGTGTTTACTTGGTACCTGTGTCCTTGTTTTGCATCATGATGTTTTTTTTTTTTTCTTTTTTTATGTATACTTCTCAGTAGGTCTTTCGTAATTTGGTTTCTTTGGTTGTCATTTTTTTTTTTCTTATATAGACTCTTATAAATTTTTTTCTTCTAGTTCTGTGTGCTAGATCTTCTATTTCTAGGTTCGTTCAAGTGCTTATTCACCTAGCTCGTAATTCTTTTAATTCTTCTACTCCAAGTTCTTCTTCTTCTTCTAGTTTCAGTTTCTTTTATTTCTTCTTCTTGTAATTCTTCTTTTTGTGGTTCTTCCTCTTGCTCTTCTTCTAATTCTTCTTCTAGTTCTTCTTTGGTATTTTGTCATTCTTCTGTGACTTCTTTGCCTTGAACCACTAGAAATAGAAAGAGTTGAAGAAATATCCTGCAGTCCATCATAGGTATTGTGATTTATCAATAAGAACTCAGTACTTTCCTCTTTTCAACAAAGAAGTAAAGACTGGATTGGATTAGAGGGCATTTTCATTTTCGTTCAAATCAACATGAACCAGTTCTATTACCGTTAGCCTTTTTATCTTATTATTCATTCATGATTTTTATTCATTCATTAATCTATTTATCTATCTAATTTATTCATTCATTA
>NC_134793.1:3767229-3787229 GCF_046742065.1 Oratosquilla oratoria
GATATACGGGATAGGAGGAAAGCTTCTGGGAGCTGTCAAGAGTTTTTATGAGAGTAGTAGAGCTTGTGTCAGGATTGGAAATGGAGAAAATGAGTGGTTTGAGGTAAAGGTGGGACTTCGTCAAGGATGCGTTATGTCGCCCTGGCTGTTCAACTTATACATGGATGGGGTGGTGCGAGAGGTAAATGCAAGGGTAGTGGGCAAGGGATTGGAGATGGTTAAAGAAAATGGAGAAAAGTGGGAGGTGAGCCAGCTGTTGTTTGCAGACGACACTGCACTTGTGGCAGGATCGGAGGAGGGATTGAGGAAGTTGGTGGCAGAGTTTGGGAGAGTGTGTGATAGAAGAAAGCTGAAGATAAATGTGGGTAAAAGTAAGGTGATGAGATGTACAAGGGGTAAAAGTGGCAGTAGACTGGAAGTGAGCATTAAGGGAGAGCGAATGTGGTAGGAAAAGGTGGAGTGAAGGTGGAGGTAGAATGTAGATTGAGAGAAGCGAGTAAATGCCTTGGTGGATTAAAGAGTGTAATGAGGAATAGACATTTGGGAATGGATGCTAAGAGGAGACTGTATGAAGGAGTGATTGTGCCAACAGCACTGTATGGGGCACAAACATGGAACATAAGAGAAGAAGAGAGAAGGAGTTTGAATGTGTTTGAGATGAGGTGTCTGAGAAGTATGATGGGGGTTACTAGGCTAGATAGAGTGAGAAATGAGGAGGTGAGGAGGAGAACAGGGGTAGAAAAGGAGCTGGGAGCTAGGATTGATGAAAGAATATTAGGATGGTTTGGACACATGGAAAGAATGAGTGAAGAAAGACTAGTAAAAGAGGTATGGAAGGCAGATGTGGAGGGAGTGAACATGAGGGGACGTCCTAGGATGAGGTGGATGGATGGGGTGAAGGGGATCTTAGGGGGAAGAGGGGAATGTCTGTTGAGGAAGGACGGGAGAGGACAGAAGACAGGGGTGAATGGAGAATGGTTGTATATGGATGATGTTGTGATTGCATGAGGTGGAATGGGCGGGGGGATGGGGGGGTGAGGTAGTATGTGTGAGCAAAATTTGACGCAGCCCGAAGGGATTTCTCCCCGTCCTCTCCTTTTATGCAATGGGGAGACGGAGAGGGGAGGTCGCCGATTTAATGAAGCGGCCTTGCTGTGGATGTGCTGTGTCTTGCGACACTGCTTCTGACCCAGAGCAGTGAACAAAGGTGCAGGGATGACCCGTCATCCAGGAGTTGCTCAGAAAAGAGGGAGGGTGGAGGGGTGTGGAGTGTATTCAGGGATGGAATGGGTGGAAATTATCTTATGTCTTTCCCTTTTTGGCTACCTCACTTGTAAGCCTTGGTATATGTATGTATGTATGTATGTATGTATGTATGTATGTATGTATGTATGTATGTATGTATGTATGTATGTACGTATGTATGTATGTACGTATGTGGTATATATATATATATATCTATATGTATATGTATATATATATATATATGTATATATATGCATATACATATATATATACATATATATATGTGTATATATATACATATATATATATATATATATATGTGTGTGTGTGTGTGTGTGTGTGTGTGTGTGTGTGTGTGTGTGTGTGTGTGTGTGTGTGTGTGTGTGTGTGTGTGTGTGTGTGTGTGTGTGTGTGTGTGTGTGTATACATACATATATATATATATATATGTATATATATATACATATATTTCATCGCCTGAACTCTGCGAAGTTGGTGCATAAACTTGAACCTTTTTAGAGTGTAACTTTTACACAGCCTAATCATAATCCAAGCTACCCTGTCTGATAAACTACTGAACTTTACTACGTTATCAGCAACCTCTTGGTTTATCAAGAATCCTATTCCAATAGATCTTTCTTTGCCCTTACCTCTATAGTAGTACAGGTGATGACCATCTTGTACTTGTATCAGCTTTTCTTCCGCTCTTCGGACTTCGCTCAGTCCTACAATGTCCCACTTGATGTTGTCTCTTTCTTCCATTAAACTCTCCAGACTGTGGTCTGCTGAGAGAGTTCTTAAGTTGTAAGTATAGATCTTTAGTTTCTTCATGTTGTTTCATGTCCAAGACTTGGATCTGTTTGGACAGTGCTTACTCACATTCGGTGGCACACTGCCCGTAAGCACACGAGGCAATGCGGTTAGACCTTTAGGAGACGATGATTCAACAGTAACGCCCGGTTTTGTTTTATTTGTACTGTTCATGATTTCTATGAAGGTTTTTTTGGCAGCAGTCTCACCTCCGTCTCAACTGGTTTAGGTAAGATATTTCTCAGGTGCCACTTTGTTCATTATATTCGGTGAAACCCTATGGTCCACGCCGTCATTATGACGGTACCCCATATATCTATGAGGAATTTCTCTGTTTGCCATCAGGGACGAGCCAGTTAGCAGTGGGTCCTGCGACTGCGTGTTTGAGCTGCTCTTTGTCTGATTATTCTTAAAAAACCTGTTCGATATGGGTGACCCTGCAGAGATTTCCTCTCTATCGACATAGCTTTTATAAGCATTAGGATTTTCAAGCCCATCCACCACGTCAAGGTGTCAACTCTCGGATAGGTTCTATGATGATTTAAGTCAGATAATGGATCAAGAAAAAAGTAAGTACATATTGGTAATAGGCGACTTTAATGCTAAAGTGGGGAAGAAGATGGAGATGAGACATGCATTGTGGAGTTTGGAGAAGGTGAAAGAAATGACAGAGGCGAGATGTTAGTAAAATTTACAGAAAACTACAACATTAGGATAATGAACACTTTCTTCCAAAAGCGTATAGGTCGTAAATGGACATGTAGAAGTCCAAATGTAACAACAAAGAACGAAATAGATTTCATAATAGGAGATGAGAGCAAAAGCGTTAACAATGTTACGGTGATAAATAAAATCAAAATAGGTAGTGACCATAGAATGGTAGGTTGCACAGCTAAATTCAATTTCAAAGCCGAGGAAAATAAACTAGTTTTAAACAAGAAAATAAGCCTTGCAAAGGTTAAGGATAATATGAAGAAATTTCAGTTAGAAATTAAAAATAGATTCGAAGCTCTAAGTATTAACGAGGACACCGTGGAAGATATGAATTTGAATTTAGGGAATATCATTAGGGAATCGGCAGAGAAAGTAGAAAGAAAAAAAAATACTCCAAAGCTACAAATGACATAATTAAAAGAAGAAGGACCATGCAGATTAAAAGCAGGAGAGATGAAATAGAAAGATTAAAACTGAACAAGCATATCAACAAAAGGTAGAGATTAGAGAAAAGAAAGAAAAACATAAATTAAATAAAGGAAACTATTCGGAAATGTAAAAGTATTAAAAGGACCGAGCGCAGACATGCTTTAGGAAGACAGCAAATGATATGTTTGAAAGATAGAAATGGAGAAATAATTAAATGTAGAGACAGAATGGTAAAAAGAGTAGAAGAATTTTACCAAGAGCTTTACTCGTCGAAGACCCTAATTGTGCCAGTAAATTCATCTGTAGTCGTTAGTAGTGCACCAGAGATAACAAAGAAAGAAGTGTAATTTGCTCTAAAAAATATGAAACGAGAAAAAGCACCTGGGGAAGATGGTATATCGATAGATCTGTTGAAAGACGCAGGGAAATAGGTTCATATTAAATTAGCTCAGTTGTATGCTCAGTGTTTAGGTCAAGAAAACGTTCCTGATGCGTGGTGCAATGCTATAGTGATTTTGCTTCATAAAAAAGGAAACCAGAAGGACCTTAGTAACTATTGACCGATTAGCTTGCTATCAAATGTATATAAAGTATTCTCCAAGATCCTTACAAATAGATTAAGTCAAGTTTTAGATGGAAACCAACCGAGAGAACAAGCAGGCTTTAGGAGCGAATATTTGACTCTAGACCATTTGCAGGCGATAAACCAACTAATCGTGAAAACGACAGAATACAATATACCTCTCTGTTTAGCTTTTGTAGATTACGAGAAGGCCTTTGACTCGGTAGAACAAATAGCAATACTAAATTCGTAAGAGTTTTAGAAAAGATTTATGCAAAAACTACCGCTATAATTCGACTACATAAAGATACAGAAAAGATCAAGATTAAGAAAGGAGTTCTACAAAGCGATAGAATTTCACCCAAATTATTTACAGCTTGTTTGGAAGATATTTTCAGAAGGTTGAGTTGCAAAAAGAAAGGTTTAAAGATTAATAGCGAATATTTGAACCACCTAAGATTTGCGAATGACATTATCTTTATTTCAGAAAGAGCAGAAGACTTGCAAGATAAGCTGAGTGATCTGAGCAAAGAAAGTCTTAAAGTAGGTTTAAAAATAAATAAGAGTAAAACCAAAGTAATGTTCAACACGAAAGTTCAAAGTAAAGATATTATAATTGATGGTGAGAATCTTGTGGAAGTTGAAGAGTTTAACTATTTATGCCAGATCATGATAATGAAATAAAAAGACGCATTACAATTGGTTGGAAAATGTTTGGTAAGTATAACAAAATCCTGAAAGGCTATCTACCTTTATGTTTGAAACGTAAAGTTTACAATCAATGCATTCTACCAGCAATAATATACTGATGTGAGACTTGGAAACTGCCGAAGGCGATGGAAACAAAGCTAAGAACTCCACAGAGGAAAATGGAGAGATCAATGATGGGAATAACACTGAGAGACCGAAAGAGAGCAAGTTGGGTGAGAGAGCAGACTAGAGTGAAAGATATTGTGGAGGTGGTAAAAGAGAGAAAGTGGAATTGGGCAGGTAAGCTAGTGCGAACGACTGATGAGCGATGAAGCAAGCGTGTTACTGAGTGGACGCCGTGAGATAGGAAGCGTGGAAGAGAGAGACCAGACAGAAGGTAGAGAGACGAGATAGAGAAATTTGCAGAGGTGACGTGGCAGATGATGGCACGGTCGTGTGATTCATGGAATGTTATGAACAGTGGACTCAGGATGGCTGATTTTATTTAATATATATATATATATATATATATATATATATATATATATATATATATATATATATATATATATATCTATATATATATATATATATATATATATATGTATATATATATATATATATATACTATGTTAAACACGACAGCATTTTGGCACTGATTGATTTTCTTACTGAGTTTAACACAGTGTGTATTAGTGAAAATCTGCGCGCTCGTAATATACACTATATATATATATATATATATATATATATATATATATATATATATATATATATATATATATATATATATATATTATACATTTATATATATATATACACGTATATATACATATATATATAAATGTATACATATATATATATATATATATATATATATATATATATATATATATATATATATATATATATATATTGGGGGAGTCCTGCGGAGTTAATATCAAGGAGCTTGGCTCGATAAAGGAGGGAGTTTAGTGGTCGGCTTTGACGAGGTTGCTTTTATCTGAACGTGATTTTTTTTCTTTTCTTTTTTTAAGATGTACTGCGTAGTTCAGGTGGTAGATTGTTGTACATGTTTGATTAGTATGGAGCTGGTGTAGCTCTTTTGTTGCGTGCTGATGGTGTTGTTTGTGTTATATAATGGGGTGGGTGAGGTGAGTTCAAGGCAGTCTGCATATATATGCTGTCTTGTCCTTTACCTGTTGTATTTTATGGTGGGATTTTACTTTCTGTGTGAATTTGTTCTATTAGGGGTTGTTTTGGTGCTTACTGCTATAATTCGCAGTTTTATATTATATAAATTGAAGGATGTTTATTTATTTTTCTTTTTTCTTGGTTTTTGAGATCCATGCTGTGGAAGCGTAGTGGAGTGTGCTTCCTAAGAACTGTTTGTAGACTTTGATTAGTATTCTTTTGATGTCCAAAGTCCGTGTTTGCGATTGTCCTTAGTGTGTTACTTTTCTTGTTGATTTTCGGTGTCAATTCTTTTAACACTTTAGATGAAGGAAGAAGGAAGAAGAACAAGGTGAGGATCCTACGCTAGGAGGCTCGTACCTACGGTCAAAGCCGTTCCCTTTGCCCTGGGCACCTTGCGGACAAGTAACAGCCACTGCTGGTAATCGGAGAAGAGGACAGGATTCGAATCAACATCTAAGCGAGAGCGAGACCAGCACACTTCCTATTGTGTTACCACTGCATATCTATATTTAATTTTCCTAAGTGATGAAAATGTTGCAGATATCTTCTCAGCCCTGAAACCTCGATATTGACACGGTAAGCCTTTTTCAAGAACATTTTCCTTCAAATACCGCACTTTTTAATTTACTGAGCAATTGCTTATTGCAGTTATAACAATAATTGTTGCTTTGTGTTATACTGACTAGAAACCCGCAGCTGCAGACCAGAGTAGCCGACAACCCTCCTATAAATCTTAGGAAAAAACGCTAGATTTTCGACTGTTTTGTATCAGCGGGAGTCTGTCTACGAGTGTGTCATCTTCTGGTAGGGGAAGAAGATAAAGTTACCAGTTGTCAGTTTTGGTTGCGTGAAAAAATAAGAGGTGTGGAATAGTCGAAGCTTAGAGTAACTTCTTTTGATTGGATGTCAATGGGTTTTGAAGATGAGCATTGAGAAAATGATTCTCCACATATAGGCATTTATCGTTTGTTTTTTGTTTATGGTTCAGGTTCTGTGAAAAAATAAGAGGTGTGGAATAGTCGAAGCTTAGAGAAACTTCTTTGGCTCGGGTGTCAATGGGTTTTGAAGATGAGCATTGAGAAAATGATACTCCACATACTCGTATCATAAAAAAGTCACATATAAACGTTCCACTGATTCAGTTTGTTTTGCAAATTCCAAAACGCAAACTTCTTTTTCAATCAAGCGAGTTTTTATAATCTCCTTTACAAGTACAATCAGGGATAATCTTCTTCTGGATTATATAATAGTTCCTCATGCAGCGACCATGGACGCGTAAAACAAAACTTGATATTAATTTTCTCAGACACACGGAAGATGAGCACCTTGCAAGGTCTCTAGTATATCATCCTGTTTTCTCTGCGGGACAAGATTACGATATTCATTAAAGTGCCAAGTGCCCCCAATTTTTATAACTTAACTCACTTTAAAAACTGGACTAAATGGAACTCGATGACGAAGAGTGACATAATAGCACTCCGTACCAGTTTTTCTTCCTCACCTTGACCATGTGTTGAGTACTGCGCTTCAGTCGAGATGTTTACGATGAGAGGATGTAGAGGCAACAGGGTATTATTCGTTGGGCGTCGCCGACGCGGGGCCGGTATATAAGCGAGAGCCGCCCGCTCTGCACTGTACAATAGCTCGCACCTTCATACAAGCAACATGGAAGCGTTCGTAAGTGCGGACTTATTTTTTGTTCACATTTGCTAAACAAGTAAATTTAAAACTCATTTAAGCTATATCTGGAATTAATTAAGAAGCATATCTAAATACGTATATTGATATTATGTCCTATTTATTTAGAATAACTTGTTACTACTTTAAAGGGGCATATGAATATATAGAAAAAGTATATTATGATTAATTTTCAAAATGGTAGCTTTTTGTGGTATTATGGTCATATTCTTTATAGAATAAATTATACATTTGGTTATATAACAATCCCCAATAGAGTACTACTTAAAGTTCACACCTCCTTTAGTACTTTCTGCACCAAAATGAACTTATCCACATCAGAATAGTAGGCCTCCTTTCACGCCGTAGCCCAGTGGATACCGTCTTGAACTCATGAACAGGTGGTCGTGAGTTCGAGTCCCGGGACCCGCTGCGGGCTTAATACGCTCATTTCTGACACTCCTGGTCAGGTGGGGAGGTGACCCAACGTCGGCCTTAAAAAAGAAAAAATGCCGCAACTGACAACTGACAGCCTTATCAGATGTTTCTCACTTCCCGCATGGCCACCTTGTTCATAGACGTGGCATTCCTTTGATTGGAAAAAAAATAAATAAATAAATAAAATAAAATAAAAATAATAATAATAATAATAATAATAATAATAATAATAATAATAATAATAATAATAATAATAATAATAATAATAATAATAATAATAATAATGATAATAATAATAATAATAATAACAATAATAATAATAATAATAATAATAACAATAATAATAATAATAATAAGTAAATAAAGAAAATTGTTCAAGGATTTTCTTCAGTTAGTTATTCATGCTTGGTGTCTTGAAAGAAATAAAAAAAAGAAAAGAAATCTACATATTCGAGCCCCTTTTTCTTTCGCGTTTGATCTTCTTGGCCTTCTTGGCTACCAGATTACCAAAATGTCCTCTAGAGTTAAATGGGTTTTTAGAAACTCTTTTAACCCTGTAAGGGACTGGAGACACCTTCAACTTGATCAAAATGTTATGAAGGAAGCTTGCATGAAATCACCATGCTAGGTGTCCTAGGCTGAAGATTCTGATTAAGATTTGTCACTGATTAAGGCTTCATTCTTTGATTTCATTCCCACAGGCGATCCTCTTCCTCATAGGCATGGCCTCTGCAGTTCCCATGGCGTCCCCTGGCGTTGTAAAATACAACCCCAAGGTTCTCGCCAACAGAGCCAGGTTCGAAGCCGCCGCCAAAGCCGAATTCCAGGCCGTCTTTGCAGCCCGCCGTTTCCCTCAACAAAGACACTGCCTTCCCTAAGGAAACTTACCCTTTGTACACCCCTGACGTAGCAACAGCCAGGGATGAATTCATGGCCGTCTACAACAGAGCTTACCTTGCTGCCTTGGAGGCCAAAGCTGCTGCTGAGGCTGCTGCTGCTGCCAAAGCTGAAGCTGAAGCTAAAGCCAAGGCAGAGGCTGAACTGAGAGCTGCCGAGGAAGCAGCTTTGGAAGATGCAACTGAAGCTGCCCCTGAAGAGGAAGCCATAGTGGAGCCGGAGGCTCTTGCATAATAGGTCACAGAATTCGCTGCTTAGGCTGCTGCTCCTTCTGTGCCCCATGAACCCGTCACCGACACCGAAGAAGTCGCCCTGGCCAAGAAGGAGTTCGCTACCGCCTACGAAGCTACCATTGCAACTGCCAATACTACTGGTGCTCTTCCCGAAGTCATCCACCCTCAGGGCGCTCCCGTACCCGTAGAAGATACTTCCGAGGTTGCCGAGGCCAAGGCCAAGTTTGCCGCTGCTCATAAAGCTGCCACCGCCATCGCCGAACTTGCTGTCGAAGTTGATTTCTCAGGTCCTCTTCCCCCGTTGCTCACCAACAGCCCCTCCACACCCTTCGGTGCCTATGGCCTCTGCTCCCCTGGCTTGTTCTTATTTCCCTCTCACTGTGAATTGCACTCTCACCCCCATATTCTTCGCCTCTTCTCTCGTCCTTGCCAAGGCCTTATGTCCTGTTGTAACTTGTTGCGAGAGTTTTGTACTGTACATAGAATCCTGATTAAAAAAAATCATTACATCATCTGAAATAGTATTTATTTTGTACCGCAGTGTTGCTATTCATTCTAAATATTACTTTATATAAGTACTGGTCACTGATTCTTTCTCGATCTAATTTCTGTTATTTTCGTTTTTCTTTATCTGAGCCTGAGTTTTTTTTCTTTTCTTTTTTTTTTTTTTGCTAATGCAGTTGTTTGCACATGATCTATTAGAGATAAAAGAGTTTTAGAAACCCAATCCGTAGTCAATCGTAGCTAAAGTGACTTTTCGTGTTTATTGACCGGTAGGGTAGGGTTGGGAGCTTGATAAAGCCGTCTCTTTACTCAAGTATGAAGGCCATTCTCCACACTTCCTCCAAGCTTCCAGGTAGTCATCCTTCCCATTCCAAACAGGTCTCGGAAGGACTGGTCGATTTGCTCTAGCCATGATTTCTGCAGAGGTCCTCTTCATCCTCTCTACCAGGGGTTGTGAGATAATCCTAGGAGTCTGACCATCATCAGGAAATCATGCCATCCGTCCATAAAGCTGGAATTGGAGTTTACTAGTTATGCTGGTAACAGGCCTGTACTGAGTCTCACGTAGTATTGGCCAATTTGATACAAAGTCATTCCAACGGTGCTTCATAATTCTCCGGTGCTACTTTGTACGATACTATAGAGGTTAAGACGTTTCTTCACGTCAATATTCAGTCTTTGTCTCACAACAAAACATCAAGATATGGAGTACTCGTACAAAGGAGGAAGATTCGGATCTTAGTTCTCCTGTATAAACGTCTACAACAGCTTCAGATGTTGACATAACACAATTGTAGTTGTACTGATTTATATTCTATCACTGCTGCAATAGAAGTAAGAACAAATGACGTTTCTATTCATTCCAAGTCAGCATAAAACAATGTTCGTTTTAATTCACTTTTTTATACCCTCTCTGTCTTTAACATTCACAAACTTTCCGGTAGGGACGAAGTTGTCTTTGTTATTCTTAAGAAAACCTTATTTCGTGCAGAATCATTGTTCAGGCTTAATGTTACCTCAAAATGTAAAACTACATAATCATAATTATCCAAGGAATTATAATATTTTCAAAGTTCTACAACTGTCGTTTTCTTTATCAGAGTTTATGGGTCTACCAAAACAATAATAGTATTGATATATACGTCATAACGTTGTGTCGTCATCGTGATTAGTGACATGGTATGATTTTCTTAAAAAAGTATCCTCCCAATTTAGATCCTATCTTAGATTTTGGGTCTACCAGGAGATTTAGGGAGGAGCTTTGCCGTTCTGTTCAATACTAGAAAAGATTTAAATATGTTCGCACTTTTTCTTCTACCAGTTTATACATCTAAATCAGTAAGAGATATATATATCATAGCCTATCTATTACTATCTCAGACGATTATCTTGAAAAAGTGCATATGGGAACCAATTAACTTGCCGTACTACGAACATATGTTTATGATTCAACATGATCTTGGATCGCATGTTGGACTCGTGCTCGACAGCTATTACCCTCCCGAATGAGAGCTAAGAGGTCATATGTGATCTAATCTATGAATAATGTAGAGTGTGTATGTATGTGTGTGTGTGTGTGTATGTGTGTGTGTGTGTATGTGTGTGCGTGTGTGTGTGTGTGTGTGTGTGTGTGTGTGTGTGTGTGTGTGTGTGTGTGTGTGTGTGTGTGTGTGTGTGTGTGTGTGCGTGTGTGTGTGTGTGTGTGTGTGTATGTGTGTGTGTGTGTGTGTGTGTGTGTGCGTGTTCATGCGTGTGCGTATGTATTTGTGAGTAACATATATTACAGTTGCAATCTTTATCAGAGTATTTATTATTTATATTATTTTGATTCACAAGACAAAACACAAAACCTTGGGATTGATTTTCTAACGACTATTTTTGTGTGACTCACTTGTCAGAGGGATAGAAATTGAATTATTGGTGACTGAAGATAGGGAAATCGAAGATAGAATTGTTTTACTTAAAGTATTGATAAATCAGTATTGTTAATGTAATCCTGAGTTCTTAGAATATCAATCTATAGAAACATACACCATTTAGGACGCACTACACGAGCTAAAGTTACTCAATGCATGACAGTTGTGAATTGTCAAATGTCATATTATAAGAATATGCAACCCTCGTGAAAAAGTAAACAAAGATGGATGGATAACGAAATAGAAGAAGGAACAGGGGCAAATTACATTTAGTACTTAGAAAACGGAAGATGGGAGAGACAAAACCAAAGTAGAGAAAGGTCTTTTATTTGGGGACTAAGATACAAAATTCTCGCAACAGGTTACAACGGGTCATTAGGCCTTGACGAAGAGGAAAGGAGAAGCGAAGGGAATGTGGGCACCTTTCACGGTGAGAGGGGAAGCAGAGTAGACCAGGGGAGCTGGGGCGTGGAGGAGTGGGGCGTGGATTCCATAGGCACCGAAGGGGAGGGAGTTGGTGAGCAGTGGGGAAAAGAGACCGGAGAGTCGGGAGAGGGATCCGTCGAGATCGACGTCGGCAGCAAGTTCGGCTACGGTGGCGGCAGCTTTGTAGGCGGCGGCGAACTTAGCCTTGGCGTCAGCAACCTCAGGAGTGTCTTCGGGGTGGACGACTTCGGGAAGAGTGTTGGCGGCGATGGTAGCAAGAGCGGCTTCGTAGGCGGCAGCGAACTCCTTCTTGGCCAGGGCCACTTCTTCTGTGTCGGTGACGGGTTCAGGAGCCACAAAAGGAGCAGCGGCTTCAACAGCGACTTCTACGGCCTCTTCTGCAGGAGCTTCCAGCTCAGCCTCGGCTGCAGGTTCCTCTACAGGGGCGATTTCTACGGGTGCTTCCTCGGCAGCTTTCAGTTCAACCTCTGCCACAGCCTCAGCTGGGGCTTCAGCCTCGGCCTCAGAGGCAGCAAGGAAAGCTGCGTTGTAGGCGGCCATAAACTCCTCCCTGGCTGCTGCCACCTCGGGAGTGTACTCGAGGTAAGAGGCTTCAGGAAGGACCTCGGCGGCGGCGACGGCAGCTGCATAGGCGGCCTCGAACTCGGCTCTGGCCGCGGCCACCTCGGGGGTGTACTCGGGGAACGCCATGGGAGCTGCAGTGGCCAAGCCCACGAGGAACAGGATCGCCTGTTGGAGTATAAACATGGAATGATACCATAGCCTTTGACAGATCTTATCCAAACTTTCTGCTCCAAAGAACAAACTTTGCGATTTTTTTCAATCTGATATCAAATAATTTTGAACAAAGTAAGAAGGCCTTCAGTCGCTTAGAGATTTAAAAGTTAAATATGTCAACGTTCCAAAACATTCTCTATTTTCAAGAATTGAATTACAAGTAACTGGAGACAATCCTTGAGCGCAACCGAAACATTATTATAGATATTATGTTTTATCTATACTCATATGCCTTTTCAAAGGTAAACAAGTAATTTTTAAGAAATAGGGCAAGATATTTCTATATAACTCTTCAGAAATGAAGATTGATCAGTTTTACAACATTTACATGAAGATTTGGCCTTTGAGAAGGCATTTGACATTGTTGACAGGAAGATATTGCGGGGAGTTTTGCAAATATAAGAAATAGGAGTAAGACTTTTGAGGGCGCTCAAAAAGGATTATGTTAGGGTAGGGAATGGAGGGAGTTACTGGTCTGGTGTGAAAGTTGGGCTATACCAGGGTTGTGTACTATATCCACGGTTGTTTACATGGCTGCTAAAAGCAAACTATAAACGATGTTCCTAAGGTAGGAAGGGCCGCACTTACGAAAACTTCCATGTTGCTTGTGTGAGGTTGCGAGCTATTGTACGGCGTAGATCGGGCATCCCTCACTTATATACTAGCTACGCGGAGGCGACGCCCATCGAATAGTGGTCTGCTTGCCTCTTTTCCTTCTCCTCCTTTTGCGTAAACACCCCAGTCTCAGGAAACTACCCAGACCATGGACAAGGTCAGGGAAAAATAGTAATGCTATGGAGTAGTATAATGTAATTTTGTGTCGTAAAGTTCCAGTGAGTTAATCTGCATTATCAAGTGCATTAATTCGTATGAAAATTGGAAAGCATGAATTACCATAGCCTATCTGTGTAAGGAAACATGTCGTTGAAATACTTTATACTACAATGTGCTAATCTTCCGTATGTTGTTTTAATTATCCAAGTTTCACACATACATTCACACACATGCATACATACATACATATACACGTATAAGCACACATACACACGTATAAGCACACACATACACACACACACACACACACACACACACACACACACAAATAAACATACACACACAAATAATCACACACCCCTATGCACACACACACACGCACACACACATACACAGCTTGTGGCAGTCCATCGTTGTCGATGAGGATGCTGTTCTGAGTGTGATGATAGGTGAAACCTCAGCGATTATGCCGCTCATGCATTCATATGTGGCAGCATATTTTGCCAAAGTGTTCCACGGTTTTGATTGGCTCACCGTGTATGTGGAATTGGAAAGGCTGGATAAACGAGATTTGAGTGCTTTGGAATGGGAATTTCTTAGGAGGGCATCGTTTCTTTTTTCTTTTTCTTTTTTTTTTCTTTTTTTAACTTTCAGCAGTTAGTGTATGCCGGGAGTATTCTGATCAAACCAATCCTGTCTGATGTGCTTGGAGTACCCGATGGTCAGTACTGCGGCTTTGTGCAGGGCATTATGTAGGTTGCTCCATTGGGATGAGGTGTTCCACCCGGGTGATACACTGGAAAGAGCCTTTGCAATTTTGCACCTGAAGGAGGCACGTAATGTCGGTCTTTGAGAGCTGAGACGTTGAGTTTCCTTGGTGGGAGCCATCGCCGCTGTTGAGGTCTTAGTTTCAAGCGAAATTTGCAGCATACTAGACGATGGTCTGTCCAGCACTCAGCACCCCACATGACTAGTGATCGGCACCTTTCTGTCTGCTTGCCGTACCATGATATGGTCGAGTTGGTGCCAGTCACCAGAGCTGGGAAGTTGTCATCGATGCATGGAACCTCCTGTACGCAGGTGGCGAGAGTGCCGTTAGAAGTGCTCTTTCACAGCTTCTTCTGCAGTGAGCGTGGGGGCATAGGCACTGATGATGTTGACGTACTGGCTCTTTCTTAAAAGTATTCTCCATGACATTAATTTAATCATTCACTAATTCCAGATGGCATCTCCGGAACTTGACACAGGAGGGAGGTCTTCACGGCAAAGCCGACCCCGTGGAGTCGCCTTTCACCCTCTGGGAGGCCCTTCCAAAAGAAGGTGTATCCTTCTCCTGTCTCGATTAAGGAGTCTTCTCCGCTGAACCATGTTCCACTGAGAGCTACGATGCCAATATCATAACGTCTTAGTTGGTGTGCCATGAGGGCAGTTCTCCTTTTTAGTCTATTTTAGTCACGATCAAGAAGTGTTCTGAAATTCTATGTTGCTACAAGTAATGTCTTTGTATTAGAATTGTGGCTGCATATATGAAGTGTCCTGGTATCCTGCAGCTGACCATCCGGTGTCTCCTACACGGGCAATGTTTAGACCGTCTTTTTTTTTTCTACCCATGTGGGGTGAGTAATGCGAGACTTGCTTAGGTACTCGATAGACTGAGTACCTGGCAGAAGTCTGCCAGGTACTCAGTCTATCGAGTCCTGCCTATTGCTGGACGCCACAAGGGTAGCCCATAAGGCCAGTTGTTAGGCTCCAGGATATGTCTATATATCAATGGGTCTCCACGCCGTAACCCTGGGGCCCCCTAAAGTTCCAAGATCCCCTGGTGTTTAGCCTGGAGCCGCAATACATCCAGTTAACGTGTGTAGCCGCAGTGAGGCACACCAGGAGTCTTGACGTTGGAGAGACTGTATACTGACAAAGGAAACTTACGCACTCTGCTTTTTTTTTTTTTTTGCACTAGGCTAGCCAGCGGCGGTAGCTGACAGCGAGAAGGGGATACAAACAGACACATGCACACACAAACAAAAAACAAATACACATAAAACACAAACACACATACATACACATGCAAACCCTTACACACACACGCACACACCTACACAAACACACAAACACACACAGATACAAACACACACACACACACACACACACACACACACACACACACACACACACACACATATATATATATATATATATATATATAATATATATACATATATATACATGTATATATATACATGTATATATATATATATGTATATATATACATATATACATATATATACTGGGCATGAAACTATCTAGTTTAGGCCTTATGGTCTCCCACCAAAGTTTATGGCATTGTCGTTATTTTTGCAGGAAGACTAAGATTCGAACTCTAAGTAGATTCGAATCTTCAAGTCACTTGTACGCCTTGTCTTGCTGTACGGCTGTAAGACAGGGACATTGAATGTTCACTTGAAGAGACACCTCGATGTCTTCGGTACTAAGTGCCTTCGGAGAACATGAGATATCGCTGGAATGACTTTGTCTGAATCCAAAGACTGTAATGTAAGACTCATTCTAGGCCAGTTACCAGCATAATTAGTGAACGTCAATACCGTCTATATTGGCATGGTATACGTTTTCCTGAAGTTGATTCTACCCAGGGGATTATCTCCATAATAGAAAACCTTTGATTAGGAGGACGACAGGAACGCCCACAAAATTCATGGTTGAGGCAAATTTATCGAACCTTTCGAGACCTGTTTGGAATGGGAACGGTGTCTGTTTGGGAGCTTGCTCTGAGAGACCGAGGGTACTGGTGCCGGGATGTAAGAGAAGCAACGCGCTCCCTAGCGTATGCCCCAATTGAAGATGATGGCATTTAGACAATGGAGCATTGGGAACAGATAGTACCAAAGTAGAGTCAAGAAAAGGCTGGCTTAGGGATTTCTTTTTAATTTGAATCATATGTACAGTACAAAATTCTCGCAACAGGTTACAACGGGTCATTAGGCCTTGACGAAGAGGAAAGGAGAAGCGAAGGGGATGTGGGCACCCTTCACGGTGAGAGGGGAAGCAGAGTAGACCAGGGGAGCTGGGGCGTGGAGGAGTGGGGCGTGGATTCCGTAGGCACCGAAGGGGAGGGAGTTGGTGAGCAGTGGGGAAAGGAGACCTGAGAGTCGCGAGAGGGATCCGTCGAGATCGACGTCGGCAGCAAGTTCGGCCATGGTGGCGGCAGCTTTGTAAACGGCAGCGAACTTGGCCTTGGCGTCAGCAACCTCAGGAGTGTCTTCGGGGTGGACGACTTCGGGAAGAGTGTTAGCGGCGATGGCAGCAAGAGCGGCTTCGTAGGCGGCAGCGAACTCCTTCTTGGCCAGGGCCACTTCTTCGGTGTCGGTGACGGGTTCGGGAGCCACAAAAGGAGCAGCGGCTTCAACAGCGACCTCCACGGCCTCTTCTGCAGGAGCTTCCAGCTCAGCTTCGGCTGCAGGTTCCTCTACAAGGGCGACTTCCACGGGTGCTTCCTCGGCAGCTTTCAGTTCAACCTCTGCCACAGCCTCAGCTGGGGCTTCAGCCTCAGCCTCAGAGGCAGCAAGGAAAGCTGCGTTGTAGGCGGCCATGAACTCCTCCCTGGCTGTTGCCACCTCGGGAGTGTACTCGAGGTAAGAGGCTTCAGGAAGCACGGCGGCGGCGGCGACGGCAGCTGCATATGCGGCCTCGAACTCGGCTCTGGCCGCGGCCACCTCGGGGGTGTACTCGGGGAACGCCATGGGAGCTGCAGTGGCCAAGCCCACGAGGAACAGGATCGCCTGTTGGAGTATAAACATGGAATGATACCAAAAGCCTTTTTCAGATCTTAGCCTAATCTTTCTGCTCCAGAGAACAAACTTTGTGACTTTTTCCAATCAGACATCAAATAATTTTGATCAAAGAAGAGGGCCTTCAGTCGCTTAGAGATTTAAAAGAGTACATGATAACCCAATTAACTCGAGTGAAGAGATTGGGTTTTCGTTTCATAGAAGACGGCCAACCAAAGAGACCAAACCAATGGCAAAACAAAAGTAAGTTAAAATATGTCAACGTTTCAAAACATTCTCTATTCTCAAGAACTAAATTACAAGTAACTAAATACAATCATTGAGCGCAACCGAAATATAATTATAGATATTATGTTTTTATCTATACTCATGTTCCTTTTCAAAAATAAACAAGTTATTTTTAAGAAATAGGCAAAACATTTCTATATAAGCCTTCAGAAATGAAGATTGATCAGTTTTACAAGTGATATGAAGACTTGGCTTTAGAGAAGGCATTTGACATTGTTGACGGGAAGATATTGCGGGCTGTTTTGCAAATGTAAGAAATAGGAATAAGACTGTTGAGGGCGCTCAAAAGGGATTATGTTAGGGTAGGGAATGGAGGGAGTTACTGGTCTGGTGTGAAAGTTGGGCTACACCAGGGTTGTGTTATATCCCCACGGTATGTTTACTTGGCTGTTAAAAGCAAACTATAAACGATGTTCCTATGGTAGGAAGGGCCGCACTTACGAAAACTTCCATGTTGCTTGTGTGAGGTTGCGAGCTATTGTACGGGGTACAGCGAGCATCCCTCACTTATATACTAGCTACGCGGAGGCGACTCCCACCGAATAGTGGTCTGCTTGTCTCTTTTCCTCCTCCTCCTTTTGCGTAAACACCCCAGTCTCAGGAAACTGCCCGGACCATGGACAAGGTCAGGGGAAAAATAGTAATGCTATGGAGTAATATAATGTAATTTTGTGTCGTAGTTGGAGAAATCCAGGAAATGGCGCGTGGTATCCATATTTTGCTGCATTGTATTGTAAATTGTAAATTTGTTTTTAATGGTGAATTCTATGTACAAAAATTTTGTATGACTATGGGAAACTCTCTGTCCCCACTACTTAATAATTTGTACATGGAATTCTTTGAGATTAAACTACTATCTAGGAATCTTCCCAACCAAGTTGTGTGGAAAAGTTATGTTGATGATATTTTGTGCATGTGGCCGGTTAAGCGCAACTTAGATTTTTTTTCCTTGAAAAACTAAAAGTTATGGTCCTTTCAATTAATTTTACTTTTGAGATAGAAATAGAGAATAAATTACCATTTTTGGATATCTTAATTTATCGCAGTGGTAGACAATTTAAGTATGACGTATATAGGAATCCAACTAATGTCTCATCATATGTCCACTTTCACTCGGCTCATCACCAAAAAACAAAACTTTCTGTGTTTAATTCCATGTTTCTTACAGTTTACAGGATATGTAGCTCTGAATTTTTGGATGATCAGATGAGGAAAATATATAACATAGCTTCTGAGTTCAAATATCTAAAACACTTAGTAGACACTTCTCATAAAATGGCTTACAAATCTTTCCATAACACCTCACACGAAAGAAAAGTATTCTACAAAAAGATCCTTTTGGTTCTTCCTTACAGTGAGAAATTAGTTGGAATCCCTAATATTCTCAAACAATTAATATGAACTTGGTTTTCATAAACAACAATATTATAAAAAGTAAGCTGATTAAAAATTCACCTGAAGTAAATGAGGGTTGTATTTACTCAATTCCGTGCCTTAAATGTAACAAATTTTATATTGGCCAAACTAGCAAAGACTTACAAACAAGGATAAATCAACACAAGTGTAGTGTAATGAGTGGGCAAATTTCCAGAGGCCTTTTTGTCCATGTAAGAGACCACAACCATTCTATTGAGTGGGATAATTCTAAAGAAAAAATTTCCTGTAGGTCTTTATTAGAAAAAAAAACATCATCGAATCCACCCATATTAAGTATACTTGATTATTATATTATTGAAAAAAATATTGCTCCAAGTGCTACCAGGCCCGAGTGATGACACGTCATATGATCAAATGTAAACACTTCCCAACTTGATTATGAAGCATCTTGTGTGTCCTTACTATGTTCCCTACTACTTTATGTATATATATATATATATTTATATATATATACATATATACATATGTATGTATATATATATATATACATATATATATATATATATATACATATATATATATATATACACACCTATGTCTCTGTCACTTGTATTCCTTGATAATGTCTTACATAGACGAAATCGTTCGTGCTCAGTCTCTTATTTCCCAGTGTTTTTCTGCAAATTATTTTCCCGTGTGCTTTGAGAATTACTGCAAATATACATATAATATATTATATATATATATATATATATATATGTATATATATATGTATATATATATATATATATATATATATATATTATATATATATATATATATATATGCGTGTGTGTGTGTGTGTGTGTGTGTGTGTGTGTGTGTGTGTGTGTGTGTGTGTGTGTGTGTGTGTGTGTGTGTGTGTGTGTGTGTGTGTGTGTGTGTGTGTGTGTGTGTGTACATATATATAAATATATATATATATATATATATATATATATATATAAATATATATATATATATATATATATATATATAAAAATATATGTTTCATTAAAAGTGATGGCTAGTTGTGCATTAATAATTTTCTTAATGGTATTTTCCATATACCTTATTAAGGATTTGTTTTCCTTAGGAAGGAAATTTATGACTTGGCTGTATGTAGTCATTTTAGCTATAAATATATATATATATATATATATATATGTATATATATATGTATATATGTATATGTATATAT
>NC_134793.1:3794729-3812229 GCF_046742065.1 Oratosquilla oratoria
GCAGCTTCAACAGCGACTTCTACGGCCTCTTCTGCAGGAGCTTCCAGCTCAGCCTCGGCTGCAGGTTCTTCTACAGGTGCGATTTCTACGGGTGCTTCCTCGGCAGCTTTCAGTTCAACCTCTACCACGGCTTCAGCCTCAACCTCGGCAGCAGGAGCAGCCTCCGCCTCAGAGGCAGCAAGGAAAGCTGCGTTGTAGGCGGCCATAAACTCCTCCCTGGCTGCTGCCACCTCGGGAGTGTACTCGAGGTAAGAGGCTTCAGGAAGGACGGCGGCGGCGGCGACGGCGGCTGCATAGGCGGCCTCGAACTCGGCTCTGGCCACGGCCACCTCGGGGGTGTACTCGGGGGACGCCATGGGAGCTGCAGAGGCCAAGCCCACGAGGAATAGGATCGCCTGTCAAAGTAGAACATGGAATGATACCTTAGCCATCGACAGACCTTAGCCTAATCTTTCTACTCCTGAGAACCAATTTTGTGATTTTCTCCAATATGACATCAAGCGATTTTGGTTAAACTAAGAGAAGTTTTAGTCTCTTAGATAATTAATAGAGCCTCTGGAAACCCAATTAACTCCAAAGGAGGTTTTTATCATTTTCTGTGGTTGTCATTATGCGATTTATGTTTTTATCTACATTCATGTGTCTTTTTAAAGGAAAACAAGTTATTATAAAGAAATAGGATAAAACACTTCTATATAAGTCTTCATAAAAGAACATAAGTTTTAAAACAATTACATGAATGTCTGTCCCTTGCAAAAGGCATTTCACATTGTTGACAAGAAGGCATTATGGTGTATTTTGCAAGTCTATGGAATAGGAGTACGATTGTTGAGGGCGCTCTAAAGAGTTCATGTTCGGGTAGGGAATAGAGGGAGTTACTGGTCTAGTGGGAAGAAGGGGCTACGCCAGAATTGTGTTATATCCCCATGGCTGTTTTCTTGGCTGCCAAGTGCACACTATGAAAGATGTTGCTAAGGTAGGAGGACCCACACTTACGAAAACTTCCATGTTGCTTATGTGAGGTTGTGAGCTATTGTACGGGGTAGAGCGGGCATCCTTCGCTTATATACCAGCGACGCGCAGGCGACGCCCATCAAATAGCGGTCTGATTACTTCTTCTCTCCCTCCTCCTTATCGTGAACACCCCAATCTGAGGAATCTGCCCAGACCATGGACAAGATCAGGGTGAAATAGTAATGCTATGGAGTAATATAAGGTAATTTTGTGTCGTTGAGTTCGAGTCACTTACTTTGAATTATCAACTGAATTAAGTTGTGTAAAGATAGGAAGGAGTGAATTACCATAGATTATTTGTGTAAGAAAATAAGGCGTGGATATAGTTTATGCAAAAATATACTAACCTTCCATATTTTGTTTCAATTGCTCATGTTTCGCACAATACACACATACATACATACACACACGCATACACACACACACACAAACACACACACACGCACAGACACGCACAAACACCCACACAACTACCCACACACACGCACACACACACCCACACACACACACACACACACACACACACACACACACACACACACACACACACACACACACACTCACACACACACGCACACACACACACACACACACACACACACACACACACACACACAAACAAACACACACACACACAAAATAACGCACACATACACAAACAAACAGACGCACGCGCGCGCTCGTGGCTCGACGATGCAGTGGTAGCTTTTTCAACTGCTAACCCAGCGGTCCGAGTTCGAATCCTGCTCAGGGCTGAAATGATTTTAGTATCGCTGCGCTACGAGCCGTTACCCCAATTCTAGTGGGCTGAGAATTGGGTGCGCGCGCGCGTGTGTGTGTGTGTGTGTGTGTGTGTGTGTGTGTGTGTGTGTGTGTGTGTGTGTGTGTGTGTGTGTGTGTGTGTGTGTGTGTGTGTGTGTGTGTGTGTGTGTGTGTGTGTGTGTGTGTGTGTGTGTGTGTGTGTGTGTGTGTGTGTGTGTATCAGGTCACAGTACTATAGATCTGTCATACATGAGCTCTGAGCTCTCATCCGGGAGGGAAGTAGCTGTCGATCACAAGCCCAACACGTGATCCAAGAACATGTTGATTTACACACACACAAGGACACACCCACACACATACACACACACACACACACACACACACACACACACACACACACACACATACACACACACATACACACGCATACATAAATATATATATATATATATATGCATATATATACATATATATATATATACATATATGTATATATATATATATATATATATATATATATATGTATATGTATATATATATTCATGAAGAAATGGCCTCCAAAGAGGGTAGTAAACTGTTACATGAAGCCATAAATAATGTTCGGGTATGGATCTAGGGTGGAAAATTCATTCGAATACAAAGAAATATAAAACCTTATATATGAAGTTATGAAATAAGAGATGAATTAGTCACAAATTCAAAGAAGGAAACGGGTTTGGAATACCAATTAGTGATAATTTAATCTGTCATTGGAAGGTCAAGTAAGGAAAATAACGGTACACACTTGTATGGTGTAGATGAACATAAGTGAGCCGTAAAACTATTGTTTGTTTTACGACAAAGTCATTATAACTTTATGGATGAGGTTGATAGATGGTAATGGACATGGAACTGTCTAATTTAGACCTTATGGTCTCTTGCAGTTTTCTTTGTTCTTGTGTTCTTATGTTCTTATCTTTTCCTAGACCAAGATCAAGGTCCAGGAATTTGGGGACTTATTGGATGACACAGTTCAATCTGTCCAAATATGTGGCGGGGACATTCAGGTCTTGGAAAGCTTGACACACCGTGGTAGTGTATTGCATAACAGTGGTGGGTCATGTCAGGAATTACTTCAAAGGATTGGCATTGCCCATAGTGTTTTGAACTCTCTCAAACAAACCATATGTCATTGTCGTTTTTTATGCATGACGACCAAAATTCAAACACTGAGTAGATTCGAATCTTCAAGTCACTTGTACGCCCTGTGTTCATGTACGGCTATGAGATATGGACATTAAATGCTGATCTAAAGATGCACCTCTATTTAAGTGGAGATTATAGGGAACAATAAGAAACTTATCATTGGCGTCCTATACAGACCTCCTAACCTGAGCATTAATCAGACTGATCCCCTGATTCATGAAATTTGCAAGATTTCCCAGTACAAAAGCGTTGTAATCATGGGAGATTCTAACTGTAGAAAAATTGACTGGGAAGAATTAGTAGGAGATTAGGAAGCGAAATTTTTCTTAATGTGATGCAGGTTATTTCCTAAAAGAAATGATTACCTATATTATGCGGGGTGAGAATACTCTGGACTTACTTTTAACTAATAATGAGCACCTAACGAGTAACGTAAAAGTGGGAGGTTGTCTAGGCTCTAGCGATCATTTAGAAATAAGATTTAATATTATTTAGGAAGAATCAAAAAGTACGAATAACGTTCAAGTACCGGACTTCAGGAGAGCCAACTTTGATATGATGAAAAGGTATATAAAACATCGGATTATTTACGGAACCGAACCAGGGGGCTGTCACGGGGTCAGATACACGGTCAGTCCAGACGTCATTAGTGCGATCAGCGATCGGGTCATGGAGGGTAAAATGCTTACCTTCGATCAAGTCACTAGCGGGCGAGGGGTCAACAGCCCGGTCAGCGATTCGGATTAAATGTACAGTAACCTAACAGCTTTAATTCTGAATGCACAAAATAGATTTATTCCCCTCAAGTCAATACGGGAGAATGGTTATAATCCCAAATGGATGACGGACAGGCTGAAACATGAGATCGGAATGAAAAGAGGACTTTACGTAAGAATAGAAAACGGGGAAACACACCTTAGATCTAAATATAAAGACATGGCAAGACTGGTTAAAAAGAATACGTGCACAGCGAAACGTAACTATGAAATTAAGTTTGCCGGACAAGCGAGATCCAACCCAAAGTGCTTCTTTCATCTCTACAGAACAAAAAATAAGGAAAGGATAGGCCAAATTCAAAATTACGAAAATGTCAAGATAGAATCGGAGGAGAAAATGAGTGAGCAGTTTAATAAATATTTTCTCTCGGTGTTTACTAAGGAAAGGTTAAATAAGGTACCTGACTGCGATCTGATTTTCAGTGGGGATGAAGAAAGTAAACTACCTAATATCAGTAGAAGTAGTCAAGCAAATTGAAAGATTTGAAGCTACAAAATTCCCGGATAGAGACGATTTTTTCCGAGAGTGCATAAAGTGTGTAAATTTGAAATCTACGAACAGTTAACAGAAATATTTAATAAGTCGGTAGACACTGGTTTTGTGCATATTGCTTGTGGGCAAGCAAACGTTGTTTCTGTTTTCAAGAAGGGAGATAAATCGTCTATATGCAACTACAGGCCAATCAGTCTGATATCAGTTATAGGTAAAATACTTGAATCAATAATAGCTAGTAGACTTTGAGAACACATCGAGAGACATAATTTGATTCGTGACATACAGCATGGTTTCTTCAGGGGTAGATCATGTGTGACTAATCTTCTATCCTTTTACACTAAATATATAGGGGGTCAGATAACAATGATAGTTACGATGTTATTTGCCTTGACTTTAGCAAAGCATTCGACAAGGTGCCCCATTAACGACTACTAAATAAAACCAAAACCCATGGCATAGGAGGAAAAGTGTTAGAATGAATTAGAGCTTGGATTAGTGATAGAAAATAGCGGGTCACCATAAATGGTGTAAAATCCAAATGGGAGAGTGTTTCTAGTGGAGTTCCCCAGAGCTCTTTTTTGGGTCTCTTATTGTTGATCATATACATAAACGACTTGGACAATGGGATTAATAGTGATGTTAGTAAGCTTGCAGACGACACTAAAATAGGACGTCTAATTAGGTTAAAAGCCGACGCCGAGATTCTGTAGGATGATCTTAACAAATTCTTTACATGGTCGGTGAAATGGCAAATGAACTTCAATATCTCAAAAAACAGCATGTTAAATCTAGGCCTACACAACCCCGAAAATAGATACAGCTTAAATAACACGTTTTTAGAGAAAACTGAGTGCGAGAGAGACTTGGGAGTTCTAATGAGTCCTGAACTTAAATCCAGGAAACAGTGCATTAGCGCCAGGAATAAAGCTAACAGAGCTTTAGGTTTCATTGCTAGGACGGTTAAGAATAGAAGTGCAGAGGTAATAATCAAACTCTAGCGTTAGATAGACCAATCCTTGACTATGTGGTACAATTTTAGTCTCCGTCTTATAGAATGGACATCAATTCACTAGAATCAGTACAGAGGAGAATGACCAAAATGATACATGGGCTCAGAAATTTACCTTACGAAGAGAAGTTTAGGCACCATAACCTACACTCTTTGGAAAGACGCAGAGTGCGGGGTGATCTAATAGAGGTATTTAAGTGGATCAAAGGCTTTAATAAGGGCGATGCACACAAGGTTACCATATTAAGACTAAAGGACAGTGATGGATTCAAACTGGACAAATTTAGATTTACGAAGGAAATAGGCAAAAATTGGTTCATCATAGGGTAGTCAACGAATGGAATAGACTTAGTAACCAGATAGTGAGCGCTGAAACTATCAGTTCTTTTAAGAAACGGTTGGACTACATGATAGATGGGGATGGCAAATGGTAATAGACATGGAACTGTCTCGTGTAGGCCTCATGGTCTCTTGCAGTCTCCTTTATTCTTATGTTCTTTTGTTATGCTCGCAATGTCTATGGTATTAAGTACCTTCGGAGAACATGAGATATTGCTAGAATGAATTCGCTTGAAACCAAAGACTGTACTGTGAAACTCAGTCTAGGCCAGTTACCAGCATAATTCATGAACGTCAACACCGTCTATATGGGCATGTGACACGCTTCCCTGGTGTTGATTCTACCCACAGGGTTGTCGCCACAAGAGACGACCCTTAATACAGGGACAACGGGAACACCCACAAAATTTATAGCTAGGCAAATTGATCGAACCTTTCGAGACCTGTTTGGACTGGGAAAGGTGTCTGTTTGGGAGCTTATTCGTTGAGGTCGAGGAGACTGGTGCCGGAATGTGAGAACAGCAAGTCACTCACCTGACGTATACCCCCAATCTATAATGATGTTATTTAGACAAAGGAACATTGGGAATAGATAGTACCAAAGCAGAGTCAACAAAAGGCTGCCTTAGTGATTTCTTTTTATTTGAATCCTATGTACAGTACAAAATTCTCACAACGGTTTCCAACGGGTCATTAGGCTTTGACGAAGAGGAAAGGAGAAGCGAAGGGGATGCGGGCACCCTTCACGGTGAGAGGGGAAGCAGAGTAGGCCAGAGGAGCATGAGCGTGGAGGAGTGGGGCGTGGATTCCGTAGGCACCGAAGGGAAGGGTGTTGGTCAGCAGTGGGGAAAGGAGACCGGAGAGTCGGGAGAGGGATCCGTCGAGATCGACATCGGCAGCAAGTTCGGCCATGGTGGCGGCAGCTTTGTAGGCGGCGGCGAACTTGGCCTTGGCGTCAGCAACCTCGGAAGTATCTTCTACGGGTGCGGGGGCGCCCTCAGGATGAACAACCTCGGGAAGAGCACCGGCAGCAATAGCGGCAACAGCAGCTTCGTAGGCGGCGGCAAACTCCTTCTTGGCCAGGGCGACTTCTTCGGTGTCGGTGACGGGTTCGGGGGCCACAAGAGGTGCAGCAGCAGCCTCCACAGGGGTAACTTCAGGTGCGATTTCCACGGGTGCTTCCTCGGCAGCTTTCAGTTCAACCTCTGCCACGGCTTCAGCTGGGATTTCAGCTGGGACTTCAGCCTCAGCCTCGACAGCAGGAGCAGCTTCTGCCTCTGAGGCAGCAAGGAAAGCTGCGTTGTAGGCGGCCATGAACTCCTCCCTGGCTGCTGCTACTTCGGCGGTGTACTCGAGGTAAGAGGCTTCAGGAAGCACGGCGGCGGCGGCGACAGCGGCTGCATAGGCGGCCTCGAACTCGGCTCTGGCCGCGGCCACCTCGGGGGTGTATTCGGGGGATGCCATGGGAGCTGCTGAGGCTAAGCCCACGAGGAATAGGATCGCCTGTTGGAGCAGATACGTGGAATGATACCTTAGCCTTTGACAGATCTTAACCTAATCTTTCTACTCCTGAGAACCAATTTTGTGATTTTCTCCAATCTGACATCAAGCGATTCTGGTCAAACTAAGAGAAGTTTTAGTCTCTTAGATAGTTAACAGAGTCTCTGGAAACTCAATTAACTCCAATGGAGGTTTTGATAATTTTCTCTGGTTGCCATTAATCGATTTATATTTTTATCTACATTCGTGTGCCTTTTCAAAGGAAAACAAATTATTTTATAGAAATAAGATAAAACATTTCTACAAAAGTCTTCAGAAAAGAAGATTGATAAGTTTTTAAAACAACTACATGAAGATCTGTCCCTACAAAAGGCATTTGACATTGTTGACAAGAAGGCATTGTGGGTGTTTTGCAAACATATGTAATAGGAGTACGATTGTTGAGGACGATCAAAAATGCTTATGTTAGGGTAGGGAAAGGAGGGAGTTACTGGTCTGGTGTGAAGAAGGGGTTACGCCAGGGTTGTGTTATATCCCCATGGCTGTTTACTTGGCTGTCAAATCCACACTATGAAAGATGTTGCTAAGGTAGGAGGACCCACACTTACGAAAACTTCCATGTTGCTTGTGTGAGGTTGTGAGCTATTGTACGGGGTAGAGCGGGCATCCCTCGCTTATATACCACCGACGCGCAGGCGACGCCCATCGAATAGCGGTCTACTTGTATCATCTCCTTCTCCTCCTCCTCCTCTCCTCCTTTTTGCAAACACCCCAGTCTGTGGAAACTGCCCAGACCATGGACAAGATCAGGGTGAAATAGTAATGCTTTGGAGTAGTAATATTTTTTTTTTTTTTTTTTTTTTGTAGACTTCCAGTCACTTTGTTTGAAACATCAAGTGAGTTAAGTTGTATAAAGATAGGAAGGCATGAAGTACTGTAGGGTATTTGTGTAAAGAAATAAGGCGTTGATACAGTTTATACTACAATATACTTATTTTCCATATTTTGCTTCAATTGCTCATGTATCGCACACAAATACACATACATACACACAAATACACACACATACGCACACATACACAAACACACACACACACACACACACACGTACACACACACACACGCACACACACATAAGATCACGAAAAAATGTAAAATGAAAGGGTTGTAAATTATCATAAGAAGACATAGATATTGTGCGTGCATGGATTCAGAGTTGAAAAACTAATAGGAAGACATAGATATTATATGTGAATGGATTCAGAGTTGGAAAGCTAATAGGAAGACATAGATATTGTATGTGAATGGATTCAGAGTTGGAAAACTAATTTCAATGCAAAGAGATATAAAACCTTGAAAATAGATATAGAAAAAAATTACCATTGGGAAGTTATGAAATCAGAGATGAATTATTCACAAAGTCAAAGGAGGACAAGGATTTAGGAATATCATTCAGTGATTACACAGCTCAACAATTATTTTTTTTTCTTATAGATATCAAACAGTTTTTTTTTCTATTTCAAATGTATCTATTTCAAATATTATTTTTTCCTGAAAGCTCTTTTTTTTTCTTTTTTGTAATCGAGGTATTTCAAAATATCAAAAATTTGTTTTTGTCTCGTTGGTATCGTTGTCTATTAAAAGAAATATGTGATTAAACTCTCGTTAAATTAACAGGTGAATATAAAAAGAAAACGTTACATAGTCAAGATTTATTCACAACATTATTCGAAACATGTTCAATCAACACAAGGGTTAAAGTTTATATGACAATCATTGTTATATAAGAAACGTGTTGCTATGAAGATACAAAGCTCAGTTACATTTTAGTCAGGCAGGAATTTGCGCTTGAAGCTCTTGCATTTGTAAACTGTCTCAGGACAATCTCGTTTAATGTTCCAGCGGTAATCTGTCATCATATGTTTGTCTCATCTTCCTTGGTAGCGCTCCTCCATGGTCTTGATGTCCTGATGAAACCGCTCGCCTTGCTCGTCACTTACTTCCCCTAAGTTCTCGGAAAATCTGTCAAAATGACAGTATAGTAAATGGAGTTTGACACATATGTTGCACCCAATGTTATGAAAAGCTGACAACAAGGTTGTTACAAGGGTTTCATAGTTGTCAGCCTTTTTATTACCGAAAAAGTTTTCCATTACACCCATAAATGAAAGCCATGCTCCCCTTTCCTTATCATTCATCTTTCTGACAAAGTCTTAATCACGTGCAGGTGCTCGAATCCGTGGTCCATCAAACACACCTGCCTTGTTCTTCTCAAATGGCTAAGCAGGGAGAACCGTGACTGTGTTGGAAGCATTCACCGTTAGTACTTAATGCTCTGACAAACTATTTCATCAAGCCCAGCTTGATCCGGAGAGGAGGAAATATGATCATATCTCGACTGACGACTGGATCATTGACAGTATTTGGCATACCAGCTTCCAAAGTCTCACGTAAGGGCCACTCTTGCTGGTTCCAGTGCTTGTCTCTAGCTCAGCTATCCCACATAGTAAGAAAGCATACTTTGAAAAATCCTCTTTGTTGACTAAGGAGGAACTTCACCTTTTTGAGGTTCACGCAAATTGTCCAGTTGTGTTCGTGGTATTTTAGGAGGTCTATCATAGTTTTAATTTCATTATGCTCCTTTCGTAAACACACAGAATGACCTACTAAAATAACTGCATAGACATTGCTATTGTGTAATAGAACACACTTCACGTTGCGCTTAGAACTACCTAGAGATAATCTCCAATCATTTAAAATTTTGCACAAGAACATGTTCCCAATTTCGGAAATATGAAAGCCTCAGGTTTGTTCACACATTGATGTCTCCTTATAGCCATGATTAAATCTGAAAGAAACCACAAACAAAACTATATATTTCTATTGGTACCATAAACGAGTAGATAATTCATTTGGTGCAAAAAGATAAAATATAATCTCTCAAATTGCATGAAAACTAGAGCATACAGAACAAAATCGTTTCAATATTTGAAATCAGATAAAACGTAATAAGAAACAGTAAAGAACTTTCATGCAACTGAGATTTGAGAAAAAAATGTCCTCTGTAATCTTTCGCCAGAAGGTCATATAAGAAAAATGATGGTAGAGTGTTGCAAGATGATTGAAAGGAAGAGTCAATCCTTTAGATGTCTAGCCTGCACACGCGCGCACGCATGCATGTGGAGTGAGATGGAACTCCGACATCTTCACACAACTCTTAAGGGACCCTCTATTGTGCTCGTATCTAGCTCTCAAGGGACCCTCCGTTGTCATCGAACCTGACAGGGGTAAGAGGACCCAGGCATTCCGGACCACACCTAAACACCTGACCAAATAATCGAGACAGCTGTGTTCAACATTGCCAACCTACCAGATCATAATATGTCAACTATTTATTTATCGGTATACATACAAAACATTTCTTTTATGTTCCTATTTTGTGTAAATATCCCATGCATGGATACTGAGTGTCCAGACTCAGTCCATGCATTGTACATTGTAGATATTGGAGAAATTATGTATCATTGTGGCAATAGCCAACTCGTATCGTGTAAAAAGAATCTGGCATCTCCCCGGGTTTTGCTCGGAGGTTGCTCTATGATTGTAAAAGACAGACGACGGAGAGATTAAAACGAAATGACTTTCACCTCGTTTGCCTCACCAAACTTTCAATGTAGATCTCAACTACAAATCTACGAGACTTGTATATTGCAGGTTAATCTAAGTGCTTAACGAATGGAATAGACTTAGTAACCATATCGTGAGCAGTGAAAATATCAGTTGTTTTAAGAAAAGATTAGATAACTATATGGATGGGGATGATGGGTTGTAATGGACATGGAACTGTCCAGTGTAGGCCTTATGGTCTCTTGCAGTCCACTTCATTCTTATGTTTTTATGTTTCCTTGACCAAGACCAAGGTCCAGGAATTTGGGATCTTATTAGATGACAATTCAATTTGTCCATACATGTGGCGAAGACACTGAGATCTTGGAAAGCTTTACAGATCTTGATAGTGTAGACTGTAGTGCATAACAGTGATGGGTCATGTCAAGAAGGATTGGCACTGCACATACTTTTGTGAACTCTTTCAACCAGGGTATATGGCATTATCGTTACTTATGCAGGACGACTAAGATTCGAATCTTAAAGTCACTTGTGTTCCTTGCCCTGCTGTGCGGCTGTGAGACAACATTGAATTCTGACTTTGGTATTAAGTGCCTTCAGAGAATGATGGAGTATCGCTGGAATTATTTCGTCTGAAACCAAAGACTGCACTAAGACTCAGTCTAGGCCAGTTACCAGCATAATTCGTGAGCGTTATCACCATCTATATGAGCATGTGGCACGTTTCTCTGATCTTGAATTTATCCTCGATGGAAGAGACGAAGGGAACGCCCACAGAATTCATGGCTGGTGCAAGTTGATCGAATCTATCGAGAGTTGTTTGGAGTGGGAACGGTGGCTGCTTGGGAGCTTGTTCAATGAGACCGTGGGGAATGGTACCGGCATATGAGAGAAGCAACTCACTCCCTAGCATATCCCTCAAATCGAGATGGTATTTAGACAAAGGAGGACTGGGAACAGATAGCACCTAAGTAGAGTCAAGGAAACACTGCATTAGTGGTTTTTTTTTTTTTTATCTGAATCCTATATACAATACAAAACTCTATCAACGGTTTACACCGGGCATTTAGGCCTTGATAAAGAGGTAGGGGGAAGCGAAGGGGATGTGGGCACCCTTCACGGTGAGAGGGGAAGCAGAGTAGGCCAGAGGAGCATGGGCGTGGAGGAGTGGGGCGTGGACACCGTAGGCACCGAAGGGAAGGGTGTTGGTGAGCAGCGGGGAAAGGAGACCGGAGAATCGGGAGAGGGATCCATCGAAATCGACATCGGCAGCAAGTTCAGCCATGGTGGCGGCAGCTTTGTAGGCGGCGGCGAACTTGGCCTTGGCGTCAGCAACCTCGGGAGTATCTTCGGGGTGGATGACTTCGGGAAGAGCGTTGTCGGCGATGGCAGCAAGGGCGGCTTCGTAGGCAGTGGCGAACTCTTTCTTGGCCAGGGCGACTTCTTCGGTGTCAGTGACGGGTTCGGGAGCCACAAAAGGAGCAGCAGCTTCAACAGCGACCTCTGCTGCCTCGCCTGCAGGTTCCTCTACAGGGGTGACTTCCACGGGCGCTTCCTCCGCAGCTTTCAGTTCAACCTCTGCCACGGCCTTAGCTGGGGCTTCAGCAGCCTCAGCCTCGGCAGCAGGAGCAGCCTCAGCCTCAGAGGCAGCAAGGAAAACTGCGTTGTAGGCGGCCATGAACTCCTCCCTGGCTGCTGCCACCTCGGGAGTGTACTCGAGGTAAGAGGCTTCAGGAAGCACGGCGGCGGCGGCGACAGCGGCTGCATAGGCGGCCTCGAACTCGGCTCTGGCCGCGGCCACCTCAGGGGTGTACTCGGGGGACGCCATGGGAGCTGTGGAGGCCAAGCCCACGAGGAACAAGATCGCCTGTCGAAGTATAAACATGAATAATACCTTAGCATATGACAGATTTTAGCTTGATATTTCTGCTCCAGAAAATTAGATTTGTAACTATCTCCAGACTGACATCATACATTTTGATCAGACTTAGAGAGCATTCAGTCTCTTAGAGATTTAATAGAGTCTTTAATAGTCCAATTAACTCGATTGGATATTTAGGTAATTTCCTCTGGTTGCCATTAGGTGATTTGAAGGATCTAACTCTCACAGAAGAGGGTCAAGGAGGCCAAGCAAAAGAGCAAAATAAAAGAGATAGAATATAAGTACGTTCGAAAATGTCTTTTTCAAGAAATAAATTTCAACTCAAGATAATCCTTAAATGATTTCTCCTTTTCACAACCGAAACATATAAAAAACAAGTTGTTTTAAAGAAATAGGGGTATAATTTTTCAAATAACTTCAGAAATGGAGATTGATATATTTTACAGTAACACGACGATTTGCCTTTTGGAGTAAGCATGTGACAGGGTTGACAAGAAGGCATTTTGAGATGTTTTACAGATGTATGGGATAGAGGGAAGGTTATGGGCGATCAAGAGCTTTACGTGAGTTGCAAGGGCTTATGTTAGGGTAGGGAATGGAGAGATTGAATGCTCTGGAGTGAAGCTGAGGCTACGCCAGGTTTGTGTAATGTCCCCATGGTTGTTTACTTAGCTGCCAAATGCACACTATGAAAGATGTTGCTAAGGCCCACACTTACGAAAGTTTTCATGTTGCTTCTGTGAGGTTATGAGCTATTGTAAAGGGGAGAGCGGGCACCCCTCACTTATATACCAGCGACGCGCAGGCGACGCCCATCGAATAGCGGTCTGCTTGCCTCTTTTCCTCCTCCTCCTCCTCCTCCTTTTCATAAAAACCCCAGTCTGAGGAAACTGCCCAGACCATGGAGAAGGTCAGGGAACAATAGTAATGCTATGGAGTGATATAATGTAATTTTGTGTCGTACAATTCCAGTCAATCAGTCTGAATTATAAAAAGTGAATTAAGTTGTAAAAACATAGGAAGACATGAAATACCATAGGCTATTTGTGTAAGAATATAAGTTGTTGATATCCTTAATACTACTATATGCTAATCTTCCATATTTTGTTTCCATTGCCCATGTATCAGACACACACACACACACATACACACACACACACACACACACACACACGACTCGTTGGCGCGGTTAGTAGAGTCCCAATCTGTCACTACAGCGGTCCGGGTTCGAATCCTGACCAGGGCTAAAAATAATATCAGTATCACTGCGCTTCGAGTCGTTACTCCAATTCTTGTGGGCGGGGAGTTGGGGGGGGGGGTGCGTGTAAGGTCAAAGTATTACCCATAGATCGGTCATACGAGCTCTGAGATCTCTTCCGGGAGTGAAATAGCTGTTGATCACGTGTCCAACACGTAATCCAAAGACCAAAACCAAGGTGAATCACACACACACACACACACACACACACACACACAAAGGATTACAAAGGATTTACAAAGGCGGAGCATGCCGACAGGAGACCTTTTGATCCATATCTAGGTCGGATGCGAAAAAAAAATCATAATAATAATAAAATAATAAATAAAACTATGATAATGTAAATAACAAATAAAATACATAAATAAATGCATAGGTATAGTTAAATAATAAACAAACAGGTAAATAGTAAATAATAATAAATTGACATATAACTAATGATAAATAAAAATCAGACAGACAAATGATAACAAAACAAAAACAAATAATATAAGATAAATTATAATCATTACAGCATCTTACTTAGGTATTTATCTAAATGATTCTTAAAGCTTTGAACTGAACTACATTGCACTACCTGTGCAGGAAGTTTATTCCATTCATTAACTACACGGTTGGCAAAGTTGTTTCTACCTACTTCCAAATTGAATCTATTTCCGGACAGATTGAGACCATTGTTTCTTGTCTGATTCTCATTCAATGTAAAAATTTGGTCACTTTTGATGTTGTCAATTAATTCCCTTTAGAATTTTAAAGACCTGTATCAAGTCATCTCTGAGTCTACGCTTTTTTAGGGAAAACAGATTCATATGTTTTAGTCGATTTTCGTATGATTTATTTTTGATATTTGGAATCAGTTTTGTGGCTCGCCGTTGTACTCTTTCCAATCTGTCAATGTCTTTAATGAGATTCGGTGACCATACACACACACACACACACACACACACACACACACACACACACACACACACACACACGCACGCACGCACGCACGCACGCACACACACACAGACACACACACACACACACACACACACACACACACACATTTGATATTGTATGCTCCCACTGCATGTCAGCCCTTGGAGGCCAGTGCTTTCTCTGGTAATATGCTGCTCTGTCTCTACTGTACCAAAGGTAAAGAAAACAGGAATTCTTGGTAAAACCTCCTTGTAGTCCTATCAAGAAATCCACCATCTTGAAGACTCCAATAATTTCCAAGTCATACTTACTGTATTTCAAAATTTCCAGTTTTTTTTTTCTTTGGCTGTTCACTTGCACACTGTCATCAATTAAATCCCATTCCTTCAGCCTTGAAATCAAAAGCTCACCATTTAACTTTCTCAAACCAAGACCTCTGATGAGGTCATTGAGGTCTCTTTAGTTTGGGTAGTAAGAACTCCTCCCAACTACAACTGTATCTGTGATATCACAGTCTTCCTCCCTATTTAGCTCATCTTCTGACTTTCTGATTTCTTCTGATAGTTGACTTCTTTCTGGAGGAGCTGGTGCTGGAAAACCAGCACTGTGTAGTACTGGTACAATGGAAGATGGAATGTCTGGATAGAGAACAGCAGCTGCATTTTTCCCAGATCGGCGTTTGGAAGGATCCACCATGCAGAAAAAGAGCAGTCAGTTGAGTGATCAGTATGTTCAAGCCACATTCTAGAAAAACCAAATTCCATGGCTCTGTTTTTCCCTCTATACCAGTGGTTCCCAAACTGGGGGTAATTTAACCAATTTTCAGGGGTAATGGAGGGGTGACAGAAAAAAGAAAAAGTTAAGAATTCTGAAAATCAAGAAGCCAAGAATTCCTCAATTAGCTTCAAAGATGCAATTCCATCTTTAGCAATAGTCATTAGAGATGCACAATAAGTAAATGAAAATATCTCTAGTGTTTTAATTTAGCCATATATATCAATGTTGACAACATTTTGTGAAAGGGGTAACATGCTTAATGTGGCATGATAAACTGGGTAACAAGCTGAAAAAGTTTGGGAACCACTGCTCTATACCATCCTGTAAAAAACAACAGTGTGAGTTTCTGTTAAACTTGTTTTATCTTCATTTTAGTTATTAACTGGATTTTATTCTTGAAAAAATAACAACTATCTTACATACTAGCGTTCTCTTACAATGCTCACAAGCAAAATGAAGTGCCCAGGTCTTGTCTCGATCTTATGATTTGTCTTCTCAGGCAGACAAAGGAAAACTGATTTGTGTTCTGTAAGCCTCAACTTTTATATATTGTCAAGCAGTATTCTAGAATATTTTTAGTCTCTCTAGAATGTGTTCCAGAATATTCTTGTACCTACTTTAGAATATTCTGAATTATTCTAGAAAATAACTTGTAGATTCTAGAATATTCTTGAGTATTCTACTTTTTTCTAGAAAGTTTTAGAATATTCTGGAAACGTTTACATTGAATAGAATATTCTATTTTTTTCTAGAAACTTCTGAAAAAATTGAAAAACATTCTACAACCTTTGAGAAGATTTCTGAAATGTAAGCGAATTCTTCTAAATATGAGAAATTTCTTGCTAGATCTGGTCAGTTCATGAATGATCTTATTAAGATTAAAAACATTTAAAACTAGAACACTTTTTATTTTTTCTTTGTTCAAATTTGCAACATTCCAAAAGTAAGGAGATAAGCAAGTGACATCTTGCAAAAGTCTTTACCTAATATGAAAACCAATAGTAATCCATACTACAATAGAATAAGGCAAAAATATCGATTAATTTTCTAACCACAAAATCAACGTTTTAGGATCAAAATCGCTTTTTTTCTATTCTATATAGATGAAAATAACTAGTTTGGGGCCATGGACAAGACAAAAATGACATTGTTACCTAAAACAATATGTCGCCGGAAAGTCATTTAAGGAGAAAAACGGTAGAGAGTTGTATGTTAAAGATGAACTAAGTGGAATAGACGTAGTAAACTTATCGTGAGCGCTGATACTAATGACTGTTTTAAGAGGAGGTTAGGTAACTTTATGTATGGTGATGATAGTTGGTAATGGACATGGAACAGCCTAGTGTATGCATTAAGGCCTCTTCCAGTATAATTCATTTTTGTGTTCTTATATTCTCATGTTATCCTGACCAACAACAAGGTCCAGGAGTTTGGGGGCTTACTGAATGACACAGCTCATTCTGCCCATACCTGTGGCGAGGGCATTGAGGTCTTGGAAGGATTGACACTGGTGGTTCATGTCATGAAGTACTTTGAAGGGATGGCATTGCCATGGTGTTATGAACTCTCAGAACCAGAGTATATGGCGTTGTCGTTATTTTTGCAGGACGACCAAGATTCGTACACTGAGTAGATTCGAATCTTTAAGTCGTTTGTGCTCCCTGTCTTCCTGTACGGCTATGAGACATGGACAGTGAATGCTGACTTGAAGAGGCGCCTCGATGTCTTTGGTATTAAGTGCTTTCGAAGAACATGGGATATTGCTGGAATGACTTCGTCTGAAACCAAAGGCTGTACTGTGAGACTCAGTCTAGGCCAGTTACCTTCAGCATAATTCGTGAACGTCAACAACGTCTATATGGGCATGCGACACGTTTCCTGCTGCTGAACCTGCCCACAGGGTTATCACGAGATACAATTTTTGATAAAAGAGACGATGGGAACGCCACAGAAC
>NC_134793.1:3824729-3837229 GCF_046742065.1 Oratosquilla oratoria
CTCACCTAGACAATGATTCCTTTTTTAACAGTTAACTAATTTAACCAGGAAGTGGCAATTATTTCGTTGGTTTATATTTGTCATTTGGACATTTAACCTAAATAAGATTGTTTTATTGATATGATTTTTATGCAATATCAGATTTACATTCAGTAAGACTGAAGTAGAAACAGTTGACTCAGTGATAGGTGTAATCTTGCTGTCAGAAGCTGAAGTCTTTTAAGGAGCTTTGGGTCATCTATATTTCTCCGTCTTAGATTCATAATATGAATAAGCTTGTTTTAAATTACCCACTGTCGGAGAAACAAATCAAAAGAAACAGACAAACTGTATATTTCGACCACAACAGTGGTCCACTTAAGCAGAAGAAGACCACAGTAGGGGTCCAAAAATACAGTTAGTCTGGTTGTTTTGCTTTGTTTCTCCGAAAGGGGGTAATTTAAAAAAATTTGCTAAATGTGCTACTACATTTTCGTCTTGTGAAATGAATAAGCTTCTTACAATCCCGAAGATTTTACATTGTAATTGCCTGATATAAAGAAACATTTCTCTTAATCTCAGAGAGTGGTCAGCCATTGTAATATTCGTAAGTGAAACTGATCATACATTCTTTCAACACTTGGTAATAACGCCTTCCCTACAGTGACGATTTTTTTTTTCAGAATAGGAAATGTCACTATGAGTAGATAAAGAGTAATTATGATAATATGGATCTAAAGCAACGACTTCATTAACAAAAGATTATAGAATGAAGGTTCTCTAGGATTGCTCGCAAAGTTAGAAGATGCCAAGAACACCCAAATCTACGGCAATCATCAGGAACAATATCGTAACTAAAAAAAAAAAAAAAAAAAAAATCACAGATATTATTAACGATAATATTAACAAGAACGCATCAAAATAATAAGATCACCAACATCAAACTATAGTTCCACCATCATCATCATTATTTACAACAATTTACAGAATCCTTTTACATCACTCACCATCGTCACCATCCGCATCCATGTGAAGAGCAATGTCACTATACTACCAACCAAGACTACATCAGCATGCAGGGCATTCTCAACAGCAACAGGGCATACACGCCACCCTACTCCCCAACAGCAAGAGCAAAGGAAGGAGTGGGTTAGCGCGCCGGCAAAGGTGACAAAAAAAAAAAAAAATCGCCGCGGGCAGCTATCACAACCCGGGAGCGAGCACATCGGGGTTTCGACGAGCACTCTGCTCGTACTTCATCAGATCTCCTCAGCAACCGACGGTAAAAAACGAAATAAGGAACGAAGGGACAAAGTCGCGGCCTTGAAAATGTTTCATATTTGACAAGGCCAGGACAAAGACTTCCGAGATACGGCGCGGAGAAGAACTGTCGGAACAGGTTTGAAAATCTTGTGGTTGCGATGGTAGGATCAGTGGCAACAGAGCTAGTGATGACGATGATGATGATAAAGATGCCGCTGGTAATGGTGATGATTGCGATTGTGATCGTCATCATGATATGAATGAAGGGGAGAGTGACTGTGAAAATAAGACTCAAAGAAAAAGAGCAAAGGAAAGAGAAGGGGAAGAAGAAGAAAAATGGAAGGACAGAAGGAGGAAAGGGTAAAGGAAAAGGAGGAGGAGAAGGAAGAGGAGAACGTTGAGAAGGAGGAAAAGGAGGAGGAGGGGGAGGAGGAGGAGGACAAGGAGGAGAAGGAGTAGGTGGAGTAGTAGCAGGAGGAGGAAGAGGAGTAGGAAAAGAGGAGGAGGAGAAGGAGGAGGGGGAGGAGGAGAAGGAGAAAAAGAAGGAGGAGGAGGAGGAGGAGGAGGATTAAAAGGAGGAAGAGGAGGAGTAAATTAAGGAAGAGGAGGAGTAGGAGGAGGAGGAGGACAAGAAGGTGAAGGAGGAGGTGGAGTAAGAGGAGGAGGAGGATGAAGAGGAGGACGAGAAGGTGAAGGAGGAGGTGGAGTAAGAGCAGGAGGAGGAGGAGGAGGAGGAGGAGGAGGAGGAGGAGAAGATGAAGGAGGTGGAGTAGAATGAGGAGGAGGAGGAAAGGCTAATGAATGGAGGATAGCAGGAGGAGCAGAAGTTAATACAGGAGGAAGAAATTGTATGTAAATAGAGAGAAAAAAAGAGAAAAGAGGGAGTTGAAAGAAATAGGAGGTATGAGAAAAGAGGAGCACGATCAAAGGAATCCAAATTCAAGTTCCATCAATCGAAATTCTCAAAGCATTCATGAGGATAACATCACTGTCCTTTTTCTGTTACATAGAAAAAGGTTTGAAAGCCAAAGGATTTCAATCAGCCGAGGATAAGGTCTAAGACTGAATAGGTCAAAAGTAGTTCAAGTGAGGAAATGGAGAGACTAGGCAAGTGTGAATTAGGTTATACTAGATAGTGATCAGTAACATTCTGCGATAACTGTTTTTTTTTTCTTTCTTTCTTTCTTTTTGGTAGAATTGCAGAAAGAAGTGCTTTGCAACTTCAGCGTGGCCGACTTTTGCCAGATTTTTCTTTTCTAAAGTGCTCCACATTGCATTGCTTTTTTATGCACATAATCTAATGGAATGTCGGACCCAGTACTCTGTTGCTAGGCTGAGAAGCCGGTTCCGCGTATATGACCCATCGAGGCAACACATTCACTTCAACACATTATAAACGCCAGTAAACTGAATCTTAACACCAAAGTTCTAGATGCCTCTGACTTAGACAAAGACATTCCATGGGAAAGTCTCTCTTGAAATGTTCTAGAAGGACGAAGAAGCCTAGATTGATGCGCTATTGTTTACAACTGCTCCAGATACCCCTAGGGTAGATGATCTCTAACGTATACGTACCTGTGAGTGCTGATCCCCAATGCTATATTTAATATTTCTGAAATATGTACTTGTTAGAGCATGACGTAGGATGTCATACAGATTATCTAGGTTCCAGAGCATCCATTGATGAAGAATAACGAAATGAAAAGTATATTTAATGGGTGGTAAAACTGCGCCCAATAAGGCGGTATGCCCACCGTCCGCGGCTGGGCGTCGCCTCTGCGGGACCACTATATAAACAGCGAGCCCTCGGTGCGCCACGTACAATAGCTCGCAACCTGAAGCTGGCAACATGGAGGCCTTCGTAAGTGCTGATCCCATAGTTCTCCCTGTGAGGCTCCCCTCCTTAGCAACACAGTTCATCACCTCGGTTCTGGACTTATGTAACAAAGAAAAGTGACTCCGAAAGTCATGTTGAGGGTTTGACCCGTTTAGACTTTTTTACACGTTCATATCATCATCACTAATTAATCTAATCTATTCAGCCTGATAACGTAATTTGCATATTTTTGTCTGGTTAATACTAAAAGAAAATTCTAAAAGGATTCCAATAGGCTGAAGGAACCTCTCCCTTTATAATGAAATTCATGTGTTAATTGTATAAGTTCTATATAAATTCTTTACAATAGTATATAATTTTAGTGATATACTGAATACAGTATACTCATGAATAGTGCAATTAATCATGAAATAAGAGTTTAGTCTACAGTGCTGTTTCTTAGGATTGCCATGCCCCTGAACTCCACGAATACATACTTTGCAGGTATTTCAGAAACAATATTTACATGAGGATTTTCCTGTTTTCTCTTTTTCTTTCTTAGTTTTCTTTCCACCTGTCTGTCCACCGTCATCATTTCCCAAAAGTGACGAAGTAGCTCTTTACCACTAGGAACCTTACCTCTTTTTTTGTTTTTTGTTTTTTCTGTTGCAACAGGTCATTCTACTCCTTGCGGGTGTGGCCTGCGGAGCCCCTATGGCATCCCCCGATCCCGCCATCTACACTCCCGAAGTAGCTGCCGCCAGGGCCGACTTCGAGGCAGCCTACGCCGCCGCCGCCGCTGCCGTTGCTGACAATGCCCTTCCTGAGACATTCTACCTTGAATACACTCCCGAAGTAGCGAAGGCCAGGGAGGAGTTCCTGGCTGCCTACAACATTGCCGCTGGGATTGCTGTGGAGGAAGCTGTTGCCGTGGCCGAAGCCGAGGTTCCTGCAGAAGAAGCCGAGGTTGCTCTCGAAGCCGCCGAGGAAACACCTGTGGAAGTAGCAGTTGAAGCTGTCCCTGAGGAAGTAGTGGTTGAAGTGGTTGAAGAGGCTGCACTTGAAGCTCCTGTAGAAGAAGCAGTGGAAGTTGCTGTTGAGGCTGAGGTTGTGGAGGAGCCCGTGGAAGAAGTTGTGTTGAAAGCTGCTCCTGAAGCCGTGGAAGAGGTCGTGGAGGTCGCTGTTGAAGCCGCTCCTCTTGTGGCCCCTGAACCCGTCACCGACACTGAAGAAGTCGCTTTGGCCAAGAAGGAGTTCGCTGCCGCCTACGAAGCCGCCCTCGCTACCATCGCCGCAAACGCTCTTCCCGAAGTCGTCCACCCCGAGGGCGCTCCCGTACCTGTGGAAGACACCCCCGAGGTCGCCGAGGCCAAGGCCAAATTCGCCGCCCTTTATGAGGCTGCAGTGGCCGCTGGCGAGGCTCCTAAGTTCAAACTGGTCGCTCCACTTTTCGCCCATGGCTTTACCTACGGTGTGCCAGCCCCTGTCCTCAAATCCGGCACCCCTGTGCTCTACTCTAGCCCTCTGACCGTCAACGGGCTCCCCTTCAACTTTCCCACTCCCTTCGCCTTCGTCAAGGCCTAAAATAACTTAAACTAACCAATCTTCTTGGCTGACCACCTGTTGCCCAGTGTTGCGAGAGTTTTGTACTTTTTTTGTATATAAGTTACTAATAAAATGCTTTCTGCACCTCAACGAAAGTGCTCTTTCCTTGTCTCTTTCCTTACCCTACGCCCAATATTCTTGCCACTCTTATTACTGGCTAGTGCTTCTTGTGAATCTAGTCTCAACGAAGTCCACTATCTGCTATATTCATTTGTTAATTGCTCTAGGGGCTAAAGCCTGAAGCATGACCAAATACACTTGGTAAGAAAGATACATTAAATATGTTTTGCGTACCTACAAGTGTCTTTTGTTGCAGAGGGCTTTGTCCTTGCAACGCCTCAATGCAGACTTACATTTAAGGCCACAGCCACCAGTCCACCCTTTGACGAATACCCAGACGAGGACTCAAGCGTGAACCGATGGGCGTAAACTTGACTTATTCATTGGTGACGCCTTGCGTGGAAAGACGAATCAAGACACAAACAAAAGGAACTTCTGTGCAAGTAAGGGGGTAATCTTGTACTTTCTTATATGTACTTACAAAAGACCTTTCCACCTTATAAGGGAGTGGCCAAACACAGCCACTTCATACATATAAAAACCAATTTGAAATATCTATTTTCATGATACCGTAATGCCGCGAAAAATGTTTCATATATGTTGTACAAGACACAAGGATTTATTTTTTCAACTGGGAACATACAAATGATATCTAGAATATAGCGAGCTAGATGTCATTGGTGTTAGAATACATTAATATGTATGTGCATAAGAAGAGGATGAACACATGTTAACCAAACATTGTGTACTTGCGCAATAAGAAATTGCAATCAATCATGTACTTACACATACGAACACAAACATATACAAAATCAAACACACAGACATGCACAAATACGAACACATACATACACTCATACTCACACACACACGCACACATACACACACACACAAACACACACACGCACGTGCACGGAAGTAGTAGGTATGATAACTGGGAAGTATAAGACAAGACACCATGATCGTTACGCCTTTCCTGTATACTACACACACACACACATACACACACACACACACACACACACACACACGCACGCACGCACGCACGCACACACACACACACACACACACACACACACACACACACACACACACACACGATTCGATAGCGCAGTGGTAGCGTACGCAACTGCTGCTACCGGGGTCCGAGTTCGCATCCCTCCCAGGGCTGAAATGATTTCAGTATCACTGCACTGCATGTCGTTCCTCCAACTGTCTTGGGCAGGGAATTGTGCGTGTGTGTGTATGTAAGGTCACAGCATTACCCATAGTTCAGGCATATATGAGTTCTGAGCTCATCCGAGAGGGTAATAGCTGTCGATCATGAGTCCAACACGTGATCCAAGACCATGGTGAATCACACACACACACACACACACACACACACACACACACACACACACACACACACACACACACACACACACACACACACACACACACACACACACACACACTCACACAAATACGCACATACACACACTGTTTAAAGATTTTAGTTAGTCTTATTGAAGATTATTTGCCGTTCACTATTAATTCTTCTTCGAAGGTGTTAGGTACTTCCCTTTGTTAAATAAAACCTTCTGGCTGTAGCCAGAATGATTGCATAAGTCTAACTACGCAGTTATTGAGTTAACAATGAGGCTACGAATATTCTAGAACTAAAAATATTATACACCATACTTAGAAGTTATTTCTTATGTTCGAGTCCGGTATGAAAATGTGTGTGTGTGTGTGTGTGTGTGTGTGTGTGTGTGTGTGTGTGTGTGTGTGTGTGTGTGTGTGTGTGTGTGTGTGTGTGTGTGTGTATGTGTGTGTGTGTGTGCGTGTGTGTGTGTGTGTGTGTGTGTGTGTGTGTGTGTGTGTGTGTGTGTGTGTGTGTGTGTTTTCTATTTGCTCTACTTTTTATGTTTGATTCTGATTTTTAACCTCACCATTTTTTACCTTGGGTCCATCTTCCTCTTGGTGTCCACTTTTGTTTTCCACAACAAACTGGTTAAAAGCTGCTGGCCTAGACCTTGAAGAAGCCATCCGCCGATGAGAATCAGCGTTAGGTAACATCCATCAGGCGTAGCCGGCTCTATACCATGTTCAGTCAACAACAGTGTACAACCTATTCCTCATACATCATTCAGCATATAGAGACTCACCATCTATAGTCCATAACATACCCTTCGAAGGATCTGCACGTATGGAATTGTCCGCTGAGGCCAAACAAAGAGTCCGGCTTCTTTGGGTCCTTGGGGACACGAGGGTGATGCCCGTGGTACTACGCACTTCGCGGCGGCTAAACCAGTTCCACGGTCGATCTGGTGCGGACGTTGAGGTTTTCGCCCAGTTTTTTGGTCCCGTGATGACGCTGACGTAGCGCCATCAGGAAGTCAGATAAGTGTCATATAAGGGCGTCAGTATCCTGGAATGTGTCCTTAATGTGCAAGGATTACCTCATAGGACCCCCCTCGTTTTCTCCCCTCTTCTCTATTTTTTATCCACATTCCCCAACCACCCCGTCACCTGCACTCCTTTGTTCTGTTTATATGTCTGTTCGTCTGTCTTTATGACTATGTGTCCGTTTCTTTGTGTTTATGTGTAGGATTCACCTGGGTCATGGATCACGTGTTGGATTCGTGATTGATAGCTATTACCCTTTCCGATGAGATCTCAACGCCCGATCTATGGGTAATGCTGTGGCCTTACACAAAAACTCACACTCTCTTCTGCTAATTCAGTGATCCCTGCTGGACTAATATATATTCATGGTTGCTATGAAGGGGTTTTTGTCAATAATCTCACCTCCGTGCCAACTGGTTTCTGGTGAGATATTTTTCTGGTGCCATCTTATTCGTTATATTCGGTGAATCCCTATATCTATAGGGTGCCCAATGGTCCACGTCGTCATTATGACGGTATCCCATATATCTATGAGGAATTTCCCTGTTCGCCATCAGGGACGTGCCAGTTAGCAGTGGCTGAGTGGGTCCAGCGACTGTGTGTGTGAGCTGCTCTTTGTCTCATCGTTCTTACAAAACCTGTTCGATGTGGATGACCCTGCAGAGATTTCCTCTCTATCGACATAGCTTTTGTAATCATTAAGATTCTGAAGCCTATCCACCACATCAAGGTGTCAACTCTCGGACAGGTGAGATTCTTGAAGAAGTTGAAGAGTATAATTATTTAGGACAGATGGTGAAAATAACCAAAGATCATGATAATGAAATAAAAAGAAGCATTACAATTGGTTGAAAAGTGTTTGGTAAGTATAATAAAATCCTAAGAGGCTCTCTACGGGTGTGAGACTTGGAAACTGACAAAGGCAATAGAAACAAAGCTAAGGAGATCAATGGTGGGAATAACGCTGAGAGACCAAAAGAGAGCAAGTTGGGCGAGAGAGCAGACTAGAGTGAAAGATATTGTGGAGGCGGTAAAATACAAGAAGTGGAATTGGGCAGGTTAGTGCGAACGACTGACGAGCTATGGAGCAAGTGTGTTACTGAGTGGACACCCCGAGATGGGAAGCGTGGAAGAAAAAGACCAGACAGAAGGTGGAGAGACGAGATAGAGAAGTTTGCAGAAGTGACGTGGTAGAGGTTGGCGCGGTCGTGTGAATCATGGAATGCTATGAGGGAGGTCTTTGTTCAGCAGTGAACTCAGGATGGCCTTTTTCCATACATTATTCAAGATGTTTCTCAACTACTCTACACATCCCCCTCCAGCAGCTTTAGTTCTATAGGTAACTCGTCTTCACCTGAGGCTTTACCGCCTCTCATCTTTTTCAGTGCCTCCTTCACTTCCTGTATATTAATCTCATTTAGGTCCTCTCCATGTTGCTCCTGCTGAATTTCCACATTCCATTCTTCCTCCACTTCCATATCCTCCACATTTAGTTCTTCGAAATCACTCCACCTTTCTTCTATCTCCTCTGGTTCTGTCAGTAGTTCTGTTCATTCCAACTGTCTCTACAACTGCCCCATACACGGTTTCTTTGATTTGATTCTATTGCTCCTCTATACTCATTTATTCCATTTCAAGTTCTGTGGGTTTTCGCAATTCTATCAGTTATTACAGTGTTTGCTTTGCTTCTTCATCTTTCAGTCTTTCCAACTTAAGTCTATTCTGTTTTTTCTTGGTTCTTTCCTTTGGTTTTTTAATTCTTAACTTAGCCACCACCAATCTGTGGTCAGAGTCTTATGACACAGATGGTGGTATGGTCTTTACAACTTTAGATAGATTTTTCTTGTTGGTAAGGAAAAAGTAAATCAATGACTTCTCATTGTATCATTGTTGCCGTACATTCCAACTATACCATGTCCATTTATAACTCCCCCGATTTTTGTCATGATTATTCATTATAGACATGTTATTCATCACACACTAACACTGGCCAACAAAATTTAATAAAATACCTGTCCCACATGCAAAAGAAGGTGAACATGATAGAATTTTTTTCTGTTGATTTCAAATATGTTTTCAGAATTTTTCTATCGGGCACAGTTTTTCTGTGATACCATATTGAATTTTAAACAATTATAACTAATAAATGAGGTAGATATTTCAATGAAACTTACTATTAAAATGTAGAAATGTATGATTTTTGAGTGTATTTTGCTTCTGGAAGACCCCTTTTTAGTGTCCAATAATAATCAGCCAACATTGAAGTACTCCACTTCCCTTGATACCGGGTTTCCATATTCAGAATATCTTGGTGAAACCTCTCGCCGTGCTTGTCACTGACAGCGCCAATATTTGCAGGAAAAAAATTCAAGTGAGAGTCTAGGAAGTAGATTTTTAGGCTCATATTGCATCCCAAGGCCGTGTAGGGTATCAGTAGTTTTTTTTACAATTTCAGAATAACTATTTGTTTTGCGATTCCCCCAAAACTCTGTGCAAACTTTCTTAAATGACAGCCATGCAGCTTTTTTCAGATTATTTAGCTCTTCATCAAAATTCTGGTCTCTCATCAGCTCCTTAATCTATAGTCCAACAAAGATACCTTTGATTTTTGTGTCACTTTTCTAGATTTTTTTTTTTCAAATATGTGAATCCTTTGCCAGTTCTATCCATACCTTTAACAAAAAATTTCATCAACCCTAGTTTAATATGCAAAGGAGGCAGATAAATTTTCTCTGAATCAACAAGAGGAGGATTGACAACATTCTTCTCTCCTGGGGTCAGAGATCGTTTCGGCCACACATTCTTTTCATAATTACTTTTCTTGTCCGGACTGCCCCACTTACAGGAAAAGCAACAAAACTTTGTGTGATCCAGCTGTATTCCAAGTAAAATTGCCACAACATTTAGATCACCACAGATATCCCATTTATGTTCTTCATACTTAATTTTTTTGTGATAGAAGCTTCATACTCTCATATGTTTCCTTCGTGTTAGCTGCATGGGCCAGAGAAACAGAAGAAAACTTATTTCCATTGTGGAGCAAAACAGCTTTCAGGTTCACTTTTGAAGAGTCAATAAACAAGTGCCACTCATTCCTGTCATACTTATGGTTAAGTTCCTCCATAACAGAATATACATAATTTCAAAACACCACACCATCCTCAAGTGAGAAAAACCATTCAAAATCACAATGTCGCTTATTGTCTTTGGATTCTCTCTGGAGAAGATTCCAGTCCTCTAACCTGGAAGCAAAAAATTCAGATTGCTTTATTGACAAGTTTAAATCCAGCACAAGATAATTCAGATCTTCCTGACTCAATAAATGTGGTTCACTTGAAAAAGAGATTGGCTGAAAATACATGTCTTCTGTTTCTTTTTCCATAACCTCCTCGCTTGACTCATCATTACTTAGTTCCACTTATTTTGGAGGGCCAGGTACAGGAAAGTCTTGAATGTGAGATACTGGTCTCATAACAAATAATAAAATAGGATATTTTACAATATACTTGGATGTTGATGTTATATCTTTTATATTTGTAATGAAGAAGTAACAATCTGAACTTTTGATTTTCTCCAAATCATAGGGATGGCACAGGTTACACAACGCACATTAGGGGCCCAGCTCTTATCCTGGCCCCCCAATTTGCAGTCAAAATAATGTTCATATAACAATTTCACGCAGTGTTGCCAAACTCAGTGTTACCAACCGCTTGATTGAAATTTATCCCACGTGACACACGTAACGTACCATACCGTGGAACACAAACACTGGGTGATGGAAAAAATTTACATTATTTTAGGATTCTGAATGCAAAAATATATAAGATACAGGTATTGTTTTCCTTAGGGAAAATTCTTTGTTGACCAGCGTAATCGATTATTCTCTCTCCCTTCTAGTTCTTTTTACCGATGCTAAACTCTCCAATGACATGTTCAACTCCATCTCTATTCGTTCCGACATCTTCCTTCATATCGCCAATGACAATGATTCCCTCCAGATACCTTATTTCTTTTGTCACTGCCTCTGGAGTTTCATAAAACTGTTCTTTCTCCCTCAGGCTTCTATCTTGTTGCGGGGCATATGTTTGAATAATGCCAATTTTGGTCTGTTTAATTTTCAATGTTATACATACAATTCTTTCATTCCTACAGTCGACACTGTCGACCATTTCTGCCAGAAGCGGTGATAGCATTAAAGCAACCCCATGTTTTTCGTCATCATTCCCACTGTTTATGATATAATTTTTACGCAGTGTTTTCTTTCCCTTTCATTTGATTCGGGTTTCGCACAGTCCAATAATTTCCAGTCTTCTTTCCTTCATCATCTGTATCATCTCCTCTTCTTTACCTCTGCATGGTGACAAACTTGTAACAATCTTATTGTCTTTTGTATTTTCTTCTTTCATTGTCCAATTATGTTTCGGTTAGTTCACCCTTGGTCAGTCAGATTCCGAGGTCCGTTCTGCGTTATTTGAGTAAACTATGAGCACCAGTGGATTGCTGGGCCTATCCTCGCTCTTTAGAACTACTAATTAGTCCTTCCCTACTGTTTATTCCCCCCCAGTTGGTTACAGGGAATCTCTTACCAGTCCCGGGCAAGCATGCAGGTTAGAATAAGTCGCAACACTTCTTCAACATTACACAGTTCCTTGTTCATATGGAGTAGGCACATGAACCGTATATACATTTCCTCTTCCCACCCATTTCAACTTGTCAGAATGTCTCAACGTGTATATATATATATATATATATATACATATATATATATACATATATATATATATATTATATATAAATATATAATATATATATACATATATATATATTATAATATAACTTTTTACTTTTATTTATTTATTTATTTATTTATTTATTTATTTATTTTTAGCCCTGCAGGGATCGCTGAATTAGTGGTTGAGCCTTGTGTACGTGTGATTCACCATGGTCTTTGGATCACGTGTTGGACTCGTGATCGACAGCTATTTCCCTGCCGGTAGAGAGCTCAGAACTCGTATATGATGTGTGTGTGTGTGTGTGTGTGTGTGTGTGTGTGTGTGTGTGTGTGTGTGTGTGTGTGTGTGTGTGTGTGTGTGTGTGTGTGTGTGTGTGTGTGTGTGTGAGTGAGTGCGCGCACGTCCCTCTCAGAGACCTATTTCGGGCGGGTTTTCGACACTGATATGCATATGACATAAGTGAGGAGCCTACGCCAGGAGACGCCTAGCTTTGCCTTTGGCTTATGCACTTTTTTGGACTGTTGGGGGCAGGTAACAGTAGTCACTGCTGGGAATCGGAGAGGAGTGCGGGATTCGAACCTACATCTAAGCGAATGCGAGAATAGCATGCTTCCAGTTAAGCCACCTGCGCATATAAAGAGATACAAATATGT
>NC_134793.1:3852229-3862229 GCF_046742065.1 Oratosquilla oratoria
GTCGCAAATGCTTTTTAAAATACGAAGTAAAGGGCTCATTGTTTAAACTTTTTCCATAATCATCACATAAATAATTCATTCTTTGAGCATTTCTTTGTAATCCAGCGAGGAGTACAAACACTTTCCACATATATGTTCAAGTGCTGAATTTAATCTTTCATTTCATCATAATATTTCTTTATCTTCATTTGTGCACTAAGCCTTTGCTTATGTCGCGTGAACACAAGTACTTGAAGACATAGGACCTTCCGTAGGGAAGACGTAATTGTCATCTTTGTACTATACATGTGTACAACCTGGTAAGGAAGTTATCACACTAAGTTGTTTTTCCTGCAATCTACGATTTATCGGCAGTACCGCCCACCTCCAGAAAATTTTCCGCCGTAATATCACTAGGGCAAACTATTTTGTTTTCTCAACAAGAATACAAAAAATGTCATTTGATATGCTTGAGCAAGATTATTTTCCTCCAGTATATAAAATTCCTTCCCGAAAGCTGGAGCTGCAAATCTGTTCCAACAGTCAGAGGGAAAATAGTATAGTGTGATAACGCTTGAAGTAGCAATCACCGATAGACTTCGAGATCGAGCTGTAGGTTCCTGAGAGCGACAGCTTTTGGCAGGAACTCCAGAAGCTCCACACATCTTTCTTTAAGAAATTCTTCTTTAAGAAATTTTCGCCCGAGTCAACAGAGTAATGTTCGGCCCTTTTTGGCGAAAGGATTTGATATTTACCAACCTAATGACATAACTTGAAGGCTTCACTCTGACTAAAGGTACAGTCAATGGCGGGTGACGCGCATCCAACTACCTGCCATCATATTTGGTTAAACGCGTTGGTAGGTTCGGTTAGAATTATTAGCATTGTACTTTGCATCTCGAAGCAAAACAGCTCGATCTTTCTAAAACAAATAATGATTGCTCTAGACAATCGTTTGACGATCATCAATGAGTCATGGACGGTCACCGTTGAGCGATAATGGCACCGGGTACAACATACCTTTAGACTAGACGATTTTAGTCAGCTGAAGAGAAGACGTTGTTCTAAAAAGCTCTTAAATGACCTAGAGCCTATTTTCTTAAAGAAAATAATAACAATATTTGGTTTAAAACCACGAACCTCATACCCAGCCCCTACTACGGGGGCTAGGACGGTGCCTCTTACAGAAGACTTTATAACGTGGAATCAAATGAACCATACCCTTGGTCCAACTCGCTTGCGGAAATTTTAAACTGCCGTCACCTCGACCTTCGCTGCGACGCTCTAATCCATTCGGCCAACGAGCTTAAATAAAATAAAAAATAAATAAATTAATAAATAAATAAATAGATAAGTAAACAAATAGATAAATAAGAATAGTATATACAAAATTGTAATAAGATATATTTGTCGTGGAGGTGATCATTGTTCATATGTAAACATACCAAACACAAGAGATAAAAAAGAAAACCCCTGGAGGTCCGTCTGATCTTGTCAGCAATGCATCTTACTCAGAATAGGTTGTGATCAAACTTAGCTGATTTCATTCAGCCGTTATGGTTTCTATGCAGCAGCGATGTATCTTTACAGTGAGTTTCAAATCATTTGGAGTGTGTGTGTGTGTGTGTGTGTGTGTGTGTGTGTGTGTGTGTGTGTGTGTGTGTGTGTGTGTGTGTGTGTGTGTGTGTGTGTGTGTGTGTGTGTGTACATAACGTAATCAGATCGTGCTGATCTCGCGTTCGCTTAATTGTGGGTTTGAATCCTGCACTCCTATCCGATTCCCTAACACTCCAAGTGTATTGGGCAAAGGTGCCGGCTTCGGCCGCAACCACGCGCCTTCTGGATTAGGCTGTAAAATTCAGTATACTTTTCCTTTCATTTTCCTTCAAAGCAGTGAAGATACGCATTCTCCACTCTTTTGTATATGTAATATGGGTTTTATATGTATGGAAGCCCTAAGGAGAAACTCTCTCTCCCCCCCTTACACACACATATACCTCCCTAAATAGAAAAATAATTTTCAAATATTCATTTCGTCCTAATTCGGATGTGTATGAACTTGTTCTTATCATGCTCGCTCCCACAAAATCGCTAATCCAAATTTGTATTATTTTTCCTGAAACAGGTGATCTTGGCTTTGGTGGGTGTGGCATGCGCTGCCCCATCTTACGGAATACATGGAGCGGTGTCTGTGACCCACGCCCACGCGCCCGTGGCCTACGCCCACGCGCCGGTAGCCGTGGCCCCCATACACCCGCCCGCATCTTACATCTCCAAGTACCACGCCCAGGATGAGCTAGGCCAAGTGAGCTATGGTTTTGCTCATCCTGGACAAGCCAAGAGTGAATACAGAGACGCCTACGGTAACGTGGTCGGTTCCTATTCTTACATCGGTGAAGACAACAAGCCCGTAGTGGTCTACTACACTGCCGGGAAGAATGGCTTCCAGGTTAGAAGCAATGCTCTTCCGACAGGACCCGCCGCTTCCACCGATATCCTCCCCGTTGCTCCTAGCCCCGTCATGGACACTCCCGAGGTCATCGCCGCTAAGGAGGCGTTCGAGGCTGCCTTCGCTGCCGCTGCAGCCGCCGCTGAAGCAGGCACCCTGCCTAAAGTAGTTGTCCCCGAAGGTGTTCCATCCCCGGTTATGGACACCCCAGAGGTAGCCGCTGCGAAAGAGGCTTTCATTGCTACCTACAACGCCGCGGCTCTCTCTCTTGCTGAGGACGAGGCACCTATTACCGAAGCTTCTGCAGAGGTGGAAGAGGAGCCTGAGACCGAAGCTCCCGAAGTAGAGACCCAGGCCTATGAAGAAGAACCTCTTACGACCGAGCCTGCCCCTGTCACAGCTCCCTAACCGTTGGTCGACACTGAGGAAGTGGCCGCTGCCAAGGAGAACTTCCAAGCCGCTTACGAGGCCGCCGCTGCCGCCGCCGCTATTGGCGCCGTCCCTGAGGTCGTCCTTCCTCTCGAGCCCGTCATGGACACCGCAGAGGTTGCCGAGGCCAAGGCTCAGTTCCAGGCTGCATACGACGCTGCCGCTGCCGCCGCGGAAGCAGCTCCCGACTACGATCTCGACGGATCTCTCTCTCGCTACTCGGGATACCTCTCAGCCGTCGACGGGGCCCTTTCTCCTCTTTACACAAACACCATCCCCTTCGGCGCTTACGGAGTCTCTGCCCCGCTTGTTCACGCTAAGCTCCCTGTCCATGCCCATGCGCATGTTCTCCACGCCCATGGCCCTGTTGTCCACGCACACGCCCACGGACACGTTGCTCATTCCCATCCCGTTCTCGCTCCCCTTCACTTCGGCACTATCAACTACGGCACTCCTTACAAGTACGTCCATGCGTGAGATCCCTGACCATTAGGATTCCCCGGCTTTTGACATCGCGTTGTGAGACTTTTGTACTGTAAATACATTACTTAATTCTGAATAAATTACAAAATGATAATATCAGTTTTTGTCTCATCGTCCTTTCTCCTCCTGCTCGCTTTTTTCACATATTTTTCATTTATTTACAATTAAGATTTTCATAGGTCTTTCTGAAAGATATATATTGATAGGTTAATCTATTCCTTTATCCAATAATTTATTATATCTATCTGTTTACTGTTGACAGCCAAAATCAAAGATACAATTTGTATATCGCGGCCACAAACACACTATAAGATTTAAATCCACCCAAAAGAATCTACCCCAGTTCCATGCATTAGAAAGTGGAAGACCCTTTGTGGGGCTAAAACCTCTGGGTCTGGGGGCCGATGTTAGGTCGCCTACCCACCCGGACAGGACTGCCGAGAACCAAGAACCAACGCAGCAAGCCCGCAGCGGGTCCCGGGACTCGACCACACGAGTTTGACACGGTATACACTTCCCAGCATCCATGTTCTCCCTTATGTGAGACTGCGGCAATTTTTCAGACTCCATCATCCCTTTAGAGTTTCATCATAACTTCTACATTAAATCAGTAAATACTTACGTCCTCATAGTATAGATTGAATCTAAGAATGACATTTGTTCTCATGAGCAAAGAATACAATCTTTTATTATAAAAGTGATGAAGGAATTACTTATCATCTTACACCAGAAGGCTCCTAGCTACAAAGGAAGTTGTCACCTATGTTCAATATGCAGGGATAACCGTAATAAGTGTCAGTTACCCGTAACTGTTATCCCTTTGGAGATTATTTCAGGCTAGTCGTCCGCAACTCATTCTTCTCTTGATATATTCAGAATGAACTCTCAATTCTCACGTTACACGATAATGTTTAGAAAATATTCTTCAGCTGATAGATGAACCTTGGACATCCAGTTTGAGAACCACTAGTTTGTAAGAAAAGGATGGAATCAAACATAGGGTTCCATTGATCTAATTACTCGATTCGCAAGAAAGTATTTATGATAATGTTCTTGGGACCAAATGAAGTGCCCAGATGACTGCATTCTAATGGCCACCTATCAACACAAGACAATGAATTAAATTAAACTACGAGTAAATCATCTGTCGTTGACGAGAATAGGGTCAGGTAAGTGTTAACTGCTGAATTAGGATGAAAGGTACGTTTTGCTTTTTATGATTATCGCTCAACGATGATCGCTCATGGCTCACTGATGATCGTCAAACGATTGCCTAAAGCACTATTTTTTTTTTTTTTTTTTTAACAGGGTTGTTTTGTTTCGAACTACGAAGTACGAAGCTGATCATTCTAACCAAACTATCCAACGCGTTTACTCAAATATAAGAACATAAGAACATAAGAGCATAAGAATGAAGGAGACTGCAAGAGACCATGAGGCCTACGCTAGGCAGTTCCATGTCCATTACCAGGTGTCATCCCTATCCAAAAAGTTGTCTAACCATTTCTTAAAACAATTGATTGTTTCAGTGTTCACTACATGGTTATTAAGTCTGTTCCATTCGTTGACCACCCTATTAGTAAACCAATTCTTGCCTATTTCCTTCTTAAATCTAAATTTGTTCACTTTAAATCCATTACTGTGAGTCCTGTCCTACTGCCTTGATATGATGACCTTTTTGTGTCACCCTTGTTAAAGCCTTTGATCCATTTAAACACCTCTATTAGATCACCCCGCACTCTGTGTCTTTCCAGAAAGTGTAAATTAAGGTGCTTAAGCCTTTCTTTGTAAGGTAAATTTCTGACCCCATGTATCGTTTTGGTCATTCTCCTCCGTACTGATTCAAGTGAATTGATGTCCATTCTATAAGACGTAGACCAAAAATGTACCGCATAGTCAAGGATGGGTCTAATTAATGATAGATAGAGTTTGATAATTACCTCTACACTTCTATTCGTAACCAGTATGATGTGGGTCACCCGTCATTGGATGTGGTAGGCTAATAATCGCACCAAGAAAAACGTACTTATAGTATGCAGTGTGAATTATGATAGAGAGCCTTGTAAATCACGAGCAAAAATTTTTACCTACCCAGAGTTTTTCATGAGACGAAATCTAAATAATTCATCTGACTTGTTTTCTATCTATTCATGAAAATTACCTAACTATAAGCCAAATGCTACGTAGAGGGATATATCACGGATTAAAAAAAATCATATTGATTTTCTGGGAACTGCAATGTGGATCAAGTTTTTTGTTCGTGACTATATATCGATCTTCGTTGTTCAAGTCTTTTGTTTAGATATAACTAACAATTGAAACATTATGAAAAAAACTGAACAAGATTCTATGGAGGACACACGATAACAAACTAATGATATATTGAAATTGTACAAATATACTTTTTATTGTTGAGTATCCCGTGTAGGCAAAACAGTTTTGTAAATAAAACATATCAAAGCAGAAATAATGGAAGACATATCATTTGCATAGTTCTGTGGGTCCAGTTCTGGTGAGCTTATTAGTGCGTAAAGTTTGGTAACTCGACCAAACCAGGCGTCCACACGACAACCACAAAACCATTAACGTTAACAAATTTGTACCAACAACCCCAAAGAACATTGGCTAAAAGTGTGGCCACTGACGGTGATTGAAAGAGCATCATACAGCGCATATGTATAGGCTATGAACGTAAATGGGTGTGGTGCTGTTTGTGTTTATGAACAAAATGCGTAAAATTTGCAAATGATGCTGGCGAAACCTCGTTAACGTAAGCGGTTTTGTGAAGGTCATGAGGAAGCCCAATACTCTCACTGCGCTCCGCGTAAATGTCACTCAGTACATGATATCAACATACAGTTTAACCAATAATTTCCCTACTGAAGCTTCCCGTTCATCTTTGTGTCAATCTACTTCAAGTCAAAGACTATTTTTTCCATTGCCAATAAATGATTAAGCTTTACATAAACTGTTGTGGTGAGAGTTAGCTGTGTTGTAGAATTCATCCTACAAAACTAAATATCTTTTGACATATCGTTAAATACTTTATTATACGTAATTTTATTTCTTAACTGTAAATTGGTCTTTATTTAGAATTATTGATATGTGAATACAATTAACAGTCACTAAATATCACATGGGAGTACACATTTTCTTCAAAATACAATCCATAGGATGACCAAAAGCATTCAGAAAGTGCATAACTTACTATCTTGTCGAGGTTACGCATCTTATAATGAACCAAGGAAACACTAAAACTAACGATTTTGCACAGTTCTTCATATCTTCCGGTATGTCAACAATATAATCGTATATGTAGAAAGAATCAAAATAAACGCCTATGACATATTCTATTTTAATTTCTTCAAATTCCTTTTCTACCGTTACATTGTATTATCTTGTTTTCTTCACTGTTGACAGTTACAACCACAAGATATAAAAAGCAACGCATGTATGCTTGTGGACAATATCGAATGGAAGAAGTGGACTCAGAAATCTAAGAAAGGTGGTAGAATAGAGGGATAGTAGGAGTTAGAAGTGATCAGCATTCTTTTCTAAGTTAAGATCATCCCTTAATAGAAAAATAATTATGCGTGTCTGGTCCGTATGGATGTCACTAAAGCTCTTATATTATAATTATTGACTACAGAAAAACCGTGTAGATACTGGGAGCAGCTATACGAGATCTTCTTTCAAGCCACATAGATTTCCGTTTTCTTTTGATTAGTCGAAATACTTAGTCGTTACCATCTTCCTAAGGGTTACCTATAACAAATTTCATATCCTCACATTTATTGGGCACACCCTTAACACAATGACCTAACATTTCCTTCTCATGTTGCACGGATAACGTGAAGAAGGAAATAATATATTATAGTTACTCCTAAATAAGCTTTCTCTCTTACATACTTCCTTATGATTTATATCAAAGAAAACATACTCCTCGAAGAACCTTGTCAATTTGTCTCTGTCGAATTGATTTGTGTAGCTCAGCCTTAATGGTCCAATCCATAACCGGACTATACCCTGAGGGACGATATAGTCTTTGTACCTCACCACGGTGGTTCCATTCGGCTTGGTAGGGTTGTACGCATGGTGAGAGGTGCTGTGGTTGTGAATGAAGTCTGCAATCTTGACCATACTGATTAGCTGCTAGCACATATAGAGGTCTACAATGTATAATACAAATCTTATTAACGTTGAAATGACGGTACAAGGGAGAGAATAGCAGTAGCTCCTTCAATTGAAAGTCTTCCCTCCTATGTTCATATCTGCGTTGATTTATATCTAGTAGATCATCACCAAGGTGTTCTGACAACTTATCTTTGCCAGCAACCTCTTCCAGTTCTTTAACCATCATGAGGACATTTCTTTGTGCAAATAGAATTAAGGATTATATTAGATGACAAGAGATGAAAAGAAAATTGAAGAATCATATAGTATATAAGAATGATACTTTGTAGAAATAATCGAAATTTGAAAAAGTTGCATATCGTCAGTGAAGACCAGCCATTCAAAAGAAGAGACATGATGTCACGACTGAGGACCAGCCAATCAGAAGGAGAAGCGATATGACGTCACGGCTGAAGACCAGTCGATCAGAATAAAAGACGTCATGATATCACGAATTGTTTACTGAGCTGTTGAATGAAGGAGAGGCTACAACAGGGAAGAATTGTTGAACGAAGTTGAACAGAATGTTAAGTTATTGAGCGATGAGCAGTTAGCCACCAAAGACCGCTAAAGGCGAAGCTAAACCCCCAGCGAATCCGAGCCCTCTGGCGAAGTCGTGACGGGCACAGCCTGGGGCCTGTTAAAGAAAAAAAAAAAATATATATATATATATACGTGTATATATATATATATATATATATATATATATATATATATATATATATATATATATATATATATATATATATATATATATATATATATATATATATATATATATATATATATATATATATATATATATATAAAATTATGCCATGAACTCCTTTCTTGGAGACTTTTTTTTTTTTGCGAACACTCTTAGATTTTGTTTATATCTTAAGTTTTTTTAATAAGGATAGAGTACATAAATATAGCATCAATATCTCTAAATCTAGAAATACTCTTGATGTGATGGGAATGGCGCTTTGTCCACTGACAGTCTTAAGGACCTCTGCTTGTTTCATGTATTTCATGTTTAAATAAAGATCGATGCTGGTAATGTCACCTCTGGCCCTGGTTTGATGGAAGTGTGGCTTTGATATTTTTTCTGAACTCCAGAAGCCCCAGGTTCGATTCACAATGGCTACCGATACCACCAGCTGTCTTGGATGTCTCGAGTCCACGCTCCTCATCCTCACTTGTTTCTCCTTCCTGCCATATTATTCTATTCGTCTCCATGATATCAACTTCCATTACGAAAGGGTCACATCGCTCCTCCAGAAACAATTAGCCCTGGAGCACATCGTCACAGTGTCCTCTTCCGTCCCTATTGCGCACCACCTCTACGTGTACAGGTCTTTACAGCCAAATGGTAACGCGGCTTGCGCCGTCTACTCGCCGAATCATGAGGCAGGTTGGGTTGGTTACCCAACTCGTCTAATTCCACGTACTGCGAACTACAGGCACTCCTGCTAGTTTTCAGACTACTCTGTCACCGGCGAATGAGTGACGTGGTAATGTGTGACTATGTCCACTTCAGGCCATCTCGACCCCTCAATCTACACACCGCTCCTTCATCCACCACATCTTACAGCAGTTAGTGGCAGCTCAAGAACGCTTTCTTGGTATACGGTTTTTGTGAATTCCCTCCCACGATGGAATCGCTGCCAATGAAAAGGCAGATTTCCTCGCCAAAAATTCCTATGAACTGCCGCTGCCCGACAATGCCACGCCCTCCATCCTCTGCTCTCACCATCCTTCACCGCATGACTGCAGAGCGTGCACAGAGCGTATCAATACAACACTACGACCACTTTCGTCTCTTTCTCCCGAGGTATCGAAAGCACGAACTTATTGTTCGCAGACACAATATTGTGACTGCACGGCTTCGGCTGGGTTACAGACCGCTGTGGCAAGGTTCTGAGGCGGGGGACGTACCACACTACTGCACCTGTAAGCTGTGCGACCGTCCCAACGCCAACAGTCTCCACCGCGACTGCTTCGAATGCCCCTTAGTAAGAGACTTGTTGTCGCAGGGCCAAGACTTTATACATGTGTGTCATTTTCTTTTAATTGATAATGATTTAGAAACTGTTAGCCCGAAACCCACACTTTGGTGGACGCCAAAGCTTACTCGCCTTAGTTACTAACATATTTCACATTACATAATGTACCCTACTTCCATACAGCTTCACTATACGTAGAAATGTGTCCGTGTCACGTATACTATGTATACATATAGAAAGTACATACTATAATAGGTTTGTCGTTCTATGAGCTTAATGAAATTATATAAACAAAAGAAAACAAACGAAAAAGTCAACCTTGTCATGATTACTCTTTCCGTACCAGAAGCACTTATCTCATATCTCAGCTACCATCAGACTTTTTCTTTATCCCCTAAACACTTTTTTGAGGCGCAGTCGTGTGTGTTGTTGAAATACTGTAGTTGGTGACCTTCAGGTCAGTCATCTGTTCGACTTTCAAAGTCAGCCGTCAAGGTTG
>NC_134793.1:3867229-3869729 GCF_046742065.1 Oratosquilla oratoria
ATGATGATGATGATGATGATGATGATGGTGATGGTGATGGTGATGGTGGTGGTGGTGGTGGTAGTATTGGTGGTGGTGGTGGTATTGGTGGTGGTGGTGGTGGTGGTGATGGTGGTGGTGGTGGTGGTGGTGGTGGTGGTGGTGATGGTGGTGGTGGTGATGGTGATGGTGATGGTGGTGGTGGTAGTGAGGGTGGTGGTGGGGGTGGTGGGGGTGGGGTGGTGGTGGTGGTGGTATTGGTGGTGGTGGTGGTAGTGGTGGTGGTGGTGGTGGTGGTGGTGGTGGTGGTATTGGTGGTGGTGGTGGTGGTGGTGTTGGTATTGGTGGTGGTGGTGTGGTGGTGGTGGTGGTGGTGGTGGTGTGGTGGTGGTGGTGGTGGTGGTGGTGGTGGTGGTGGTGGTGGTGGTGGTGGTGGTGGTGGTGGTGGTGGTGGTGGTGGTGGTGGTGGTGGTGGTGGCAACGACTTAAAGTACTCCTACAGTGGTAAGATTACTTTAGATCACTGTTTGTTAACCTTTTCAGACTCTAGCAACCCTGTAATCAGTTCTAAGAAGTCTAGGACCCCCTAACTCTGGTTATCGTCAGATTACTAGAAGGACAAAGGAAAGGTAACTGAAGTACTGACATGTATTCAGCACATTTTCGTAATCCCTAAAGTTTACTTCATCACCCTCAGGGGATCCTAGTACCCCAGGCTAAGGAACGTTGCTTTAGATGAATATAATTGCGTTGCAGCAACCACAAAGAAAAATCAGAGACACATACCTTCTAAGGCGAAAGAAAAAAAAAAGTCGAAAAACTTAATCCACCTACACTCACGGCCACCGCGATGTTTACCACAGATCACGTGCGTATCAGGTCAATCCTCCTCTATCTCCTTTCCCGAGGTCACGTATTCCCACGTGGACGTTGACCATTTACGCATCACAGTACTGAAACCTGCGCACTTGGCGCAAAGGGACCTTGGATTGCTCGGCACATAGTAGAAGAAGCCTTACATGAAACCAGTGGTACTCGTTGGAGGTGAGAACTTGAAAGGGGACTTTTGTATTTCTTTACTTTAGCGAGTGACGCCCTTCTACTGCGCAACCATTAGGAGTACGTCTTACCTCCCCTATTCCCCTCATTCCATTCCATTCCACCCCCCATTCCACCCACTCCACAAAAAAAGAAAAGAAAAAAAAACTGCTTAGGGTCAATAGTAGAGGATCCAAATATCCAATTATTCTCGACTTGAGGACCATTACATTCACACTAAGACTACTGACACCAAGCATTTCAAGGCTAAGGCCAAATACTTTACGCTTGCCCCTTTATGTCCTCACCAACCTACATCTTTTTCTCCTCCCCGTCCCCTTTCCTCCTTGCCGTCCTCCTCCTCTCCTTCCATCCTTTATCCATTCCTTCACCATTTCTATCTTATTCTTCCATCCCTCCTCCTTTCTATGTTCTTTCTTCTCTTTTTCATCTTCACTTCCTACTTCTTTATTTCTTTCTCCTCTTTTCTCCTCTCCCCCCCCCCGTCCACTTCCTTCAGTATACCTCCTCTTTATTCTTCCCTACCTTTCCCACCAACTCTGCCTCCTTTCTTCCCACTCTTCCTCTTCTTCCTCCTCATTCTTTTCCACCTTCTTCGCCAAATCTTTCACCCTGTTCCTCTTTCTCCTAATCTCCTCCTCACCCTCTTCCTCTGCTCTTCCTCCTCCTTTCCTCTACCTCATCCTTAGCTTTCCTCTCGTTTACTAAGCACTAAGATGACCACGTTGACGTGGGCGTTGAACGTCTTTTTCGAAAGTAATGTCTTCCCTAAAAGTTCAGTTCTTCCTACGAACTTTTATGAACAAACACGAGGTCTCTTACGACTTACAAGTACCTACAGCCGAACCTTTTGTATCATAAACCTTCCACCGAGCTATGCACACATGTATGTATATATGCATGTACATATGTATGTATATATGTATGTATGTATGTATGTATGTATGTATGTATGTATGTATGTATGTATGTATGTATGTATGTATGTATGTATGTATGTATGTATGTATGTATGTATGTATGTGTATATGTATGTATGTATGTATGTATGTATATTCCACTGTCTACGCGCGCATATATATATATATATATATATGTGTGTGTGTGTGTGTGTGTGTGTGTGTGTGTGTGTGTGTGTGTGTGTGTGTGTGTGTGTGTGTGTGTGTGTGTGTGTGTGTGTGTGTGTGTGTGTGTGTGTGTGTGTGTGCGCGCGCGTTTCCATGTGTGTTGTGCGTGGTGACATACCGTATTGAATATGAATATCAAATGTATTGTATTTATTTACCCCCCCCCACAAAAAAATATCTGTCTTTATCATCCACATTTTTCTTTATCGAACTAAGATAGCTTAATGTATCTGCCCACAAATTGTACTTTAGCAGCACAACACACGTAAGAAAGACTAGACGCTTGGCGACGTTCAACTGTCTATAATCTCTGTTGTCATGGAAACGAGGGACGC
>NC_134793.1:3879729-3897229 GCF_046742065.1 Oratosquilla oratoria
GGCAAAGCCAGGAGTTATGGTCACGCTTTTGTTTATTTGACAAAGATCCCTTGCTAGAATCAATTCGTGATTAGATTCTTAGATCATGACATAAGGTTCAAACCCACCGTACCTTCCACTCGTCTTTATCGATCCAGGTGGACAAAGCCAGGAGTTATGATCACGCTTTTGTTTATTTGACAAAGATCCCTTGCTTGAATCAATTTGTGATTAGATTCTTAGATCATGACATAAGGTTCAAACCCATCGTACCTTCCACTCCCTTTACCGATCCAGGTGGACAAAGCCAGGAGTTATGGTCACCCTTTTGCATATTTGACAAAGATCCCTTGCTTGAATCAATTCTTGGTTACATTCTTAGATCATGACATAAAGCCAAACCCACCGTACCTTCCACTCGCTTTATCGATCCAGGTGGACAAACCCAGGAACTATGATCACGCTTTTGCTTACAGTATGTGACAGAGATCCCTTGCCTGAACCAATTCGTGGTTAGATTCTTGGGATATCATGACATAAGACGAAGGCCACAGTGGTGATCTTAAATCAAGCCACGGGCCAAGTGCTCCATGTAGCTGGCTTCTAACATTGGTTCGATTTCCGATAGGGTTTTATCTTTTGAATATTATGCTGTGTGTCATTGTGACAAACGGAAATTAGCTCCACCCCAAGGACTCGAACCTCTGCCTTAAAGACTGCTTATTTTGAAGCAGAGATATAGCATGGTTCAAGGGCTATCGTCTCTGCTTCATAATAAGCAGTCGCTAAGACAGAGGTTCGAGTCCTTGCGGTGGAGCCAATTTCCTGAATATTATGTCCTTACTCCCGTATATATAGTTATATCTATGTGTTTATGGTTAACTGACTTTGATGTATATATTCATGTTTGTGTTTGTATAAAGATGCATACTTATACAAAGACAAACTCACACGTACACACACACACCTACAAACACAAGGAAATAGTCATAGCATTTGCGTTAACTATCATGTAGCATTCTCTATACGGCAAAGGGACACATATGAATTACCTGAAGAATAGATTGTAATAACAATGCTCAAGTGAACCTTTCAAATCAAATGTTTCCTTCTGACTAAACTTTTCTTTATAGTTCACTCTTTTTATTCCGCATTGAAATGAGTTTGCTGGCTGTTTCGTGATGCCTACAGTGGTGTATATGTACAATAACGGTTAGAGTTTTGGCCACGTCATATAAAAGATTATTCGAGCCCATGTTATTTCTCCTAGACATGTTTGGTGATTTTCTTTTTTCAGTTACTGTCTTTCCCCGCCACCGGTGACCATCGAAGGCCTTCATCCAACTCTTCGGCCTCTTCTTCAGTACCCTGGTTACGGAGGAGCCACGACCATGAGAGACACACCCTCTGCCTTCCTCAGGTAAGTGTCCATGTAAAACTTTGGCTAATCTTTAGCTAAGAATAAATGTCTGGGAGGTAAGATTGGCCTGTAAGTATAGAAATCACACCGTTATATTTCTTATTCAGTAGTCCCATATGATCTTAACTCCTCTTGTATTTTCTCTAAGATGTTTATTATTATTCTGTAGTCCATTTCTACTGTAGCCAGATAATGGAGATAATTCATAAAAAAGTACTTGAAACTATTGTACTAAAAACTTTGTAATTCCAACATTTCGGGCCAACTTTAACACAGACTTTGAATTGTTTGTGAATCCCATCCTAGAAATGTAAGAAAAAAAAAATCCCGAAACACTGATTCCACTATGATGGTATTCATGAGCCTCAAACTCTCTACATCACGGTATGATGCACAGTAGTAGACAATTGAATTTGACACAGCTTTGCGTGGAAATGTTACTGCATAATATGTAACACAAGCGTATAACATACTGAGACGTACAAGCATATAAAGAAACACCATATGAGAACGGAACCTTCATTATTACGTTTCGCTTGTTAATGTTTGATCAAATACATGATGTACTTAATAAAACCATAACAAGCTCCGTCCCGTCCTCAGATGGTATTTATTGTGATAGACTTGTGAGCAACTGCCAATGATATACAATCTGACGACTCAACCGTTTGCTTTGAAGCAACACACGCAAAGCAACAACAGGCAAACACGTCATAGTTGCCACATGTCACCAACCACAACGACACTGCATTCAACTGTGTCAGTTATTTTTGTCTAATTAATTGATCGATGTCTTAGTTTATGGAGGTGAAGGTAATGCAGATAAGATTTATTTTCATTCAATTTGCCTGCAGTCGTCTGGCTAGTCCGATTCAGACCATAAATATCAAAGGGTAGGAACATAAGAACATGAGAATGGAGGAGACTGCAAGAGACCATAAGGCCTACACTAAGTGGTCCATGTCCTTTACCACCTATCATCCCTATACATAAAATTGTCTGATATTCTCTTAAAACAACCAATTATATTATCTATAGTATCTATGTACCAAAAAAAGAATTTGTTGTCGAAATGGTCGGAACGGCGGTTCCGCCGAAAATAGGACATCGCCGGGTATAGTTGGCCCAGTAACATGGTAACGTCTTCTAAGGATAAACGCAAGCACCTGGTTGGTTAAGAGAGTAGTGACGTCACGAAAACGGAGACGACTGATTAGCAAAGAGCGGTGACGTCATGGCAAGGGAGACGACTGATTGGCTGAGAGCGAGACGTTCGCAAACCCCCGGGGAAGCCTCTGGAAACACCCGGGGAGCCTTTTGGGAGCCCTTGAACAGTCACTAGGGAACCTCCGAGAACCCCTGTGGGGATTCCCTGTGGAACCCTCTAGGAATTCCTGTGGAGCCCATTAAGAACCCCCTGATACTTCAAGGAGAGCACTTCCGGAGCCAATGGGATGCACTCTGGAAACTCCTTTGGAACCCCTGTGGAACCCCTTGGAAGCCCTCAGGGGATCCCCTGGTACTAATAAAAGAATTCCTGTAATCGGACCGGAAACCGGAAATCCCTTAAGAGGACATGTCCCTTCCGGCCCGGTGTGTCTCTGCAAGGATGTCGAACATGGCCGGTACCACGCAAGACAAACGCAGACAACGCCATTTTTGGAGTTGGATAACAATATTCACTAAGTGATGTGAGGAAGAATAAGAGTTTAAAACAGGAGTTAGTTAATATTCACAGAAATGAATTGCCTGAGAAGTACATGTCTTCTTTGTCTCCTTTCGTCAAGAAGAAAGCTAATGATGCGTCAGAAATCAAGAAGAGTATTTTGTTGTTCTTTAAAAAAAAAATTAAGCATCTAGAGGAGGAGTTTAAGAGCAATCCAGCTCAACAGCTGAGTCTTGAGGATCTTACAGATTGCGATGGAGATATAGACCCTGAGGAATAGAAGCGATTTGTGTTTCACTACTGGGCTGGATATAGATCGTTTATATCCAAAAGTGGATGGTTTAGTGCTAACGAGGATTTCAGATCCTATTATTTCGACATGAAATGCAAGCAGCCCATAGGGCTGGGTGCGAGCAAAACGAGCTCGCCCGAATAGCCGAATCCCCGTATAGCGGGGTTGGGCGTAGCCCGTTGTCCGTATTTCTAAAAGAAAAATATATAATTGGCAACCAATTAAGCAACTAATTTTGAGATTTTTTACATATAAGTACGTGATTTATATTTAGTGTTACTAAAGGAAAAAAATGAAGGATGCTATGGTCAACTGTGTTTTATCTTTTTCATTTTTCTAAGTACAAAATCAAAACCTGAATTGATCGGCTGTTATATCTACAAAACCTGTTTTTCATTAATTTTTCATACTATCTAAGACTTTTTTAACATGTATCACTAAGTAACAATTATGAGATTTTCTGTATTCATATTTTGTGTTTGAAGCAGTGTGCATGTTTGCGTGCATGTTTCTGTGTATATGTGTGTGTGTGTGTGTGTGTGTGTGTGTGTGTGTGTGTGTGTGTGTGTGTGTGTGTGTGTGTGTGTGTGTGTGTGTGTGTGTGTGTGTGTGTGTGTGTGTGTGTGTGTGTGTGTGTGTGTGTGTGTGTGTGTGTGTGTGTGTGTGTGTGTGTGTGTGTGTGGTGTGTGTGCGCGCGCGCGCATTTGTGAGACAGTAAATCAATAAATCTAATATGTGATGGAAGGAAGAGTGGAGGGCAGACGACCAGTAGGGAGACCCAGGTACAGATGGATGGATGGATGGAGTAAAGAAGGACGTGGAGAGGGTGGCACCAAGAGAGGAAAGGAAGGAATTGGTAGAGGATAGAACCATCTGGAGAGGCATAGTGAAAGCGGTGAAGGGCCGTCCGGCCTGACAACCAACAGAGTAAGTAAGAGTAAGTAAAGCCCTTTCCTTGGGAGCCTTTTCTTATACGTGACTGTCATCTTTCCCTTTCGTCTGCCCCTATTACAGGTTTGGACCACACGCCCTTCGCACAAGCCCTGAGCTGGACGTGGCTCCTGGTGGTGTCGTCAGCAGAGTCCTCGCGTCCAATGTCTTCTCCTGAAGCGAGAACCGTCGAGGGTGGTCTTGTCTGAGGAGGTGCTTTCATTGTTCACTCAAATGGATGTTCCATCGGGGCCTCTTGCTTTGATAGTTCTTTTTGAGGTGACCGCCATTTTAACAAAGACTGTGGTGGTGGTAATGGTGGTGTAGATGGTGGTACCTGCGGCGATGAAGTATAAGTATCCCATGGTGATAGAAATATTATCCTTTTTTATGATTTCGTCTACTACTTCCCAGGGCTCGTACTCAGGCTCCCCTTGCTCCAGGTAGTGACGCTATCCACTGCAAAAACATACAATCTTTTTGTCAAACTAACCACAGCTTTGACATTGTTTAACTATTGTTAAGATTCCCGCTCTTGGTTGTTGATAACTTTGCTCTGGAACTTCTTTCAACCATGAAAGAAGTTTTGATGAAGTTGGTTTTAGCGATGATGGTGATGATGACGCGGGTAGTTGCAATCCTACTTGCGTTGTTCAGTATCTTTTTCGGTGAAGAAAGGGTTTTCATCTGCTTAATAAAATCACCTGGCGACAAAGTATTAAAGTCGTAAAATGCTACATTTTTTTTCTTTTCTTTCTTTATCTCACGGCACAGTGATTGAAGCGCAACAGTATTTAGGATAGATTTGATCCCTTCTTGAAATAAAATTTACGATAATAGTATAGTCATAAGTTAAATGAAAAATATTTTATTTCCAATAGCACATTTACCATCATTTTTTAAGAACTTAAAATCTTTTGTCGATTCTAATCTAAGCTCATGCGGCACACCTATGAATCTCATGAATGATTTGCGATACATCAGTCTCCGCGGCACACTGTTTGAAAAACATTGGGTTCATATACCGTTAACGAGATTTTTCTTACACAGGAGTATGGTGGATGGGTAGGTTAAACCACCACATTAAAAAAGAACTAGAGTTAAACCCCAATCTTGGAAAAGGACTACCCAGAGCGAGACGTGATGAGCTCCAGTCAGTGTGGGATGGGGTGGGGTTGGGTGGGACATTGTCTCAAATCCCAAAAATAAATCCAAATAAATGTCTACCCATGATAGAACATAGAATCTGATATATAAAACATAAAGAAAGAGAATTCCTAATGGTATGTTCCTTCATGTTAGCAGGGGTCTGAATAGCAAAAATGTGATAAAGGTTAAGAAAAGTGTTGTTCTTTGTACAAAAACATTATGTTGGAAATTACACTTTCATGTTACAACGGCTAAAATTTGGTGCCAAGTTCCAATGCTGGTGTTACGAGTAACTGTAAATACATATGAATTCTCCTAGACTCACATTCATGTATACATCACTAATGGAACATGTATATTTTCGTCTTGTGAGTAATAAAAATACAGATGTTTAAAAGTTTATATGTTTATTTTATATGATGACAAATGAAAGAGGTGGCTTTGGCAGTCATGTCTGCTCATTGAGTAAGTTAATGCCACTTGTCTGGAAAACGGTACAATGATTGTACTGCAAACTTTAAGATCAAGTTTTGTCCATTTCAGTCTTAACACTTTCTCCATCAACAACGCATATTTTCAGTAACATTTTTTCAATGATATTATCAGTACTACACACAGTTATTGATGAGGTGTCCCGCGCGACATTTGTATGGCTTCCGGTTAAGAGTCCGTGATATACAGGTTCATTTCACAAACAAAACTGAGAAACTAAGCCAAGAGTACTTCCAATAATGTTATTGAATAACGGTACCAGAAGGGATATGATCAGTATCGTGTGGATGATATGACCAGTATTGTGAGTGAGGCAACAGTTCTACGAGAAGCTGTCTGGAGGACTGCTTCGATGGCATTTTAGCCAACCCTGAAACTCAGACACCTGACGCTGAGCCGGTAAAGCTAGATTATGTTTTGTTTCACAGAGTAACTGAGTCACCGCAGTTTGCGCCTGTTACCTCATTGGTGGTTAGGCTTCGTCCCTGAGTTCGATACTGATCTGAACTTTAACAGGACATGAAGCGCTATAAGAAAATAAAATACCAATGCGTTCAGTCCTTGAATGAGTCAAATAAATTATAGACTTTTTTCCAACCAAAGAAAGAAGACTTTATTCCTCTGAGGGGAGTACTTGGAGTTTCTTCCTTAATCCGAAGTCTCATATTCATCCCAAGATGTTTATACACTTCTGCATGAAATTTGCAGTTACTGGTAAGTCCATCCAAAGAAACTCTATGTGACGACGGAGTCTTTATTAGTACGACTTTTTGCTTGTTAGAGAAACTGATTAAGCACATGTTCTTGATAAAGCTCAAACAAACGAAACGTCTTACTAACGAACGCTCCATCCTCACCCCATAACTTTACTTTACTCAAATCCCCATTGACCTTCTTTCCCATTCACTCCCAGTTAATCTTTTTTCCTTTTCTTGTTCACTTTCGACTTTTCCAAACACATTTCCCCCCAAAAAAGTATACCTAACTCCTGTGTTCCTTCCTGTCTGTCTTTTAGAAAAAAGATAATACAGAGATATTCACTTCTTCTTTACGTTCAACAAGGACTCAGTTGTGATCTAGTGTGGATTAAGCCATTCGTGTCAACTCCAAAAAAGTTGTGCAATATATAACTTCTCCAGCTCAGCTTAGTGGCGACTGGTGAATATAAAAGACAAGATTAGATAACAGAGCAAGAAATTGACTGAATTGTACATGTATTCAAAAAAGACAGAAAATCATAGGAAGCCACGTTTTACAACCAAAGGCATACCAACCAAATAATTCATAACACCTTATAAACCATTGCCCTACTTCCTTGGAAAATGTAAAATACAGATGGAACTAGAGCAATGATTCTATCCTCCATTTGATGTATGAGCTGTGTGTGTGTGTGTGTGTGTGTGTGTGTGTGTGTGTGTGTGTGTGTGTGTGTGTGTGTGTGTGTGTGTGTGTGTGTGTGTGTGTGTGTGTGTGTGTGTGTGTGTGCGTGCGTGCGTGTGCGTGCGTGTGTGTGTGTGTGTGTGTGTGTGTGTGTGTGTGTGTGTGTGTGTGTGTGTGTGTGTGTGTGTGTGTGTGTGTGTGTGTGTGTGTGATTCACCTTGGTCTTTGGATCACGTGTTGACCTGACACGCACACACACACCCAACTCCACGCCCACGAGAGTTGGAGTAACGACTCGAAGCGCAGCGATACTGAAATTGTTTTCAGCCTTGGGCTGGATTCGAACCCCGTCCGCCGTAGTGACAGTCTAGGACTACCAACCGCGCCACTGAGTCGTTGTGTGTGTGTGTGTGTGTGTGTGTGTGTGTGTGTGTGTGTGTGTGTGTGTGTGTGTGTGTGTGTGTGTGTGTGTGTGTGTGTGTGTGTGTGTGTGTGTGTGTGTGTGTGTGTGTGTGTGTGTGTGTGTGTGTGTGTGTGTGTGTGTGTGTGAATATCTTATGCGTTTCCGCATTTATACCCTAGAACTCGTTACCCTATTCTGAGAGATTCACTGACATTACCTTAGCGAGATCTATAAGGAATTCCACAAAATAACTGATCTACAGACAGGAGGGCTTTACCTAGCCGTCACGTAACGTCCGGCACCATCTCTTTCAGAAAACCAATAGAGTTCTTGCAGGTCTGCCTGCGTCGTATATTGTATTCCTCGACTCTGTTATGCAATTAACCTCTCCCCACTCACCAGACCCCTCTTCCTGACTCAGTTGGCCTTGTGAGATCGAATGCCGCCTCCTCTCAGCTGACGGTGCCAAAGGTCTAACGGACTTAAACATGTCATCATCACTGTTACACAGTATGCTTCCCCTTGAGTGAACAACTGATACGTGCTGCTGTTTTGTCACCCATTTTGGATGATCTCTGATATCTAATTCCTTCTGTTTATTAGTGTTGTTCTCTTGGTACGTTTGCTATTGCCATTATGATTATGTTGTTTATTTTTATAGTTAAATAAGGGTCATGATGAAACCCGAGTTTTAACGAAATACTGATTGTAATCCTAGGTTCACGTGAATCCACGTGTGTGTGTTTTTGTGTGTGTGTGTGTGTGTGTGTGTGTGTGTGTGTGTGTGTGTGTGTGTGTGTGTGTGTGTGTGTGTGTGTGTGTGTGTGTGTGTGTGTGTGTGTGTATGTGTGTGTGTGTGTGTGTGTGTGTGTGTGTGTGTGTGTGTGTGTGTGTGTGTGTGTGTGTGTGTGTGTGTGTGTGTGTGTGTGTGTGTGTGTGTGTGTGTGTGTGTGTGTGTGTGTGTGTGTTAATGAGTGTGTGTGTGTGTTAATGAGTGTCTGTGTGCGTTATATCATTCTATTCTCTTTTACGAAGTTCTCTTAACATAATTGGGAACAGCGCTGTTTTCGAACGCTGTAAAAAGAATCAATGGTTGCAAGGGAACCAATGTAGTAGAGGAAACGAATTTAATAATGTGGTAATAAGAGAGGTAATGCGACAGAAGCTTTCAGTGTGCACAGTGATGTCTTCCCTCTTGAAGTCTACCTCGTTTTCGAAATGGTAGAAGAAGCCCCTCTTCAGGGAGGTGTTCATCCCATTACGAGAACGCGAGTGTGTGTACGTGTCTCGGTGATTTTCATGAAGTGGCTGAGGAAAGGGAGAGGGAGAAATAGTCTTAAGGTAGAGGGTCACAAATCCGCAAGGTCGGGACCCAGGAAGGTCGAGAAGTCTGAAGGTCAGAAGTCGGACGACTGCGAGGTCGGGAGGTCGTGACCCAGGAAGGTCGAGAAGTGTGAAGGTTAGAAGTCGGAAGCTCAAAAGGGTTACAGGTTAGGAACTTGGAAAGGCGGAAGGTTGATTGGTCAAGAAGCTGGTCTCAGTGTAGGACAGGAACAGAAAGAAACAAATGACTAATATTAGAGTTATAGTCACCAAGTGTAATCGTATATGTGCATATGTATGTGCTCCCTTGAGCGTGTATACTTGTATTTACCTAGTTGTAGCGTACAGGAATGTAGCCACGCTTGTGCTGTTCTGTCTTTATTCTCCACTTATCATGTCTTGTTTTAGATGCATGGTGTGTGTGTGTGTGTGTGTGTGTGTGTGTGTGTGTGTGTGTGTGTGTGTGTGTGTGTGTGTGTGTGTGTGTGTGTGTGTGTGTTCACTTGGTCTTTGGATCACGTGTTGGACTTGTGATCGACAGCTATTTCCCTCCCGGAAGAGAGCTCAGAGCTCGTAGGTCCGATCTATGGGTAATGCTATGACCTTACACACACACACACCCAACTCCCCGCCCACGAGAGTCAGAGTAACGACCCGAAGCGCAGCGGTACCGAAATAATTTCGGCCCTGGGCAGGATTCGAACCAAGTACTACGGGCACCACCATGCTAGTGTGTGTGTGTGTGTGTGTGTGTGTGTGTGTGTGTGTGTGTGTGTGTGTGTGTGTGTGTGTGTGTGTGTGTGTGTGTGTGTGTGTGTGTGTGTGTGTGTGTGTGTGTGTGTGTGTGTGTGTGTGTGTGTGTGTGTGTGTGTGTGTGTGTGTGTGTGTGTGTGTGTGTGTGTGTGTGTGTGTGTGTGTGTGTGTGTGTGTGTAATTCACCTTGGTCTTTTTGGGCCATGTGTTGCACTCGTGATCGACAGCTATTTCCCTCCCAGAAGAGAGCTCAGAGCTCGTATGACCGATCTGTGGGTAATGCTGTGACCTTACGCGCACACACACACCCAACTCGCCGCCCACGAGAGTTGGAGTAACGACTCGAAGCGCAGCGATACTGAAATTATTTTCAGCCCTGGGCAGGATTCGAACCTGGACCGCTGTAGTGACTGTGTGTGTGTGTGTGTGTGTGTGTGTGTGTGTGTGTGTGTGTGTGTGTGTGTGTGTGTGTGTGTGTGTGTGTGTGTGTGTGTGTGTATTACAATATTGCAGTTACATGTAACTTCAGATGTAAAGAACAGGATATGGCCATGGCACCTGTACTGGTGAGGACCTGAAGAAGTGCCCGAAGGCTCACTCTTCCCCTGGAACTGTCGAAAGACCAGGGGTGTCCTCCTTCATAGTTCTGGATCAGTATTAGGTTAAGGTCTGAGCAGGTTCATTCTTGGAGTTCACCAAAAATAAACAAATGAATAATAAACTAATTATTTGATTTATTAATTGTTAGGTAAATAGAAAAATAAATAAATGATAAATAAATAAATAAATAAATAAATAAATAAACAAGATGCCTCAGGAGTTCCCGTGGAATGTTCAGACCTTTAGCGTGGTGGACTTCGAAGAAGAACACTTCGACTTTCTTTATGGTCTTCTCCAGCAAAATCAACACGCAAACGCATCGGCTATTATTAGACGTCATACCCTACTTCCGTGAATCGTTTGAGATCAAGCTTTGGTGCGTTGTGGTAGTGCAAGGCTAATCATGAAAGACTTGTATGTATAGAAGGAATATGCATATGCTAAGCAAGTATTTTTTCTATTAATTTATTCATTTGTTTATTCGTTTATCTATCTACTTATTCATTAATTGATTTATTGGTTTATTTATCTATTCACTTATTTCTTTATTCTCTGTGGTGGGGGAAAAGAATAGTGCCACCAAGTATTTCCACTTGGATCGTAAGAGGCGAGAAGAAAGGGACGGGGATTGGGACTAGGCATCCATCTCCTTGTAGCCCCACATTATTTCATTTGTTTATTTTTTCAACTATTATTTACTTATTATCTTATTTATCTATTCATTTACTTTTATTCATCAACATCTTAAACCAAATAACACCATTTGTATATTTCTGGTTAATGTATGGCGAGTTATATTCCCGAAAGAGAGGTAATGATGATTAGTGTTCACTAAATGGGTATTATTTTGGTAATTTGCTCGATGGGTTTATCAGTAATGAGGAACAAACATAATCATTTACGCTTTCTCATGAACTGTTTCAGATTCTGTGACATTTGACTTATCAATTATATGACATTCACTTTTAACAATTTACTTTGTTATCAGGCATAAAGACTAGTCACTCCTTACGAGTCGATTACCATCGAGGAAAATAGTGTTGTATTATCAATGAAAGCGAAGGTTGCAGAAGAATATTGCATCTGTCTGTCACACAACTGCAGGTTCAGTTCTGCCGGTGACTGGGAGGGGCTTCATTTGCATTATTCAATTTATTTGCGGCCTACCACAACTAACAGAGCTTTGCCCTATCAGGGGTTTTTCTCTTGCAACTGCATGAGAATGGGATGGTGAGTTTTTTTTAGTTGGCTTGTTGGATGGTTAGTTAGTTAACTGTTGTTTTTAGTGGGATGAGGGGCACCTTGCAGTCATATAAATGCCCAGTAGTTGTTGATGTGTCTTTTTTTAGGGGAAAGGAGTCCCACCGAACTCAGACACGAATCAGGTCAATGACTCGTCTCCCACAAGAGTCCTCCGACCCCTCAGCGGCTTCTCCAAATTTGGCCAAGAAATTACGTCAGAATATGTCTGAATGCGACAGATCTCTCTTGATCGAGCAATCGGTTAAGTCCCTAGCACTTGTCACGCGCTAGCCAGGGTTCGAGTCCTTGGCCGTACTGCGTTTCAATTTCTGCATGTTGACCTCCATCGGGTCTCCCGATGTTGATGGCTTAGAATTAAAATGCATTGCGGTTGATAAAAATGTATCGCTATTCATTGGGACCCATTCAGTGTTGTACACACACACATATATATATATATATATATATATATATATATATATATATATATGTATATATATATATATATGTATGTATATATATATATATATATGTATGTATGTATGTTATGTTGTTCGCGTGCATGATCGTGTACAATGCAGTCTTCCTTAATGCGTTGTATAGTATGAGGTGAAGTGTTACATCCGTAGAGATGTTACTAAATATTGGCTGTTTAAATTCTGTTCGTGCCATACACCATAAGATGTATGGAATGATGTAAATCAGGGCTGGGTAACCTCTGGAAGAAACTCTGCGCGTCAACAGCGTCTCTTCGCGTGAAAGTTAATGTCAATTTATATGCACTGTTTCACTATACTGTGGATGTCAGTAAATGTTAAGTCCTTGAGGATTTGTTTCTACCTTGGTCTCCTGTTGTCAGTATTTCTTTTTTCTTTTTTTAACATGGCAGTCTGCCGAACCCTGGTTTAATGTGCTATATAATGCAGACAAATAAATAAATGTATACACCAAAACCCCCTTTCCCTCGAATAAAGGAGTGGTCGAATCAAAGCACACACCCAGCTTTCATTCATCCCAAACATTCATGGATCTTCTGCAAATGGATCTCATGTCACACTCATCATCCATCAATTGGCGGCGTCATACGCCCGGGACGTCGTTGCATCACTCACACGCCGACGTCAGTCCTCTCAACAGTGTCTTCGAGCAAGTTCCTTCCCATTCCAAACAATTCTCGATAGCCTCGACCAACTTCCCCCAGCCACAAGATCTTTGGACTTCCCCGTCGTCTTCACATTCCAACAAATACAACAAAATGAGTTCACGCCAGGTATCGGAACCTCGAAATGAAATAGAGAATAGTAAATATTCCGATGAAATTTAATTTTCTCACCCCAAGTAGGTGGGACTAAGAGATATTATGATAAAGGGGATTAAAGGAGATAAGTCAAATGGAGATAAGGTCTTATCTAACAGGTCAGGTGTTGTATCCTTTTATTGTCTCGAAGTTTTAATTATTTTGTTATCGTCTCTGCAATTCTGTTTTCCTCCTGTCGTCTTCCTCTGTGCTTTTCTATTGGTGTGTTGTTGTTCTTATCGTCACTCTTTCAAAAGATAAAGGTATGAGTTGCCCTCTGGTAAGTGATCAAGTTTGTCATCATCCCACTCCACGTTCTCATATATGTTTGATGATGATGAAGAAGAAGAAGAAGAAGGAGAAGGACAAGGTCAAGGACAAGGACAAGGAGGAGAAGGAGAAGGAGAAGGAGAAGGAGGAGAAGGAGAAGGAGAAGGAGAAGGAGAAGGAGAAGGAGAAGGAGAAGAAGGAGAAGGAGAAGGAGAAGGAGAAGGAGAAGGAGAAGGAGAAGAAGGAGAAGAAGGAGAAGGAGAAGGAGAAGGAGGAGGAGGAGGAGGAGGAGGAGGAGGAGGAGGAGGAGGAGGAGAAGGAGAAGGAGAAGGAGAAGGAGAAGGAGAAGGAGAAGGAGAAGGAGAAGGAGGAGGAGGAGAAGAAGAAGAAGAAGAAGAAGACACATCTCTCAATGATCCCATACTTATGGGCAATGAATTATTAGTATGATTATTCTTACTGCATCCAGACAATTCTATCCAGAAAAGTGTGGCCGTTTCCATTTATAAAAGGATGATGTCTGACTCTGGTACTTTTCGGGGATGATTGATGATTGATGATGATGGATGATGATGATGGATGATGATGATGGATGATGATGATGGATGATGATGATGATGATGATGATGATGATGATGATGATGATGATGATGATGATGATGATGATGATGATGATGATGATGATGATGATGATGATGATGATAATAATAATGATAATAATAATAATAATAATAATAATAATAATAATAATAATAATAATAATAATAATAATAATAATAATAATAATAATAATAATAATAATAATAATAACAATAATAATAATAATAATAATAATAATAATAATAATAATAATAATAATAATAATAATAATAATAATAATAATAATAATAATAATAATAATAATAATAATAATAATAATAATAATAATAATAATAATAATGATAATAATGATAATAATAATAATGATAATAATAATGATAATAATAATAATAATAATAATAATAATAATAATAATAATAATAATAATAATAATAATAATAATAATAATAATAATAATAATAATAATAATAATAATAATACATACATACATACATATACCAAGGCCTTTTCCCCCTTACAAGGGAGGTAGCCAAAAAAGGGAAAGGCATAAAATCATTTCCACCCATTCCATCCCTGAATACACTCCACACCCCTCCACCCTCCTTCTTATCTGAGCACCTCCTGGGCGACGGGTCATCCCTGCACCTTGTCCACTGCCCTTGGTCAGAAGCAGTGTCGCAAGACACAGCACATCCACAGCAAGGCCGCTTCATTAAATCGGCGACCCCCCCTCTCCGTCTCCCCTTGCAGAAAAGGAGAAGACGGGGAGAAATCCCTTCGGGCTGCGTCAAATTTTGCTCACACATACTACTTCACCCCCCACCCCGCCCATTCCACCTCATGCAATCACATCATCATCCATATACAACCATTCTCCATTCACCCGTCTTCTGTCCTCTCCCGTCCTTCCTCAACAGACATTCCTAGGACGTCCCCTCATGTTCACTCCCTCCACATCTGCCTTCCATACCTCTTTTACTAGTCTTTCTTCACTCATTCTTTCCATGTGTCCAAACCATCCTAATATTCTTTCATCAACCCTATCTCCCAGCTCCTTTTCCACCCCTGTTCTCCTCCTCACCTCCTCATTTCTCACTCTATCTAGCCTAGTAACCCCCATCATACTTCTCAGACACCTCATCTCAAACACATTCAAACTCCTTCTCTCTTCTTCTCTTATGTTCCAAGTTTCTGCCCCATACAGTGCTGTTGGCACAATCACTCCTTCATACAGTCTCCTCTTAGTATCCATTCTCAAATGTCTATTCCTCATTACACTCTTTAATCCACCAAGGCATTTACTCGCTTCTCTCAATCTACATTCTACCTCCACCTTCACTCCACCTTTTCCTGCCACATTTGTACCCAAGTATCTAAAACTAGCCACTTCCTCCAATCGCTTTCCCTTATGTTCACTTCCAGTCTACTGCTACTTTCACCCCTTGTACATCTCATCACCTTACTTTTACCCACATTTATCTTTAGCTTTCTTCTATCACATACTCTCCCAAACTCTGCCACCAACTTCCTCAATCCCTCCTCCGATCCTGCCACAAGCGCAGTGTCGTCCGCAAACAACAGCTGGCTCACCTCCCACTTTTCTCCATTTTCTTTAACCATCTCCAATCCCTTGCTCACTACCCTTGCATTTACCTCTCGCACCACCCCATCCATGTACAAGTTGAACAGCCGGGGCGACATAACGCATCCTTGACGAAGTCCCACCTTTACCTCGAACCACTCACTCTCTCCATTTCTAATCCTGACACAAGCTCTACTACTCTCATAAAATCTCTTGACAGCTCCCAGAAGCTTTCATCCTATCCTGTATATCTGCATAACCTCCCACAGTGCCTTTCTGTCTACCCTATCATAAGCCTTTTCCAGATCCATAAAAGCCCAAAAAACATCCTTCCCCTTTCCTATAGCTTTCTCACATATCTGTCTTACCACAAAGATCTGATCTACACAACCTCTACCTGTCCTAAATCCACACTGTTCCTCACCAATTACTCCTTCTGTTCCTCTCCTAATCCTCTCAATCAAGATCCTCCCATAAGCCTTACCAACTACACTTAACAGGCTAATCCCTCTGAAACTACTACATTCACACTTGTCCCCTTTTCCCTTGTAAAGAGGAACTATACAGGCACTCCTCCAGTCTTCCGGCACTCTACCCTCTCTCCAGCAAACATTAAATAACCTCACCAACCAGTCCACCATCATTGTACCTCCCTTTTTCAGACATTCTGCATGGCATCCATCCAGACCAGGTACCTTACCTGCTTTCATCATCTTAACAACTGCCTTCACCTCATCCTTCCTTATTTCTCCTCCATTCTCCTCACTCATCACTCTCACTTTCTTCGCATTTCCCACTGCAGCTATCTTTCCTTTCCTATCCTCCTTCACATTTAGCAACTCCCTAAAATATTCTGCCCATCTTCCCCTTACTGCCTTCTCTTCCATTATCATCTCTCCATCTGCACCTTTTACCTTTTCTTCTCTACTTGATTCGCCTCCTCTTCCTCTCTTAATTTCTTTTCAAAACATCTTTTTATTACTTTCTAAATTTTCTGTCATACTCTTACCCCATTTCACATCTGCTCTCCTCTTTGCCTCCTTTACCTTTTGCTTTACTTCTCTTTTCTTTCCTTTGTACCTCTCATATGACTCCCTCGTCCTATTTTGTAACCAATCTGTGAAAGCTCGCTTCTTCTCTTCTACACCCTTCTTTGTTTCCTCATCCCACCATTCACTACCCTTTCTTCTATTTCCCCCTGTCCTTCTTGTTCCACACACTATCCTTGCACACTTTATGACTCCCTCCTTGAACCATCCACATTCCTCCTCCACACCCAGCTCTACTCTATCCTTTACTCCCTCCCACTCCTCCTTCAGCTTCTTTCCGTACTCCTTCTCCTTTTCCTTTTCATTCAAAGAGTTCACTCTAAGAATCTCCCTACCTTTTATCCCTTTCCTCTTTCTCCATCTATCCTCCACTCTCAACTTACCTTCCACCAAAAAATGATCTGATATTCCCCCACCCTCTCCCCTTAGCACATGTACATCCTCAACTCTTCCTATCATAATCCTTTTTACCACTACATAATCCATTAGCGCTCTATCTACCACCCTTCCCTCCACCACCCTCTCCCATGTGTACTAATGCTTGACTTTCTTCCGAAACACTGTATTTGCTATTATCAACTCTCTTTCTAGACACATTTCCACCATCAACTCTCCACTACAATTCTTTCCTGGAACTCCACATTTCGCAACCACTCCATCGATTGGACCATTTCCTACCCTAGCATTAAGGTCTCCCAGTACTATTACATTGACAACATTTCTTCCTAAATCCTCTATGCACTCATTTAAATCTATCCAAAAGGCCTCCCTTTCTTCTACACTTTTCTCACTGCCAGGCCCATATGCACTTACAAAGACCCACATCTCCTTCCCCAGTTTCACCTTCATCCACATTATCCTTGAGGAAACCTCCTTCCACTCCACTACCCGTTTACCCATCTCTTCACTTACTAGAATAGCCACCCCTTCCCTCCCTCGCCCTTTCTTCACTCCTGATAACCTCCCACATACACTCCCAAACTTACACTCACCCTTCCCTTTTAACTTAGTTTCACTCAAAGCCAACACATCCATCTTTCTTCTCACAAACATACTACCTATCTCTTCCCTGA
>NC_134793.1:3909729-3914729 GCF_046742065.1 Oratosquilla oratoria
CTACAAAGCAGTCCTCACCCTGAAGACACCTCACGACGAGGCGAAAAACTATAGTTTCGGTGGAGTCAATAGTTGTTCAATACTATTACTATGCAAAAATATATCAGTTGGCATACACTGCGTATATTCTTTTGAGAGTCATGAATGACTACTTCCAGTCCCTCTCAGTTGCTAATAGGAAAGTATTCTCCAGATTAAAGAATACAGTCTTGAAGATTGTTAACGCAACTAGTGCAGTTGATTTCAACCAGAATATATATATATATATATATATATATATATATATATATATATATATATATTGCAGTAATTCATAAGGCACACGTGAAAATAATATGCAGAAAAAAAAACTGGTAAATAAGAAGCTAGTCCGAACGTTTTCGTCTATTTAAGACATTATCAAGGAATACACAGTTACAGAGAAATATGTGGATATATATATATGTATATATATATATATATATATATATATATATATATATATATATACACATATAGTAGACAGGCTAGGAAACATGGGAAGGGCACACAAAATGCTTAATACTCAGGTTGAGAAGTGTGTTTACTTTAAGGACATTTGGTCATATGACGTTACATCACCCCGGCCTGGTAACACTTGGAGCATTTCTTACAATTTTCTTAATAGTAAAATCATCAAGTTTATATAAACCTAAACTTAAATTAGTATTTTGGTCGAAGGTATGCTTAATGTGACTGGATTCGATAATGTTTCTTTCTAATAAAGATCTACAAGAAATGATTTCATTAGAATTATCACAGTCAATAGGATGGTTGTGGTCTCTTACATGAACAAAAATGCCACTGGAACTTTCCCGACTCCTTACACTATACTTGTGTTGATTTATCCTTGTTTTTAAGTCTTTGTCAGTTTGGCCGGTGTAAAATTTGTTACATTTAAGGCATGGAATAGAGTAAACACAATCCTCATTTACTTCAGGTGAATTTTTTGTTAGCTTACTTTTTATGGTATTGTTATTTTTGAAAACACACACACACACACACAAATCCCCGCCTACGATAGTTGGAGTAATGGTTTGCATCGCAGCGATACTAAAATTGTTTCCGCCCTGGGCGGAATTCGAACTCAAACAGCTGGAATAGCGGTTGTGAATGCTACCACTGCGCCGTCGAGCCATGTGTGTGTGTGTGTGTGTGTGTGTTCACCTTGGTCTTTCACCTTGGTCTTTTGGATCACGTGTTCGACTCGTAATCGACAGCTATTTCACAACCGGAAGAGAACTCAGAGCCCGTATGACCGATCTATGGGTAATGCTGAGACCTCACACGCACACACACACACCCAGCTCCCCGCCCACGAGAGTTGTAGTAACGACTCGAAGCGCAGTGATACTGAAATTATTTCAGCCCTGGGCAGGATTCGAACCCGGATCGCCGTAGTGACAGTCGAGTGTGTGTGTGTGTGTGTGTGTGTGTGTGTGTGTGTGTGTGTGTGATTATGTTTGTGCATATGCTTGTGTTTCCAAGGATACGCAGGCGACCCCTCTCTCCTACAGAGCAATCATGTAATCTACACACATAAGAAAATTAGTATACTAATAATGATAGAAAAAATATATCGTGATAAGATAATTGCGAAATGGCAACCAGAAATGGCAACCAGAAAGCAATCGGGCAACTGATAAACCCGAATTATTTTGTGCGATAAGAAATCCTTATCTGACTGGCCGGGACTGCACAAGCTTCATTTCCTAAAATGCTCATACTCTTATCTACCCCATGAGCATGTATTATAACGCCTTTGCTCCGGCTCCAGTGTCCTCAGTAGTAGACTTCAGTACGGATGTGCTCGAAAAGTTCCCTGTGTTAAAATCTTTGGAGAAAGATTTTCTGTTTCCGCAACGCAGACGCGTAGGTGTGATTGTATTCTCACACACGTCCACACACACACACACACATACAGCGCATCGTCACCATATACGAAATATATTTTATTTAGTTCATCGCGTAAAGACAGGAAATATTTCTTCAAGTTTGACCTCAGATGAAGCGAGTTCAGTAGACAGGTCAGTTTGACAACTCGAATACAATATCACATGAAGTCGCCACACAGAAAGCACAAGAGAAACAACGTACCATTTCTTAATTATTCATATATCCATTTATCTATTCATTTATTTTTATACGTATGTACACACACACACACACACACACACATGTACATATATATATACATACATATATATATATATATATATATATATATATATATATATATATATATATATATATATATATATATATATATTACTGATGAACAATTAGTCATATATAAATCGATTTCAAATAACGCCACAGTCGGAGCATAAGAAAAGGGCGGATACGAGAAATATATATATTCATTAGTGCTACTGACCCTCATGCTCATACAAGTACATAGTATCATTATTTTATCATATCATCTATAGTTCTGACATCGATAAACCTTTACTAAGCAGTTTTGATAGATCACAAAATTTGAGACTAACCCGAAGATATGGTTCGGCTATTCTCCACAGGATACAACATCTACAAGAACCGTTCAGGTTCGAAGGAGTGCTTGAACTGTTTCTGAGTATTGCTTATGCTCTAATTATGCTTCAAGTGGTCGTTTTGGCGGTTTCGGCCGCTGTGTTGGCTGTGCTGCCATGGACTCATGCTCAAGCTCAGGTCAGCCCAGGAACACAACCTCAAAGAGACGCTGAGATTTTGGAAGGAAGGAAGCTGTTAGATTATTTGATGGCGAATGATCCCAAGCAGGTAAGTAATAGGTAGTGTTCGTGGATAGATGGTGATGGATAGTGGTAATGACAAATGGTAAATGGTAATGGAGATAGGGAGTGGTAGAAGATGATGGTTGTGGTAATGACGAGGGTGGCAGTATTAAAGCGAGCCCTACACGATCAATATTGTTGCGCAATATTCCGCATTGTACAGTATTATTGACGATGTAGGGATGGTATTGAAGAATGACATAATATATTGAAGGCATCAAAAAGAGCTTGATGTTTTATTACACAGTGACTATAATGAGAAGTATGAATGCAACATTACGCAGATTCCTGTCAGTGTGCTTCCTGCCCACCATACTGTCGACATGTCTGGTAAGATGGACGAGTTGCATTGTCCACTATGATATCTGAAATCCTTCGATTGATCGACGATATTGTGCAATAATATAGAAAAATGTATGGGAGAGACAAATATTGAACAATAAAGCCAAGTCAATATATTCTATCAATGATATTGATCGTGTAGGGCTGGCTTACTGTTTTGATAATGCCTTGGTAAGCACCATGGTGGTGGTGATAATGGGGGTTATGGTGATAGGGATGATACCAACGGAAAGGATACACCTGCAGGAAGTGACAGAGCTGGTGTAACTTATGGAGCTCTGTTAAACTTTCGTAATTCAAGGTATCACATGCGAGCATCTGACATCCTGAAATTTTTCTTTTTCTTCGGGACCAGGGTGATGATGATGCATGAAGATAGCATACTGTGAGGTTGTTACAATACATACATACACACACACACACACTCACACACACACACACACACACACACACACACACACACACACACACACACACACACACACACACACACACACTATCTAGGGTGTCACAACGACACGGTGAGGCACTAAAGAAATGTGGGGAAAGCCTGCTTTCCCACCCTAGACACCGTCACTTCCTCCCTCCCGATGCTCCACCAACTCGCCACTCCACTAGACACAGAAATAGGCTCGTACCAATCAAAGCGACAAGAACTGACCGCTACAAAAACAGTGCCATCCCATCCATTGTGCACATAATCAACTCTATGTAAACTTGTACCGTGTATATACTCTAAGTTTTATATTTTTAATCAGCTTTTGTAATGTATTATTGTCAGTGAACTACTGCAATCGAAATAAACCTTTTATTATTATTATTATTATTATTATTATTATTATTATTATTATTATTATTATTACTATCATTATTATTATTATTATTATTATTATTACCATTATTATTATCATTACACACACACACACACGCACACATATATATATATATATATATATATATATATATATATATGTATATATATATATGTATACATATATATATATGTATATACATATATATGTATATATATATATATATATATATATATATATATATATATATATATATATATATGAGAGAGTGATAGGTGGGGAAGGGTAAATGAAGATGGGATTTTAGAATACGTACTAACGTTTCGGTCACTATGACCTTCTTCAGAGGACTCGCTATGTTACATCGTGATCACTAATAAATAAGACAAGACACAAAGCGAAGAAAATCCACGAGAAATCAAACGCCCGATCCAACGGACCAAACGTCCAGGCATCCGGACCAATCGTCCATACAATAACGAAAGATCATGTCACGCCACATTTCATAACTGTACCTAATTCTGAGATCACCGAGGATATTGATAGGTATTTATTGAAAGGTGGGATAAAAATTGCTAAGGCTTCCTCTAATAAAAATAGGAAAAATGTTTAAAGACCACACTGATAATCACAACAACCTCAGTGTGATTTATCGCATCCCATGTGGCGGCTGTCCTCTAGCATACATTGGTGAATCAGGTCGAGGGATTAAAAAAAGACTAAGCGAACATAAAAATGATTAAAGAGCACACAGGACATCTAACTCACTTGTTCGCCACCTCGAACAGTGCAGCAACCTACCTGATTGGGACAAAGTCGAGATCTTACATAAGGGACTACAGAAGAAAATGAGAAAGACGGTGGAAGCTGCTCATATAAATACCCAAATGAACAACAACGATAGAGAAGGATTTATATGCCTTTCCAAAGCAGCTAGTCTCCTAATAATCAACGCTCTGGACAAGACCTGACACTCGAAGCTTGGCGAGTTCCTCCCACTGCAAGTATAAAATTTGTGATCACGATGTAACATAGCGAGTCCTCTGAAGGTCAT
>NC_134793.1:3919729-3934729 GCF_046742065.1 Oratosquilla oratoria
TTTGGGAAGGAATCTGATATGCTGAAGGCAAATGATTTTCCTCCAGCATATCAAATGACATTCTATGTAAAATTATTGAGAAAACAAAATAGTTTGTTAAAGTGATTTTCCGGCGGAAAAAGAGCTGGAGGTAGGCGGTAACGCTGATTATTTGAACGTTGGAGGAAAAATAGCCCAGTGTGATTATACCTTTACAACCTACACATGTAGCGATGTTTACAGTCGCAAATAGAAGAGTAAATCTACATTATTTCTCTTGGTTTCTGTTCAGCTGAAAAAGAATGGAATTGCTGCGGCGGGATTGATCCAAGATACGCTGATTATGGTGGCTTCTGTGACCTTGATCACCAGAATTCTGCCGATTGCACAAGGGAAGTCGATATCAAGGCCGTGATCCAACGAAACCAGAGAACGAAAAACTCCCTCGCGTCCAATCGTTGTGACTACGGCCTCTGCTGTTCGACTATAGGCAGCCGGACACATTGCGAACCAGGTGAGCAAGATAAATGTCTGTCGCACTCCAGAACCACACTTTGAACCAACATTGTCTCTAGCTGCATTTCTGTCAATACGTTGAATACACAACTAACACTTCTGTCATATTGGTTTATCCACTTCAAAACCATACAACAAAATATCTATACAACTTCCAACCTATTACAACACCTATTACAAGTGATGAAAAAGGCTTGCAAGCGGAGACCATACCGACAGGAGACCTTTGGTGCTATAATCAGGTCGAATGCTAAGAATAGATAGTTAAACGAAGAAATGAACTAACAAGCAAACCAAACTATTCGCAGACCCAACAATTCCAACCTCACACAGCCTAATCACACTTCTCTGCGCCCCTTCCAAAGTCATAAAACGCCACATACTACAACTCATCACACCACATACCCTCTTGCTGAATCACAACACGGTTTTAGACCGCTGCACTCCACAAACGATCTTCTAACAAACCTCACACAAAGGGTTTTAGGTGACATCAATTCATTAAGGCTCCATCACAGAACACTTCTCATAACAATAGACATTAGTAAAGCTTTTAATGCCATCCCCCGTCACAACCCTACAAACAAAATATATAACATAAACATGCACAATAATAACAAAATATGTCTAGCCAATTATCTAGCAGGTAGAAACACCTATGTGTCAAATATTATATAAATGGCCAATTATCGTAAACCAGAAACGTTAAGAACGGAGTACCACAGGGCTCAGTTCTATCCCTCACTTTCTTTAATCTATATATGCACAATATACCCACACCCGACGACTTAGAAATACAAAACTCTTCCTACGCAGACGACATAACAATTACATGCACACACCGTAATGTAGACAAAGGTACAGAAATACTACAACCATACCTAAACACACTCAACATCTGGTTTACTACAAATAGACTCAAAATAGCCGCAACCAAATCTATACCCACACTTCTCACCAACTGGAAAACACAACACAAATATAAACTATGTCTCTATATCAACAACACTCATACCACACACACACATACAACTAAGATTTTTGACGTAACATACGATACATCCATGTTATTCAAACAACACATCACAAACATAAGGACTAAATGCACACCTAGATTTAACGTACTGAAATCAATTACAGGTAAAACATTTGGACAAAACAAAGAATTAATACTATGATAGACAAAGAATGCATATGCTCAGTGGTGAATTATGCGAGCCCCACATGGCCCCCTAATGTCACTGAGATACACCTCAACACCCTTCAGACCATACAGGACAAATTCCTAGAAACAATTACATGCTTCATAAACACAACACCCACAGACCATCTACACCATGAAACAAGTCCTCAAAGTCAAGAATCACCTTGACATGAGAAGCATACAAACACTTGCCGCAGCCACCACAAACACAGCACACCCATTACACTACATATCAGAATACTCACACACGCTAAGAAACATCAAACAACACCTAAATACTTATATCACACTCTCTCTTCTTTTCCTCCACAACCACTACACACCAGCCTCTGGAAAGATATCCATAATCGTATCACTCATTACTCCATCAACAAACTGAAAGACAACACATTGCTGCATGCCAGACCCACTGATATCCATCTCTTTGAATCCTCTCTCCCCCTCATGGACAGTCTATCTGGCCAAACTGCGATGCGGCCACCATCCAGCCCTTCTAAGCTACCAGAAGAGGTTAGATGATCGCATTGCAGATAACTGTCCAGGATGCAAAACTTCACCCCATACTCTATAATATACTATGGAAAGCTGCATTGTGCACAATCACGCACGCCAACAACACGACATACACTCTACAAAGTATTTGCAAGAAAACCCCGTTTCAGCCATGGCGTTCCTTAGGGAGACTAGACTGCTCGGCCAGACATTCTATGGAATGAAAACAGCATCAGCAACTTGCAGATATTAGCATATTGCTTACTTGTTTGAATAAATCTTGAATATTCGAACCGTACCTCATTGCACTGCTTCTGCAGGAAATTTGTTTCATTCGATGACTAGGCGGCTGGCGAAGTTGTTTCTACCCACTTCCAAGTTGAATATATGTCCAAATAGCTCAAAACCGTTATTTCTCGTCTGATTTGTATTCACTGTAAAAACTTCGTCATTTTTTTTTTATGTCGTCAATTCCCTTTAAAATCTTGAAAACCAGTTTCAAGACACCCCTGAGTCTACGCTGTTTCAGTAAAAATCGATTAATATGTTTTAGGCGGTTTTGTTTCTGATATTTGAAGTCATTTCTGTGGCTCGCCGCTATAACATTTCCATTTTGTCAATGTCTTTAATGAGATTCGGTGACCATACGGACACATGATCTATAAAGTTGCTTCATGATAATTAGACTTTTGAAATCAAAAGATTGTGCAATCAGTCTTATTATTTCATTTACTTTCTCTGAGGCAGAAATACACCGCAGAGATGATCTGAGATCGTTACTGATAATTACACCAAGATCCTTTTCACTATTCATTTTTTTTAACGTTTTTCCAAATAACTTGTAGTCGTACTTGGTGTTACTTTTACCTAGGCCAAATTTCATTAGCTATTTTTTAGATCATTGCTGTAGTTTAACTAAATATTCTTGAACATCTAGTTGATTTGAGTGATTATTTGGTATTTCAAAGAGCTTTGTATCGTCAACAAGTTTGGAGACAGTAGCTCAAGAACAGAACCCTGTTGAACTCCACTCGTATAATTTTTCCAGCTAGAAGTTATACCATTTAGGACAACTTGCTGTTTGTGATTGTTCAACCAAATACTGATCCGACTTAATAGGCTACTTCTTATTGAATGTGAACAGTATTTAGCAAATTGTCTTTCGTGTGGGATGGTATTAAAGGCTTTTTCAAAAGTTTTAGTATATAGCCTCAGATTCTTTCCATTGCATCACACCACTTTTATAGGTTTGCCACTGTAGTATACTGTGATCAAGCGCCACTACACTATAGACTCACTGCGTTACTTCTTTGACCTATGGTCCTTGACCCTTGACCTTTACACAACGTAAATTCTCGTGACTCTTTGAGGACACATCCCTGCTCGCCGCCCGCAGGCACTGAAGAGAATACAGCACACGTTATTGCTACCCTTGGTTCTTGCCAGCAAATGCCTCATTACTTGTTACATGTAAATATCTCCCTAAATAAATAATGATATATTCTTCCTTCAGTCCCGTTGGGATCTGGGCAGTGCATCGCCTTCTTCCCTAGAACGTGTTTAACGCTTAAAAGGAAGCACAAACGATACCTCAGCTTCTAACCTTTCCTACTTTTCATTACGCCTGGCCTCTATATATCTAGTTGCCGCGTTGAACCAGAGGCCCAAACTTTTCAGGCAATTAAACCATCTATGGTTAAAACAGGCACTCATTTGACCAGTACACTTGATACCACTATTGATTTCTTCTTAATGATAAAATTCAAGAAGCTTCATGATCTGTGTTCATTCATTCCATCGTGTAGATCTCTTTACTCCATGATGACTGCATTTACTGTTCGCTCCAGGTCCGGATATTTCAGCCTGCGAGAAGGTCCGACAGACACATGACGACTTCGTCAATTCCCCCCATTACTCAAAAGAACGGGATGATTACCTTTGGTTGCCAGAGTGCTCGACTGACGGAACGTACGCGCCCAAACAGTGCAAAGGACCACTGGGTGAGTCCAAGAGGTACGTCTCTTTCTCTTCTTTTTTTTTTTTTTTTTTTAATTCCTTATTCATTTTATTTATTCATTTGTTTATTTTTCATTTTCCTTCTTTCTTTTCTTTCCCTTCGCTTTTTTTTTTTTTAGTTCCTTATTAATTTGACTTTTTTCTTTCCTCCTTCATTTCCCTTCTGTATTTCTTTTCTTTTTCTTCTTTTTTTTTTTCCTTCGGTTTCTTTCTTCCTTTTTTTTCTCTTTTTTATTTCTTTACTTCTTTCTTTTTCTTTGAATCTCTTTTTTTTTCAGGTGGCCTGTGTCTGTTAATACACGAGCTATATATACAGGGATGAACTGTCTTTTAACTGTTATGGATTTTTTTAAGTACACCTAGGCTACAGTCAAATATTATTTTCATGCCAAAATAACCATATGATATACGTTGGTAGCGTAAGCGAAAAACGTACTGGTCTCGCATTCTCTGAGTCGTGGGTTCGATTTCTGTATTCCTCTCCGATTCCCAGCGGTGACTGTTACCTGGCCCAAACGTCCAAGCTTCGGCGTAGACTCGTCACCTAAACATATAAGTTTCTGTTCTTGAGTCTGTTCCCCAGTGAGATTCTTAAATGTCTGGAAACAAATGCGGTGTTATATTAATGTGTATCTGTTCCTATGTCACCAGAGAGGTGACCAGTATTTTCTCGCTTTATGAAAAGTATGTTGGAAATAGTCTTAGTTTAAAAAAAATGAGAAGGATAGAAGAGAATAGGAGAGGTAGCAAATGGTAAGATGAAGAGGTGAGGGCAGTGATGGTAAAGAAGAAGCAAGAGTAGACTGACTGGTTGTTAAGTAGAATTTGGAAGCATATGAGAGGTTACAGAATCTTTCTTATGCCCCTCGACTCCAGGTGTGTGTGCGTCGATCCAAATGGGAAAACGATTTACGGGAGCGCTTTCGAGTGGCAGAAGGAACTTCACAAGGAAATGAACTGTGGTGGGTATATTCGCTTGCTACTTTTTCTCTTTGTCTACTTCCCTCTCCCCGTCTGAACAAATTATCTCCATTTTTCAACTTCTGATTTTTTTTTTTTTCTTCTTCTTCTGGAGGGGTGAGAGGGGATGGGCTATTGTGCTGCCTCATATATGTAACGCGTACATATCAAAGTTATTATCAAGGTCAAGATACAGGAAGTTCTATGAATCCAAAACATATACATAATGTAAACACAAGGCTAGGTATAATGCATACATTGCAACGAACACAGAGAATGAGGCAAGATTACATCTTTGGTGCTCATTTTTGTTTCAGGATAGTTTTGTATTGATGATATTTGATGTTTTCATGATCAATGTCCTTGTCATTTTCTGTCGTTTTCATGATATACCATTTTTGTTGTTGTTGTTGTTGTTGTTGTTGTTGTTGTTGTTGTTGTTGTTGTTGTTGTTGTTGTTGTTGTTGTTGTTGTTGTTGTTGTTGTTGTTGTTGTTGTTGCTGCTGCTTTAATTTGTGTTGCTGATGCTACTGCCATTATCTGTATTGTTGTTGTTTTTGTTGTTGCTGTAGTTGTTGCTGTTGTTATTGCTGTTGCTATTCTTGTTCTTGTTCTTGTAATTCAACTTCACTACATTCAGAACCTTTCATAGGCACTTGACTCAAGAGGTTCTCCCCACCAATGGAGTCTTCATCTGAAAGCACAGGTGATTGGACGACGCCTTGCTCTTGTTGAGGTCAAAATTTAAACCGATTAGCTTTCACGAATCTCATGTAACTCTCTCTTATGCACCCTCAACAGCGTGTTCACGTCGACGTTGGGAGCTCGAGCGCAGTGGAGAGAATATTATCACTTTGCATTGCAAAGAAAACGGGAACTACGAAGAGCTGCAGTGTCAAAAAGGTCTCTGTGCTTGCGTGGACCCTCTCGACGGAAAACCTTATGGATTGGTTATGCCTGAAAAGATGATTACATTTCTATCTTGCTGTGAGTTTTTTTTTTCAGTTGGTAGCTAAGATTGATCAAAATTTCATATGAATAATGGTGTACCCTATCGTCTAAAGTAACCACTCAGTCTCCTTTATGATTAATGCAAGTCCGACAAGATTCACATGTCTGATTTTTTTAATAAGCATTTTTCCTTTATCTTTCGACAACATACAAAAGCTTTCTTTACCATCCGAATACACTATGGTTTTCCTTATCATTTCATTGCACTGATTCTAAAGTAAAGACTATGTTTGTTCTTATGCAGACAACAAGACGGTGATAGGAGAACAGTACCTCAGACGTTGTGAGAGCAAGTACGTGGCCCATGAAGAATCCCTGGAGTACATGGCTGAGCACGGCGTATCTGGAACCACGCCAAACTTCAAATGCGACCCAGACGGGTCCTACAATGGATTGATAAAAGATACAAGCAAGTACGTCCTAGCCACAAAGTACAACTTCATCTAAAAAGGCTATAATCTGGGATATATCCTCCAGTTGAAGAAAATCGTTCGGCGTTTTACCAGATCAAAATTTCTAATTCCAACGCCTTCATATGTGACCGAAAAAACACACAAAACCATTATCATCGGGGAAATATGTCTTGTGGCTTCGTACACTGTCTTGTGGCTTCGTACACTGCCATATTCTAATTTTGCCCAATTGTTTGTTAATTCAAATTCTCTCATCATCACCACGTCACGAAACAACTAATTATCATCTACTAATGATAACTTACCAAAGCATCACTCCCACACTTAGCTGTTGTTCATTTGTCTGAATTAATCAAACTCTTAAGTTATCATCTGTATCTTTATTGCCCTGGTTTAGTTTATAGGCTGGATAAGGTCACCCAATGGGAGCTAAATGATAGCTGTCACGTATGGATTAATCTAATATTGATTTTCTTACAGGAAATATTACATCTAATGATAACTTACCAAAGCATCACTCCCACACTTAGCTGTTGTTCATTTGTCTGAATTAATCAAACTCTTAAGTTATCATCTGTATCTTTCTTGCCCTGGTTTAGTTTATAGGCTGGATAAGGTCACCCAATGGGAGCTAAATGATAACTGTCACGTATGGATTAATCTAATATTGATTTTCTTACAGGAAATATTACATCTAATGATAACTTACCAAAGCATCACTCCCACACTTAGCTGTTGTTCATTTGTCTGAATTAATCAAACTCTTGAGTTATCATCTGTATCTTTCTTGCCCTGTTTTAGTTTAAAGGCTGGATAAGGTCACCCAATGGGAGCTAAATGATAGCTGTCACGTATGGATTAATCTAATATTGATTTTCTTACAGGAAATATTACATCTAATGATAACTTACCAAAGCATCACTCCCACACTTAGCTGTTGTTCATTTGTCTGAATTAATCAAACTCTTAAGTTATCATCTGTATCTTTCTTGCCCTGTTTTAGTTTAAAGGCTGGATAAGGTCACCCAATGGGAGCTAAATGATAGCTGTCACGTATGGATTAATCTAATATTGATTTTCTTACAGTAAATATTACTGTGTGGACAAGTACGGGGTCAGGTACCCAGGATCGGTAGCAGACGAACGTGGATGCAGTAAGTGTCAATTCACAAAGATGTTTAGACTAAGATCTCATCTTCTTACCTCTGGACAACATTTTTTCTTTTCTTTTTTTCAAATAACTTATCAATAATTCAATACAATCGTTCAAACAATGTTCCTTAAAAGAGTGAGTATCAAGGGTAGAAATATGAGTATTCAGAAGCGACCTGTAGCCACCATCGCTGATCTGATTCGGACTGTTGGGCAATTTTTGACATACTTAGGTATTTTCTTCTGGGTAGTACCGCGCGGTAGCCCAGTGGATACCGTCTGGAACAATTTGTTGTGAGTTCGACTCCCAGGACCCGTTGCGGGCTTTCCGTGTTGAGAAGAATGACCAAAATGATACATGGACTCAGAAATTTGCCTTACAAAGAGAGGCTTAGGCACCTTAACTTACACTCTCTGGAAAGACGCAGAGTGCGGGGTGATCAAATATAGCTGTTCAAGTGGATCAAAGGTTTTAACAAGGGTGATACAAACAAGGTCATTATATTAAAACAACAGGGCAGGACTCACAGTAATGGTTATAAACTGGACAAATTTAGATTTAAAAAGGAAATAGGAAAGAATTAGTTTACTAATAGGGTGGTCGACGAATGGAATAAAGTTAGTAACCATGTAGTAAGCGCTGAAACTATCAGTTGTTTTAAGAAACGATTAGACAACTCTATGGGTGGGGATGACAGGTGGTGATGGATACGGAGATGCCTAGTGTAGGCCTTATGGTCTCTTGCAGTCTCCTTCATTCTTATGTTCTTATGTTCCCGATATCCCATGGTCGGCCTTAAAACCCAGCGGCTTGTAGAAACTGACAGGGCTTTGCCATACCAGGAGTTTCTCAACTCCCATCGACGTGGGGGATGGGAGTGTATTTTTCATTCTGCCTAGTATCAAGAGATTTTATCAAATTTTCCTCTAGCCCAAGGCTTCTTCTTCTTTTTCTTCTTCTTCTTCTTCTTCTTCTTCTTCTTCTTCTTCTTCTTCTTCTTCTTCTTCTTCTTCTTTTTCCTATGAAGTCACTTTCTTTTGATTACTACTAGTGACTCCGGAATAGTAAGCCCTGATTTGACGCGACACATTAGATTATGACGAGATAGGAGACAAAGGTTTACTGCACAATCGCGGCCTAGACAAGAGTTTGATTCATGAAGAGTTTTCTTAAGACAAAGCCTATTCCTCATCCGAATAAAACAGTATGGCACTAGTCCCAGAAACACGTATAATGTCCACCAAATATCAAGCGTCCAGAAACAGAGGGGCATCCACACCATTTTTACTGGTTTGAAGCACGGACATACAGAGGAGGCTTACGCCTTTTACGATCCATGCTTAACTCGAAACGTGTAATAATGACGGGAATACTCCTCTCATTCTTGACGCCTCATATAACCTCTAGACCAGTGATTCCCAACCGGTGTGCCGCGGCACAAGAGTGCCGCAAAAATTCAGGGCAAAAATAATTTTCGTATTACCGACTCTGTCACCCATTTTTGTTCATTAAAGCAGCATCAGTGTAAAGATGAGCATTTTCATATTATCAAGTGACAAAATTTTGTTACACTGATGTTGAATCAACGAAACACTGACAAACTAGAATTTAGATTTTCTAATTAGGGGTGCCGGGGACTTCTGAAAGGCTTGGCATGGGTGCCTCAAGCCAGAAAAGTTTGGGAACCACTCCTCTCTCTGTTTTTTTTTTTTTTTTTTTTTTTTTCCTCTGGATGTACCCGAGACTTGGCCTTGCTGGAGGAGAATAACCGAAAAACGGACTTAGAATGTGATGGTAACGACAGCGGCGTCTACAACCTTCGACCAATAACGACCGAGCGAGCATTTTGCGTCGATGAGGACGGCGTCAGGTCCGGACCTCAGGTGAGGTGCAAGTCAATATGCAATACCATGGCGGTTACGACATCTGCACAACAATTCCGGCATCTAAATTTCCATGTAATTTTCCATCCCCCACCTCTGCTTCTTTTACAGGTGAAGCCTGAGTTCGCTCAGAACTTAGGTTGCGAAGCTGCAAAAGCGTGCCAGGAAGCCAGTGACATAGGTGATGCGGAGGACTTTTGCGAGAGGGCCTGCAGCGACTGTGATATTAATGACGCTTACATCAGTTAGGATAATCTTAGTGCTCTTTGATGCCTTGTCTACAATGCTCACGTCCAGCACATAACAACTCCTCACCTGTGTTAATCAATTGATCTTTGTATCTCTCTCCCTCTTTCTCTCTCTCCCTCTCTCCCTCTCTCCCTCTCTCCCTCTCCCTCTCTCTCTCTCTCTCTCTCTCTCTCTCTCTCTCTCTCTCTCTCTTTCTGTGAATGTGTGTGTGTGTGTGTGTGTGTGTGTGTGTGTGTGTGTGTGTGTGTGTGTGTGTGTGTGTGTGTGTGTGTGTGTGTGTGTGTGTGTGTGTTTGTGTGTGAGTGTATGTGTGTGTGAGTGTGTGTGTTCTTCGTGTGTGTATGTATGTGTGTGTTCTTCGTGTGTGTTTGTGTGTGTGTGTGTGTGTGTGTGTGTGTGTGTGTGTGTGTGTGTGTGTGTGTGTGTGTGTGTGTGTGTGTGTGTGTGTGTGTGTTTGTGTGTGTGTGTGTATGTGTGTGTGTGTGTGTGTGTGTGTGTGTGTGTGTGGTGTGTGTGTGTGGTGTGTGTGTGTGTGTGTGTGTGTGTGTGTGTGTGTGTGTGTGTGTGTGTGTGTGTGTGTGTGTGTGTGTGTGTGTGTGTGTGTGTGTGTGTGTGTGTGTGTGTGTGTGTGTGTGTGTGTGTGTGTGTGTGTGTGTGTGTGTGTGTGCATGCTCCCTGTATCCTATAGTCTAAGTATGACAACATCGTTGGATGTCGTTCTTTGGACATCTATTTTCCCCGTTTCATCACAAGAATATGAGCTCTTCAAACCCCTAGCAGAGCACTTTAAGTCGTCACTGTTGCCACAATGTTATATTAAGTCGATCACTATAAACATCCTTTCGTTAGTTTACTTTCTCCTGATAGAATCTTTACTCGTGCAAGCAGTCAAGCAAGCATTGCCCTGTACTTCTTATTCCTAGATTTTGAAAGGAGCTATGAAATCAATGATTGTTTGAATATTTGTAGCGACTTCAAAGACGTTTGTGCAGCGTGTGCACACACACACACACACACACACACACACACACACACACACACACACACACACACACACACACACACACACACACACACACACACACACACACACATACATACACACATCTATATATATACACACATACAGATACATGAGCATACACATGCACATACATATACATAAGCATACACATATAAATACACATACACATACACATAAATATACACATGCGTATGCACGAAAACATAATTACCAAAATTCGACCTGATCAGTACAGTACAACACTTCGGTATTTCAACATGTAGGAAATTTACTCTACTCTTTGCAAGACGCATAGATTAGATTTGTGTGTAAGCATTAATGAACAAGGTGTCATAAGTTGCACAAGGGACCAGATAGGATTCTTTTGGGGAGTCACAAATCTGCACACTGCTACAGCAATACATTTTTATCACGAGTTATTGTTGTATTCGTAATATGTACATAATGGTCTAGCACAGCATTTCTCAACCTTTTTACCCTTGCGTAACCTGTAAAATAAATTGCATTTCTCAAGGAACCACTGCGCAACAAAACGCATATATCATACCTTTCTCATTTTATTTTCATTGTAATAATAGGTTAAATAGGACGATGTCTATATTACATTATTATAATATCCAAGAATATATCGTGCGTGTTTAATTATATTACGTATATGAAATTAAATAAAAAATCAAAAGTGAATTAGATTATATCACTTGCTCTCGCGGAACATTAGGGTTCCGGGGAACCTTGGTTGAGAAACGCGGGTCTGGCAGACATACTCAAGGGCTACGTAGTTCAGCACGACAGTGACAAAGTAAATGAGTGATTACAATTCGGTTTAACATCGCGAACTCCCACTATCAGGAGGCTAGGACAGAGGATTTTGTAGCGTGGAATTCAATTAACCATACCCTTGGTCCAACTTGCTGGTGGCAGAGTCCGAACTCCTGTCACCCAGACCTCCACCGCACAAAGCGACGCTCTAATAACAGCGACCAGCGAGTGTCCTGAGATAAATGTACTTTAAAGAAGGATATGATCCTGCGCTCAGGACAACGTAAGGACTTGATCGCACTGAATGATTAAATCTTCAATTATTGAGAATAGTTTCATATACTGAAATGGATTTAAGATGTATACAAAGAGGAAACTTTTATAGTTCTAAGTATATGTTCTGAATAGTTCTACGTTTAGACACATAATTGAAGTGAGATTCAGCCAAAATCCTTTCCATTTCTAAAATATACTTACCGTTCTAGAAATATATCCTCGGATTGTCTACGGTCTTCCCTATTGATTCTGTCTAGTTTAAGACCCATACTTTAAGTGCGGTATAGCCAAAATCCTTTCCCTTCTAAGGTAGGCTTACAGTTCTAGAAATATTCTAGAATTGTCTATTGTCTTTCCTATCGATTCTGTCTAGTCTTTCGAAAACATACCTTTTTTGCTTCTTCATAGATAACTAAAACTGTGTTTCAGTGATATAATCAGGTACATTCCTTCATGTTGTCATTTGTCCGTGTAAAAATTATTGTCATATTATAAACCTAGAATACATTATCAAAAATAAATTTCAGTGTGAACAGAAAGAACAATAACCAAGGTATTATTTGATTTTCTTGTATATACGTCGTTCGTTATTGTATAAAAACTAGTCATTTGTATAATCTACGTGGCATATAGTATGAGGGAATCATGTACAATGTTCTAATTGAATAAAATCTCCTAAAATCTATTTTACGTTAAGACATGTAAGAATTGTATATATTTTTTCTCTCCTAACCCCACACCTTGATATAAAAAAACATCACGTATAAGCACATATCCACTCATAGACAGCAAAACACTGGTATCTATAGAAAACTCACCCGAGAGTGAGTTGGGGACCACAAGTCCACTATTTGATCCAAGGTTATGGTGAGTTTTATTTCTGAAGATACCCACTGATATCGTGTACAGCACATCTACTACTACTTGTGTCGTCTACTATTACTACTACTAGTAGCAGGCATAGAAAGAATGAGTGAAGAAAGATTAGTAAAAAGAGTAGAACGCATTGGTGGAACTTGAAGGGACAACCAAGGACGACCGAGGACGAATTGGATAGATGGGTTGAAAGGGACTTTGAGCAAGAGGTGAATGTCTGTTGAGTAGGGAAGGGAGAGGGCAGTGAATAGGTGTGAGTGGAGTGGAGAAATATTGTGTGTGGATGATATTTTAAAGCAACCAGAATGGATTTCTCCCCGTGTAAGTGAAGTGGCCCAGCTGTGGATATACTGTCTTGTTACATTGATTCTAATATGGGCATTGGAACTAAGATGAAAAGGAAACACTGGAAGAGAGTGGGTGTGTGCCTTGGCTGGCTAGCTACCTTATAAGGGGGAAAGTTTCTTGGGTATACATATAGATAGGTAGACTAGTAGTTATAGTAGTACTGTAGTCTACGAGGATTTTTGCAAAGTTAGAATAGTTACCCCTAAACAAATTTAAATAAACTCATTTTGAAGAGAATGGAAGACAAAAGCAATGACTATAGTATACGTTATTCACAACGCACTCCTTCATAGATACTCTTAATCTAATAAAAAAAAAAAAAAAATGAAAGGTTGCCTAATAAATCATTCAAACCCCGAATATCCAGAGTCAGGAGTGATCCGAATATTCTTTATTGCCAAGTTTCATGAAGTGTTTGATTCATATCTCACAACTATAAAACGACACAAAGTTAGATTCGCACGATTTGTTACTTTTTGATTATACGTTTCACTGACACTGATAATAGATCCTTAAACAATTCGAAGATTCCCAGAGAGTGGTGTACAAAGACATCTATTGATTTCTGTGAGTTTATAACCCTTTAACAGCTGAATGAAATTGATTGGAGCCTGTCAGAGTATTTACACAAAAGAACAATAACTGCCTTGTACGGGTTGGTGATTATGACACACTGCGTGTGCGTGTGTGTGTGTATGTATTTAACTAGTTGTATTTACCTAGTTGTATTTTACGGGAAGAGAGCTATGCTCGTAGTGACCCGCATTTGTATCTTTCCGCATCCAGTTCTTTCTTAAAATCATATTCAGTTTTAGCAATCACTGTTTCCTCTTTCAATTTGTACCATGTATCTTTTAATTTGTGTGTGTGTGTGTATGTGTATGTGTGTGTGTGTGTGTGTGTGTGTGTGTGTGTGTGTGTGTGTGTGTGTGTGTGTGTGTGTGTGTGTGTGTGAGAGAGAGAGAGAGAGAGAGAGAGAGAGAGAGAGAGAGAGAGAGAGAGAGAGAGAGAGAGAGAGAGAGAGAGTGCGCGCGCACGCAATTGCTTCATCAATCGCCGATTTTTTTTCATGTCTAACACCATTTTTCGTCATTGATGCCATGGCAGACATGAGAGATGATACCTTGGGGCACTCTGTACACACACGAAACCCCTTTGTGTTCTGAGGAGAGACAGGAGTCGTGCAGAATTGAAAAATTGAAAAGATGGAAGACATTGCTTGAGAGCTGAGGAATGAAGGCAAGCAAAGGCACGAAAGAATGCAAATATATAATCATAGGAAAGCATTCGACTGTATAAAGTAGAAATAAATTGCGAGGAATAGTTTAGATATCCTTCTTTGGTATAAGACTAAGGAGACAAGCGAAATGAGGTCCAAAGACATGGTGACTGGAAGCTCTGGTAGACTTCAATGCCTCCTTGGGATGAGCTCCTCCCTTGCATATGGGAGGCATTTCCATATAAAGGATATCCTAGGCCAGAGGTGGGGAACCTGCGGCCTTCCGGGCCTTCAAGTGCGGCCTTCTGCGGCCTTTGATATATATATTATCTTTTTAAAAGACCTTGAATATTTCTTAAGCCTGAAATCATTATACACCTGAAACTTATAGTATAATAAAAGGGGTAAAATAATTAAAAAAAAAAATTCAGTGCGGCCTTTATGTGGGACGATGAATTATAAGGTGGCCTTCATGCACAAAAAGGTTCCCCACCCCTGTCCTAGGCTAATGAATTAGCCGCTATTGAGGTACATATAAGGAAGAGATATAAAAAATTCCACTTCACTTAGGTATAAGGTTCTTTGGAGTTAATTGGATTGTTTTGGCATTTTGCTTTTTGTT
>NC_134793.1:3939729-3942229 GCF_046742065.1 Oratosquilla oratoria
GTTAATGAGAACTTATAGATTAGTTCTGGCTACCGGCAGGAGAGTCTCTCAGCCGAGTGAAATTTCCTATGCAGCCCAAGGGTTACGCATGGAATACATTAACACAGAGGTGCTCACATACAACATTGAACATCCTCTACTCACTCGACTTTCATCCTCACCTTCTTCAGCCCTTCATCCTCTCCAATCCTCTCGACGTCTTATGTCCCCACAGCCTTCACCAACACCGTACGCCGTAAACCTGGGAGGCACCAAATCCCCTTCCAAAATCATCCTCAGCTTCTTGAAAGCACGCCCGCCCGCTGGCGCTGTCTAGGGTGGAGGGGCCCTCCTCCCTTACTGATCTCATTCGGGCAACGCCACTCCTAACATGTATGAACTGTTCCCGTCCGCCGCAAAGTTAAGGTTCGGATGGATGCCAACCCCTCAAATCATAAAAGGAAAATAAAATTAAATCGAATAAATAAATAAGAAAAACAGTAAAAATCTGCCTTTCTCATCCCATTTGCTTTGCTGCACCTTATCTTCAATACATGAGGTCTCTATCGACTCGACCAATTAGCAGAAATTAGTTACCCAAATTCACAAGCTTTCTAAATACAGAACGAAGAAAAATATACAAACTGTGCATATGAGAATTTTGCAAAAAAAATAAACGTATCATCGTAGGATTAAATGTCCAATATGTTAAAGAAATAAAATCAGAAACAAAATAGACTCGTTTGTTGGAGCTTTCTCAAACGCTCAAAAATACACGAAGACGAGAAGTTATGCAGGAGATTGTGCAGTTATGTGCTTGCGTGCATTCTTATGTTCATTAGCGCCCCCAAGTCGTGTTGCCATGAAAAAAACACAAGATTCTCTATAAAGTTCAAGAGATCGAGAGCCACACATCGACAGGAACCCACAATAACCTGGAAATTTTTCCCTTTAGTAACACAGAGACTAACTCAGAGCTGGGCAACCCTTGGCACGCGTGCCAAACCCAGAGCTTACTTTAAAAATAGTAAAAACGAATAAAAGAAAAATATATGCAACTTCTTTTGTATGACCATTGGTAAACGCATGCTCCGCTAGGCAGCAGATTGGAGGCCTACGAGGTGAAGGGACGGGGACCATAATCGTATGTAGGCCTATGATTTTACTCCTTTGGCATGCGAGAACATTTTGTATCAGTGATTTGGCTGATTTTGGCACCCACATTTATAAAAGTTGCCCACTACTGGACTAAGTAGCTCGCTCCAGTATTGAGGAGGTTGGTGTGGTGCAGCGACCGAGCACGCTAGGCTGCACCTGAGCAAGCTTGTCGCCATACAGGTTCCTCCGACGACCGGTCTTCGCTTCCTATATGAGGTCGACAGTGTAAGGCATGACAAAGCGTCTTCCTGTTCCCGTCAGGTCAGCGCAAGCATCAGAACAAAGGGTGGGGAAGTTGAGTTTGTTTTGTGCAACGATATAGGAGTGGCTAGGATCTTTGCAAAGGAATAGGAAGGAGTTGTCCGATACACGCCGAATGGTTGTTACGGTGTTTGTTACGCCCGGCCGCTTTAGTCTAGGTATTTAAATTATCTATTTGTTCAGGAGTACTAATGTGCTAACTATGAATATTCATATTGTTGCTTACATTATGTCATTATTTCACAGAATCCGCAATTTATACAATTTGGATGTTTGTAACGGCCGCCTGGGAGACCTTTCCCAAGTCTACACAAGTTCCGAGATATAATGATTTCCTTTGTATGCCTATGCATATCACTGAAAACGAACCCTGGACGGGGTTCGAAACGTCGGAATAAGCTCTTTTCTACGACGAGTCCATCGTTTACTTTCTACTAAAATATAGCTCCTGGACTCCAGCTATTCTCGAACATATATGTATATATACATATATATACATACATATATATGTATATATAATATATACATATATATATACAAATGCATACATATATATACAAATATATACATATATATGTGTATGTATATACATATATATATATATATATATATATATATATATATATATACAGTATATATATGTGTGTGTGTGTGTGTGTGTGTGTTTATGTATTATATATACATATATATACAATTATACACACACACACATATATATACACATTATATATATATATATATATATATATATATATGTGTATGTATATATATATATATTTATATGTATATATACGTATATATATATATATATATATATATATATATATATATATATGTGTGTGTGTGTGTGTGTGTGTGTGTGTGTGTGTGTGTGTGTGTGTGTGTGTGCATACATATAAATATATACATTCATATACATATATAAATGTATACTGTATGTATACATATATATATCTATATATATATATATATATAATATATATATATATATATATAAATATAATATATATATACATATATATGCATATATATATATACATATATGTATGTATACTGTATATATACATATATGTATGTATACTCATATATATATATGTATATA
>NC_134793.1:3947229-3954729 GCF_046742065.1 Oratosquilla oratoria
GCGTCGTCTCCTGACCTAATTAGGCGTCCTATTTTAGTGTCGTCCGGATAATTACAAACATCACTATTTAACCCTTCGTCTAAGTTGTTTATATACATAATGAACAACAAGGGACCCAAAACCGAGCCCTGGGGGACCCCGCTAGTAACATTGCCCCACCTAGATTTTATTCCTGCCCTGTTGTATTATTATGATGACCTTGTTTGCGTCACCCTTGTTAAAGCCTTTGACTCACTTAAACATCTTTATTAGATCACCCCGTACTCTGCGTTTTCCAGAGTGTAAGTTAAGATGCCGAAGCCTCTCTTAGGTAAATTTCTGAGCCCGTGTGTCATTTTGGTCATTTTCCTCTGTACTGATTCTAGTGAATTGATGTACTATTAGACGGAGACCAAAATTGTACCGCATAGTCAAGGATGGGTCTAACTAACGTTAGATAGAGTTTGATACATACGAACATGGGTCCCCTCCCTTCATATCTTAGGGCCCCAGTCTCCTGTCCAAAGCCAAAGCAGTTTATAAACCCTGCAGATTTGGAGCACGATAGATCTTCACGAAATATGTATGCGGGCTTCAGAACCCTCGCAGCTCCCGAAGAGAAGGGCATATGTTCCTCCCTACTGGGGAACCCGGGGAGTGGTAGAAACTGTAGATCGTCACTGTACCTCGAGAGAAAACTCTGTATACATTGCTCCACCTCCGCGGTTTTGCACCTGAGGTCCATAGGCCCCAGTTGGGTTCTAGAGTTCCCATATGGGCCACGCATTAAAAAAGAAAGAGTGGAGGTTTGTGATTTTAGTCTCTATTGAGATAAGTCTAGGGGAGATAAAGAACCAGGAGACCATTAAGTCCGCAAACAGAAAAGGATATAGTGGAGGATCCTTGACGATTTTAATCTATGTTGAAATAAGCCCATGGAGATAAAGGAACAGCAGTACATAAGTATGGGTTACGTGACAAAACAAGTTGAGAACATATCCATGTTTGGCTGTTGAAGATGCACATTGGCATACCGCTCTGGTTATGTTGAGTCAAACGTGTTCACAAATTGTTTCAATTGGTTGATGCCCGTCGTGAAGTGAGAAAGATAGGTACCAAGAAGAGGTGTATGTGTGTGTGTGTGTGTGTGTGTGTGTGTGTGTGTGTGTGTGTGTGTGTGTGTGTGTGTGTGTGTGTGTGTGTGTGCGCGCGCGTGTTCCCTGCAGCTGTCTGTGTTTTGGTCAAGGTCATTTTATTGACACAGGTGATAGGAGTTGATGTTTGCCCGGAGTGGTGCACATAACAGAAGGAACTGAGAGCACTTGCAGCAATTCTTTTTATATTATCTTTAGTATTCCTATTATCTATTTATTATTTGTGCACATATTAACCTATATAACATTTCAGTTTACAAAGACGTGTAAATATATGTATATATTTATGAATATAAATGAATAGATAGATATCCATGTAGATAAATAGATGGGTGGATAGATAGATAGGTAGATAAATAGATATAAAGGTAGATAGTGGTACAAAAAGAGATTGATAGATATATAGTAAGTAGATAGATGGATTGATACATAGATGTAGAATTTTGATAACTGGATAACATTAAGATATAAAGTTACAAAAGTAATGCTATTGTATGTCAAAAGAGAAGAAAACAATTATTCTCATAATTTTGAGTAAGAAACTTAAGCACCTGAACTCACTCTCTGGAAAGACAAAGAGAGTGCGGGATGACCTAATAGTCGCATCCAAATGGGGCAAGGGCTTTAACATGGGTGAAGACATGGTCATCATATTAAGACAGCAAGATAGGACTCATAGTATTAGATTTAAATTAGACAAATTTAGATTTAAGAAGGAAATAGACAAGGACTGCTTTAACAATAGAGTGGTTAACGTATGGAATACACTTAGTAACAATGTCGTGAGAACTAAAAATATTGGTTGTCTTTAAGAGAAGGTTAGATAACTTTATGGATGAGACTGATGGGTGGTAATGAACATGGAACTACCTAGTGTAGGCCTTATGGTATCATGTAATCTTCATTCTTATGTTCTTATGTTCTTAAACATTGATCAGTTGTTCGAACGATCCAAATGCCTGACACCGTCTCTTAACCTTCAGGGAACGTATCACCTATACAGAGTCTAGTCACATAGAGAGCAGTTTTATTGTCTGTGATTAAGCAGTGGTGAGCTGTTCTTGCGATAGCCAAGTTAACGTTCATGATGGTATGTGTCGTCGCATATTTGCTGCTTAGGAAGTCGTAAACCAATAGACTGCGCGTTTAGATCCCCGTAACTTAACAGGAGCTTCTTCGGTGATCGTTGTAGTGTTGAATATGGCCAGCACAACTAAAGCGTTGTTCTGTATTTTATTTTATTATCATTATTGTTTATTCATTTGTTTATTTATTTATGTATCTGTTTATTTATTTATTTATTTATTTATTTATTATTATCATTATTATTATTATTATTATTATTATTTTTTTTTTTTTTTTTTTTTCTTTGTGGTCAAGGTATTACTCTCCCGGCGGCGGACCACACACTGCCATAAAAGAAATGTATTCCAAAGTATCAGTTAAGTGTAAAATGAAAGACACATGCATCACATGAAAAATGAATATATGTACACACATACGCGCATGCACTCACCCACACCCACACAAACACAAACACACACGCACAACGCGCGCGCGCACACACACGCACAAACATACAAATACACACACAAGCACACACACACACACACACACACACATACACGACTCGGTGGCGCAGTTGGTAGAGCGATGAACTACTAGCATGGTGGTGCGCGTAGTGCTTGATTCGAATCCTGTCCAGGGCCGAAATCATTTCGGTACAGCTGCGCTTCGGGTCGTTACTCTGACTCTCGTGGGCGGGGAGTTGGGTGTGTGTGTGTGTGTGTGTGTGTGTGTGTGTGTGTGTGTGTGTGTGTGTGTGTGTGTGTGTGTGTGTGTGTGTGTGTGTGTGTGTGTGTGTGTGTGTAAGGTCATAGCATTACCCATAGATCGGACCTACGAGCTTTTGAGCTCTCTTCCAGGAGGGAAATAGCTGTTGATCACGAGTCCAACACGTGATCCAAAAAAAGACCAAGTGAATACACACACGCACACGCACGCACGCACGCACACACACACACACACACACACACACACAAAGCACAGTAACACACATACACACACGCGCGCGCGCACGCACACACACACACAAAAGCACAGTAACACGCACACACACATACACACATAAAAGCACAGTAACCCACACATACACACACATACTCACACACACACACACACACACACACACAAAAGCACAGTAACACACACGCACACACACACACATAATGGAGATAAAAAACAGCCATCAACAATACGTCGGAAATGTCAGAGAATTATGCCCTAAGGACATTACAAGACCCGATGCGGGCGAACCGCGAGCCATTCCATGACCTAGCGTGTGTGCACATATGTGTGCGTACGTATATATATGTGCAAGTGTGAACGGATATGCACGTGTGGGAATGCACGCATATTTGCGTCTGTGTTTGTGTATGTACATTATCAACTTGGACGGTGTTTCCATCCACACTAAGTTATAATTTGTACCTTCAACGATAACCTTCTTACTTATTCTCCCTTAGTCCTACCTTACATTTCAGAGATAAGTGACTGCTACAATAATTCTATTTCTACTACTAATACAACTGCTGATATTACCTTTATTATACCTGCTATTTATACGACTATTACTAAACTATTACCGCTATTGCTATGCCTGTTTCTAATTACATCCTTAATAACCGATACTAATTCTGATTGCATACTATCACTTCAATATCCCTGGTACCACTGTGTAAGAGATTTACACCAGTGACATGCATTTGCAGACGCTCCAATCACTGCCGAGATCTCAGCCGAAACAAGCCACGCCCCTTTCATTTCCTGGCCAATAGAAACCTTGCAAAAAGCAGAGTCCTCGTTTACCCAGTATGCGTCATTCGAAAGTGATCGTTGATTGGTCAAGTAGAAAAGGCTTGTGGCTTGTTTCTCTTTAGACTGGAACCCATAGCTACAACTCCACTACTGTTCAATGTAAGAGTGAACATAACATAAGAATAGAGGAGGCTGTAAGAGATTACAAGGGCTATACGAGGCAGTTCCATGTTCATTACCACTTGTCATCCCTACACATAAAATTATCTCATTTTCTCTTAAGCAACCAACTGCTTCAGCGCTCACTACATGGTTACTAAGTCTTTTCCATTCGTAAACCCTTCTTGTTAAACCAGTTATTGTCTTATTTCCTTTTTGGACCATTTACCACTGCTTCACTCATTTTTTAAACATTTGTAGCTACATAACTGCAAATTCACTGTTACACAGCAATTGCAAAAACATTATACTTTTATCTCTACTATCATAAGATCTTTTCATTTATTCCTCTCCCCCCAACGCTGGAGTGAAAATTTAATAGTTCTATCACCATGAGCATCAATACTTTGGTTGCAGTTACAATACAAATATTGGCAATTACCCAAAAACAGCCACGACAGTTAGGCCTCAATCACCAAATTAGTGGTTCTCACAACGTAATAATGGCGTTAATAATATTCGCGTAGGCCAGGAAGATATTATACATCTTTTTTAGTATTTTTTTTTAAGATTGTGGTTTCCCTAAGCTGAACTTAAGCTTACGCTTATGCCTTTTTCTTTTTGGCTACCCCCCCTTGTAAGGGGGAAAAAGCCTTGGTATATGTATGATGTATGTATGGTTTCCCTAAGCTGAACTTAAGCTTACGCTTACGATCAACCAGAAAACAAAATGTTTAGATTTGTCAAAATCATCCCAGTGTTTCAGAAGAAGCTATTCAATATATGAGCTGTAAGTATCATTTTTGGAAGAAGGAAAAAAAATGGTAAAATGTTTATTACGATCACTGTCTGTGATCCTCTTCAGCGTATTTATACATTTGAATCCATTGCCTACTATATAAGCCCACCAACCCAAAATGTAAAACCCCGCTGAAGAGGATCACAGACAGTGATCGTAATATATATGTCTCCGTACAACATTATTTCTTTCCTCCGAACGGAGGATTTACAGTTAAGATGAGAGTGTGGGTGATTTTGATAAATCTAAACATTTTGTTTTCTGGTTGACTTTACAGTTAATTTTATAAATGTGTTAAAACATTTTATTCACTTTCAATGTTTAAGACTTTTTTATCTTTTGGGTCAGATGTTTTTCCAAACTGAAGAGAATCGTTGGTCGTCAGTCAGTAAAAATTGCTTAAAAGTGCCAAATATGGCTCAGTACTCCAAATAAGGACAGATAGCCACTGAGTCTCACTTCTCACCTTCTCACCAGACGCCTGTTAGGTCATAGCCTGTCAGCTGCCGGTGCCTCGTTTACAATTCTCCACCACTCCGTTCTATCCATGAATATTTGATTCAATAACACTTCATCCAAGTTTGTTCCTCTCCTATTTAAAGCCTCATCTGCTCACTGAATCAGAACACAAAATCATCCTCCGTTGTCAACACAAAATCCAACTTAGGAAAATGGAGACTGTTATTATTTGGTCTCTTTTACTGCAATTGCACCAGCGCCATGATGACATGTATACAATGGAAGCTACATCCATGTTTATAACTGTACAAGAAATTAGTGTTGTATCAATGTCATTGAATTACAATCACGAAGACCATTACTGATTCTATTGTGGTTTCACTCCCATTCCATTTGCCCTTTTCGTTGTCCAATCAGCAATTTTCTGCTCCTGTGCCCATCACTGTCATCATGATTCCACCAGGATAATAAACCCTTGGCATCCACATCATTATTCTGAATGCCGCCAGGCGATTTTATTCATTTGAGGAAAGCCCTGTGGATGACAAAACAATCCTATATCGATTAATATTCTTTTTCTCCCAACCTGCAATTGTCAGTTTCATTTTATCAATAGCTTCATCACTCTCACCACCATCACCATTTTTGCCTCTTTATCAGAGCTTACTCAGCATCTTCATCCGACTTCTTCGCGTCTTCTGGTGCCGCTCTTCCTCTGTCAGTAAACCTTACGTAACCTGTACCTTGACCTAGTGGCGCCTGCGGAAGTAAATAATGTGGTCACATGGGACACAAATGGACCTTGCGATCAAGAGTTAAAGCAACGAACAAACTACCTTGTCAGTTAAGTATTCTACATGCAGCAGGAGAACACTGTGAGGAGCGCATTGTAGATCTATCAATCTAAACGCAAACTGAGACGCAGGCCACACAGGCGACGCAGCACAGAGCAAAAGCAGACTTCCTGTTGCTGAACTGAATTCACTATTTGAACCTTTCTCTCACTTCAGATGCTAAGGTAGTACATCTAGAAATATTTCAAGTGAAAAAGAGATTCAAACTGTGCTTAAGTTCAACAACAGGTCTTTGCTCTATGCTGCATTGTCTGTGTCGCCTGGGTTGCAGTTTGCGCTTAGGCTAAGCCCACAACGGTTGCCCGACCACGCGTCTTCTGTGCCTCAGCCTGTGGGCGTTCCTGACATGACTCACCCTTTCCCTTGCACGGCGTACTTACCTCCAGGGTCAGCTCCCAGTCGTTGACCCTACATTTAACATTCATTCCACATATTCCATCCGCACCGACTAATTCTACCGTACCTCCATTCAGTTGCTATGCTCTTCACTCTGTGTTTTATCAAATACTTTGGTGTGCTCACCACTTTCTAGTCTTGTCACATAAGTCTGGACCTTATTTGTAAGCACCACGTCCTCAACTTCTGTCTTGGACTTCCCTTTTCATGTTGCGTTCCGGTAAAGGGGGCTATCACACTGAGCTATTTTTCCTCCCACACTTCCAACCTTCATTTTGATCATTGAAATACGTCTTCGCTTACAGAAATCCAGACTCCTGAAAGAACATTTCAACAGTATGGCTATCATTCGTGTAGATTTAGCTCATCATTCAGCTTTGCTATATATGGTGGAATAATGATTTGATACTTGGATATTCGATAGATAAAATGCTGTAACCGAAGTCGTTTTTACTCAAACGAACTCTTAACGGTCGGCCGTAACCGGGTGATCCTTGTGGTTGACGCCAGGCTATCATATTCATCTCTGTTGAACCTTATGATAGATTATAACCCATCTCCATTAACCCACTCTATACTTGATTGTTTTTTTCCTTATATTTTGGTTGTCGCCAGGCTATTTTCATTTATTTCCGTACTACCTTCTTGATAGCTCAGAGGTTATGGATCTTCCTCCAACCACTGCTATGAATCCGCTACCCTGATTGAAGTCCTCTTGTGGTATAATATCTAAGTCAACATTACGACTGAATGAGAAAATCAAAACGGTTTTAACATTTTCATGCAACGAGTTTTTCCTTCTTTTTTTTTTTCTTAGTTGAATAAAATCGATAAAAATCGTTTTAATCTTTTCAAGCGATGAATATTTTTCCTTCATTTGAAT
>NC_134793.1:3964729-3972229 GCF_046742065.1 Oratosquilla oratoria
GGAACCGCCAAGATTCGGAAATATTTTATGTTAGGAATGAAGAATATTTTTCTAATACAATAGAATCTTATGAGATGTATCTTTTATGCAGAATGCTAAAATTTTCTTAATTATATTTGTTTTTTTTTTTATCAGCATAATCAGATGCGAGGAAGGAACATGTATGTGTCCTGTGCATAAAGTGTATAGAACTGTCGACACGAGAGAATTGTTGTCGAAATAAAAGGTGGACAGGAATTGTATTCTCACAATGTTGCAGAATCTTAGTTACTCGTCACGAGATTAAGAGATGGGGATTTAATGTCAGAAAATTATGTAAAATTGATATTGACGTCTTTTGTTTGCGATCTGGTGACGTAATTGGAAGCGTGCTGGTCTCGCATTCGCTTAGTTGTGTGTTCGAATCCCGCAGTGCCCCAGCAGTCCTCCTGGCGTAGACTCCTCACCTTCTTTTTTTTCCGTGAGGTTCAGAGTACGGAAGTTGTTCATAACCTTTTTTTTCTTCTTCTTCTTCTTCTTCTTGTCCTCCTTTTTTTTCTCTTTTTCTTCTTTTTCTTCTTCTTCTACTTCTTCTTCTTCTTCTTCTTTTTCTTCTTCTTCCTCTTCTTTTTCTTCTTCTTCTTTTTCTTCTTCTTCTTCTTCTTCTTCTTCTTCTTCTTCTTCTTTTTCTTCTTCTTCTTCTTCTTCTTCTTCTTCTTCTTCTTCTTCTTCTTCTTTTTCTTCTTCTTCTTCTGCTCCTCCTTCTTCTTCTTCTTTTATCATTAAATGAACCGGGAACATTTATGCTCCGGCTAATAGAAAAGATTATATATTTGAGTTTCTCGCGAGCTGTGCAGCAACACACATTTTTTTGTTTGTTTTTTTCAACCTCTTGCCTACCAGGTAACACTTCATATCTTATTCACGCTTCTGCGAGTCTGTTGTGGCTTCTTCCCTCTAGAAAAGGACTTCCTCATCTCAACTAACCCTCCCGTGTCATCAGGCGATTTTATTCATCACCGTGGCACACTTTCAGTAGCGAAGGCATGATATAATGCAGGTAAAGAGTAGCCGGGGTCCAGACGCAACGAGTGAACTGCTGGCGCCGGACGCGTCTTGCGTTGATGACCTCTGCCGGTCAGCGTCCCAGATTTACCAGCGGTGCTGAGAGAGGCTGATACAAACCTGCTCTCATACACACAGTGGACGCTGCAATAGTTGCCGTGGTATAGGGATGGTGGAGAGTTCTTCACAGCAATAACTAACGCTTCTGTCCTTGGGGACAATATCCCACTGAAGAGGTAGAGTCATAGATATGACGATGGAGAGATTTAAGGAGGTCAGGTACCAGAACAGGGAATGCATTTGTCGTCGCGGTAAAGGGATGGTGGTGGGAAGGTGTTTTTTTTTTTTTTTTTTTTACAGGAATGACTAGCGTTTCTGTCCTTGGAGACAATATCCCACTGAAGAGATGGAGTCATAGGTGTGTTGAAGGCGAGATCTAAGGCTCGTTTCACACGTATTGACTTTTCGCCGTGCACCGTCGATGACACGACGTCGTGGTCTCAAATAACCATGGGTATCAATGGATGTTTTCACACCTGATTGTGGTTGTGACGCGTGAAAGCGTCCATGGACACTAAACTGATAACACTGGGGAACACTCATTTTGTTGCATTTAAAAAAAAACTTTTCTATAGTCAACTTGAGTGTGCTGATTTCAAATCTGAAGTCGGGTTTTGTCTGCAAGCTACAGATTTTATGCAATTTGACATTTTTATTTATTTTTTAAATTTTCGTTATTATAGGAAATTGCAATATCAGCCACAATTCTTTTGTTCACTTGAATCTTAAAACAGTATGAAAGCCATTTCTGTACATTTATTAAGGCAAAAGAAACAGAACATTAACAGAACATCTATCCCAAAGTTAGATTAGCATCCTTCAGAACATCACCACAGCTGATGGAAGCTTATCAATTTCTTTGTGTATTTTTTTCAGGCAGGAATTTGCGTTTGTAACTTTTGCGTTTGTACATTTCATCTGGGCAATTTCGTTTAATGCTGCAGCAGTAGTCAGCCATCATACTTTTGTCCCAGCGCCCTTGGTAGCGTTCTTCCATGATCTTTAGGTCTTGGTGGAATCGTTCTCCTTGTTCGTCACTCACAGCCCCCAGGTTGTCAGGGAACTGATCAAGGTGGCTGCTCAAAAAATGAAGCTTGATGCTCATGTTGCACCCGAGATCACGAAAAGCGAGGAGCATTCTGTTCACAAGTTCACTGTAGTTCTCCGCCTTATTGTTTCCAAGGAAGTTCTGAACGACTGCCACAAAGGATAACCATGCTGCCCTTTCTAAAGCGGTCATCTTAGCAACAAACTGATCATCACGAATTAGGATTCGAATCTGTGGGCCATCAAACACGCCTCCTTTGATCTTCTCAAATGATAACCCTGGTAAAGCTGTGATGATGTGTTGGTAACATTCAGCTTCGGTTTCCAGTGCCTTGACAAATTGTTTCACCAAACCTAATTTGATGTGATGAGGATGAAAGTTTATCTTATCTCTGTTTACAATTGGGTCTTGTATGATATTTGGCATGCCTGCTTCAAGGGTGTCACGAATAGGCCAGTCCTTCTGTACCCAATGTCTGTCTCGTGCTCGGCTGTCCCACATACAGAGGAAACATGGAAACTTGGTGAAACCTTTCTGTTGTCCAAGAAGAAAGTTGACCATCTTTAAGTCTACACAAATTATCCAATTGTGCTCATGATACTTTAATAAGTCCATGACCATTCTCATATCATCATAGTCTTCCCGCAAATGCACTGAGTGACCGACAGGCACTGCTCCATAAACATTGCCATTATGTAAAAGAACACACTTTAGACTGCGTCTTGAACTGTCTAAAAAGAGTCTCCATTCAGCAGGACTATAGTAAGGTACACCCAGTTCTTTGAGAAGCCCTGGGATGTCATGGCAGTAAACAAACTGTCTGTCTTTTGAAAAGAAGGTCACAAAAAGCTGGTCACGCTTTCTGAAATATGATACTTTAACAGAGTGATCAACAAGATTTCTGCCTTGTAATCTTGATGCCAAAAGCTCTGCTGCTTTCTTTGAAAGACCTAAATCCCGCACTAAATCATTCAGTTCAGCCTGGGGAAGAGGCTTAGGGACGGGGAAAGGTTCAGTGTCTGAAGAACAGTCCTCCGATTGTGAACACTTTTCTGACAATTCACTGTCACAACTGTCTTGCTGGCTTGTATCATGTCCAATGTCTTTATCGTCCAATGAAGGCAAGCCTTTGAAAACTGGAACAGGTACTTCTTCAGAGTGCGGAACAGGCCGAATAGCTGAGGGAATGTTCGGATACGTAATCTTATGTCGGTTTTTCTTCCCAACACCCGTTGTGTTTACCATGCAGAGATAACAGTCAGTTACATGGTTGGTGGGTTCGCGCCAAATCATTGGAACTCCAAAAGGCAGACCTTTGCGTTTTCCTTTGGTCCAGTCTCGAAGCATTTCCTCACAATTGTGGCACACAACATGAGGAGCCCATTGCTTGTCTTGATCACCAAGATGAACTTCAAAATATGCCTTGTAGGCACGCTTGACGAACGAGGATATGTTACGTCTCTGACGATTGAGTGTGTAGCATCCACATATGTAGCAGAAGGCATCAGGCTTGTTTCTGCAATGATGTCTCATTCTGGAAGCCATGTTTGAACTGAAACAAAAGAAGAATGATCAAAATATTAGAAGCTATCTATATATATGGACGTTAAAATGCTTATACATGGTTTACGCAAGTTCACATATGTACAATTTCATTAACCTCAAATTGCATACAAACTAGAGCTTGTAGAGAAAAACTAATTTCAGATTTGAAATCAGCGCCTAAAACTCTTTCAAAATCCGTTAAAATACCCAATGCAACTCAAAGTTACTGAAAAAGTGTTCCCCTGTGTTATTTGAGAGCACGGCATCGTGTCGTCGACGGCGCACGGCGAAAAGTCAATCCATGTTAGACGACTGTAAGGAGGACAGGTAGCAGGACGGGGAGACAGTAAAGATCAAAAGTTTTCTTTCTTGAGTAGAAATTAGTCTTCACACATAAACGAAGGTCACGTGACTCTGAATTGTAGAAGTATCAGTTGGGATGGTAATTGGAGTTACATCAGTATAATTTACATGAGAACAATATAATGTGTCAGGGTTTACCAAATGTTTATGTGACACTGTTAGTCAAGTTGGCTGATATAATGGAGGAGGGACATTTATGGTGATGAATGCGTTTAACTTAATCAATTTGACGACATTGTTTATACATTTTTCTTTTCTTTTTTCTAAATAAGCCGATTTTGCTTGGGTGAGGTGCAAACTCCGAAGAAAACGGAGTATCAGCTTATCAAAATCGTGTTTTGTCTTATATAAATGAAAACAGAATCTTTGGATAGTGTCTTTGGGTTTAAGGAATTAAAATCTATTAAGGAGAGTCTGAGATCTAAGCCTGCATATTCAATGGTATCAAAACCTGCATTCCACAGAGAACGAGGAAAATTATTTCAATTAATGATGAGGTTTAGAAAGCAAAAGAGTGTAAAGTGGCAACGAACAGTGGGAGCATTTTTTTTTTTTTTTCTAAACGTATCATTGTCATTTTACCATTTTACTGCTGTGAGTGGAGATTCCAGTGTATCAAAAGCAAACGTGTTGGTGGATTAAATTCCTGATTATCTTAGAATAATGAAGAACGTTTCCTTTTTACCAGTGAATTGGAGAATATATTTTATTCTCTCTCTCTCTCTCTCTCTCTCTCTCTCTCTCTCTCTCTTTTTAGAAGAATAAAGGTCCAAAAGGTCTTCTGATCACTTCTCTAAGATAGTTAGTTCCTCTCTAGATGTAATTCATTAACAGCAATGGTAAGGATAAAAGACAAAGCCAATCAGTTCATCAAAGATATGTTTTACCTTTACTGGGAGTTTTGGTATTTCGAGCAAGTCACATAAACGTTTAATTAGCATCCGATTTTTTTCTTTTTTAAGTTGTGTTTCATGATCTTTACTATGATTTGACCTTGTGTTCTGAAGCCATATATGTAATATATGGATTTTCTCTAGACGATCTTAGGTTGAAGAAGAAAATAGGCAAAAACTGGTTTACCAACAGATTGGTTAACGAATGGAATAGACATGGTAACTATTTAATGAGCGCTGAAACATTTGGTTGTTTTATGAAAAGATCAAATTATTTTATGGACAGGGATGACAGGTGGTATGGTATATGGGACTGCCTAGTGTAGGCTTTATGGTCTCTTGCAGCCTCCTCCGTTCTTATGTTCTTATCTTATTTCGGTCCCGATTGTATCTTGATTGACTGAAATTTGGATACACCTGTTGATGAAGTGAGGAGAAATGTTTGTAAAAAGAGAATCTGTTAATCACGTTACGATAACAGAGGTATTGCTGTAAATATTAATGAAGTTATTACTGGTGTGTCATTGCCACTGTATCGAGGTTTATCCCTTGTGTTACTTCCGGGATCACTCCTAATATGGTAATAAAGCTATTAATGATTTTATTAGTCATTGTAGCTTGCTGTTTACTTTCCACTGCCCCATTACACATACATATACGTAATATTTCATTAAACGTACATGAGTTATCATTTCAAATACTCCTCTTTTTGTGGTTTTATTGTCGTATAAATGTTCAGTAGATGTGGTGCTGTAATCATAACAAATGAACTGGCGTTTGAGTCCTTTACAGCAGCTGATCTCATATTTCACTTGTGGTATTTCATTGGTTCTAATGGCGTATTTCTTCGAATACGGAATCCGTAACTTTACCTCGACGATAACTGGATTCATCAGAGCTCATGTTTGTGTTGTATATTCTCAGTCTGTTTCACTGTTTCGTTTTTGCTTTCCTCTGTTGCTAGCAGCCGGGCTTCCCTCGCCCTCCAGTTTCCGTGTTGCAGAAGGTGAACTCGCAGAGAGTCCCGGCTGAGACGCGGCTCGGGTTCGCTGACCGAACTGAAGCGACGGCGATCTCTCATCCGGTGGTGGTGGTAGTAGCTGCGCTGGAAGTGGAGTAAACATGACAGGCGAGTAGCGATGCCCGAATTCATTGCTCAAAGGACGCTTCTGCTGACATTAGTTCCTCAAGGAGAGTGATAGGAGTACCTAACTTTTCCATTATTTGGGATTTCTCTGGCGCTATATATGTATGTATGTATGTATGTATGTATGTATGTATGTATGTATGTATGTATGTATGTATGTATGTATGTATGTATGAATGTATGTATGCATGCATGCATGTATGTATGTATGTATGTATGAATGTATGTATGCATGCATGCATGTATGTATGTATGTATGTGTGTATGTATGTATGTATGTATGTATATGTGTGTATGTATGTATATATGTATGTACGTATGTATGTATGTATATATGTATGTATGTGTGTATGTATGTGCGTATGTATGTATGCATGTATGTATGTATGTATGTATGTATGTATGTATGTATGTATGTATGTATGTATGTATGTATGTATGTATGTATGTATGTGTGTATGTATGTATGTGTGTATGTATGTATGTATGTATGTATGTATGTATGTATGTATGTATGTATGTATGTATGTGTGTGTATGTATGTATGCATGTATGTATGTATGTATGTATGTATGTATGTATGTATGTATGTATGTATGTATGTATGTATGTATGTATGTGTGTGTGTGTGTGTGTGTGTGTGTGTATTTATGTATGTGTGCATGTTTCTACGAGTGCGTATATATATATAATTTGCATATGCCTGGGTGCGAACTTGGATGCCTACAAGTAGAGGACCTGCAACATTAAAAGGGGGGACATTAAAGGAAGATCCCAAAGCAAATGAGATTCCTTGTTTTTTATAGGCATGTCATCAGCCTCACCTCTAACGTGAGGTGTGACCTTGAGAGAGTGGTACTTAAGATCGCCAATCCGGCACTTGCTTCAGTTTCTTTAAGAATAGGGGAACACGGAGACAAACACAAATTCCCACACATGGCTCACCTGTAGTTTCTTATCAGATGCAAAAACCAAACGCAACGTACCTATGGACATATTGAATACGCATATAATTATTTAAAATATATCTCAAAAATTATTAACATAACTGAAGTATATTCCAGTCAGATACATGATAGAAAATGCAAAATATACAACCACAAACATTTTTACTCAAACATATCATACACATGGAAATTAAACAATAAGAGAAACTCACCCCAAACAACACTACCAAAATTCACAAACTTAACAACAATCGGAGAAGAAGAAACATAACATAAATAAACCCGTCACACTAACACATAGAAAATAGTCTAATCGGCGAAAAAACACGTAAGCACTTGACCAAATATCTTAGATATAAACCATACGAACACAAATAAAGAGATCAACTTGCATCATGACAGTGAAATAACTACACAAAATCCCAAGGATACACACTACAACTACAACTTTTA
>NC_134793.1:3982229-3989729 GCF_046742065.1 Oratosquilla oratoria
TAATTCATGTATGCATTTGCTTTCCTATGAAACAATTAATTGATGGGTTCTTTAATTAATTGACCATTTTTTACATTTATTAATATATTTATGCATTTATTTGTTCGTTTCTTTATTATTCCTGTATTCCTCTGCTTATATATTTATTTATGTGTTTACTTATTTTCTTATTGATTAATCTATTTATTCAATCGTTTACATGTTCATTTATCTGTCTATTAGTTAATATATCTATTAATTGGTTTGCTTGCATTTTTTTATTCATCAATTTATTTTCTGTTTTTAATCTATTCATCTATTTATCCATTAATTTATTCATCTATTTGTTTGTTCGTTTATTTATTTATCTATTTATTTCTTTATACATTGTTTATTTTTATTTATTTGCTTATTTATTTATTTATTTATTTTTCTATTCATTTATTCATTTATCTGCCTGTTTGATACGATAGTTTAATATTCCTTTTCTTATTTGTCTACTTATTTGTCTATTCATCCATTTATTTAATAGTTTATTTTTGTTTCATTTACTGATATAGTAAGGTTTTTATTTATTTGTTTCATATATCTACTTAATAGATTTTCTATTCATTCATTTGTCTATCGATTCATAAGACTGTTTATCCATTTGTATATATTCATATAATTCTTTACTCATTTACTTCCTTATTTGCATATTTAACGATTTGTTTATTTTTTTCATTCAGTTTTTCTATATTGTCTGTTTCTTATTCTTTATTTAGTATATCATTAAACCCTCTTGTTATTAGCACATATTAGCTATCTATAGGTTATGTTAATAAAATATTCAGTACAATAAAAAATATATTGTTTTATTATTGTAACACGATAAATATGTTCTTTATTCATGTCACCATCTAACCATGGAAACAAAACACATAGGTCGATGTTTTATGTCATGAATGACCGATGTTTTTCGTAATCAGCATAAGTATAATGTTGATGTTGTGTTGGACACGAATATTTAAGTCCATTTAGTTTCGTGTCAAATTGTTTCATACACATTTCCCTCCTATACGATTTTGATCATGAGATCTAGACTATCCATATTATGCATACATATATATACATGTATATGTATATATATACATATATATATATATATATATATATATATATATGTATATATATATGTATATATATATATATATATATATATGTATATATATATATATACAGTATATATATATATATATATATATGTATACACACACACATATGTATAGAGATATATATATATATATATATATATATATATATATATATATATATATATATATATACATATTCCTGATGCATTCAGTGTCAACCAAACCTGATATCAGTGATTTCCTGTGAAGACACACACGCATACACACAAACACACACACACACAAACACACGCGCACAAACAAATTGTGCATATGCATAAATGGCTAGTAGCGTCCACAGCCGACATAGTGCCTTCACACTGTACTCGTTTCGTTGCGTAGGCTGTGATCGTAACTGGTAAATTCTAATTTTTCATGCTAAAAATAATATTATTCTTCATACTACCTCCTATATTTTAACGACGTTTCAGAATTGTTTGTTTAGTCCTTACTCTGTGCAGATGTATAGATACAGATATAGATATATAAATACACATAGATACAACATACGCATGCACACATATACAAATACACACACTCATGTTCGTATGTGCAGGCATATAAATGTGTGTGTGTGTGTGCGTGTGTGTGTGTGTGTGTGTGTGTGTGTGTGTGTGTGTGTGTGTGTGTGTGTGTGTGTGTGTGTGTGTGTGTGTGTGTGTGTGTGTGCGTGTGTGTGTGTGTGTATGTGTGTGTGTGTGTGTGTGTGTGTGTGTGTGTGTGTATGTGTGTGTGTGTGTGTGTGTGTGTGTGTGTGCGTGTGTGTGTGTGTGTGTGTGTGTGTGTGTGTGTGTGTGTGTGTGTGTGTGTGTGTGTGTGTGTGTGTGTGTGTGTGTGTGTGTGTGTGTGTGTGTGTGCGTGTTTGTACGTGCATGCGTGCCTGTGTATATGTGCATATAAATGTGTGTGTATACCCGCGAATGCATGTGAATGCACATGCACCTGAATGTAAGCACCCGCAAGCATAAACACACACTCACACGCATAAAACCATTTTATTTAAATATATGTTTTTATGTTCAGCAGCACATAAATCAACAACCAGTGTGAATCGTCAATGTCACTCACCGCATGATCTGTATATAAACTTTAACACGAAAATGCACTATATTGGCTATGCACCCGAGGATATCATAATTGCCCACAATAAAAGTTTTTTTTTTTTTTTTTTTTTTGAGGGGAGGAGGAGGAATTGAAGTATTGTGCCCCTATATTGCCCTCTGGTAAGGGATCTTAGACCAAAATTGTTCAAATCCGGCGACCCGTTGCGGAACGGGATTTCGCACTTTCTGCCTGCTTTGCGGAATAGACGGCCTCGCAACTTCCTCACTGTCGTTGTCACTGCCAACGGGGAGTGCCGAGCGCAAAGCAGGATTGGACGGAGTCTTCTGTCTTTCCTCAAAATTCTTGCAAAGACTTAGTCCTTTTAACGAGCAAATGTGTGAAGGTTGCACATCATCACCATCATCATCATCATCATCGACGTCTGCGTTCTTTATACCTTGTGTTTTGCCTATAACCTGTTGTAATTTAGTTTGTATTTGGTTGAATTTGTCAGCAAGGACTGCAAAGCGCTGGGCTACGAGATTTTCCATGTCACTGTAGAACTTGTTCAGCTTGTAGGTGATAAGTGGGTTCATTTGATCGAGCAGGAGACGCGAGTTCTGCTGCAACATCTGTTCCAGATGCTCATTAAAGTCCTTCATCTCCTGAGGAGGAACAGAGATGGTGATATTATTTTCGACGGAGCAGGGGCTTTGACGGAAGGATGGTCGTTCCCCCACCATAGGGCCTCCCAAAGACTCCTGGATTCGTCCGAGCATGTGTCGGATGAGTTCGTCGTTGTAGACAGAAGACTCCACGTACTCTTGAAAGTCACTTACTCTCATCAATGTCAAGCGCTGCGACTCAGTGTCCGTCTCTGGGTCGATGTTGGTGACATGCACGGGGACCTTCGCTTCTCGTGGTTCTCCGGAAGTCCCTAAACTGCAGCCCATCATGAGTCGCATCAGTTTCTTCGACACCAGCAGAGAATCCTTCCTGTCTTCTGAAAATTTACTTGGTGCCTGGCTTTCTTCAGAGGACACTGTTACCACCAAAAGAGTCCATACCAGCGCGGACAAGAACCTAAGCTCCATGGCAGGACTGAGCGCGGAGGCTGCCTCTTACACAACGAGGAATTAACGACAGGTCGTAAGTAGGAGCTTTGGTCGAGGAGAGGGTCTGCACAACAGTATCCCGAGCCGGCGAACCAACTCCCTTCTTATACGTTCTGTTCGTACTCGGGTCCTACTCTCTCACCTCCTCCTCCTCCTTCCCACCCCCTCCTCTTCCCCCATTTTCCTCCTCCTCATTTTCCTTCATTTCCTTCTTGCATAACTGTACACAGTTCGGTAATTCTCTTTCTTCCCTTCATTCGTCCCACCCGTTTTCTTTTCTTACTCTGTCTTATTTTTCTCCTATGATTGTGTTTCTCCACACGAAACCTGTAATGCCGCAAACACTACTTGATTTAAATTATCATTAATCTCATGGACACCGGTCTGATCTCATCAACGATCGACCGAGACCCCAATTGCCCCTGGAACGGATGAAATCGGATGGTTTTGGCAGCAGCAGTTCCTACAACGCGTCGCGGCAATGAAGAGACGAATAGCTTCTCCTACTTCTACCTCTTGTTCCACACACTGTTTCTCAACTGTCTGTGTGACCACCCCCTCCACTCTTCAATAACCTCCTACTCAGAAACATCTTCCACTTCTACTTCATCCTTCTACCTTTTTCTGTCTTCTTCCTTCACGTGATCTTAATTTTCTTACTCTTGCTATCCACCACCTTCTTCACATCCACTTTGGACTCGCTCACCACCGACACTTGATCTCCCTCTCCACCTCCACCTCCCGTCCCCTTCTCTGACCTCCTTCACTCTCTTCCTCCTCCTCCTCCTCCTCCTCCTCCTCCTCCTCTTCCTCCTCCTGCTCTTCCTCCTCCTCCCCTTCCTACCCTCTTCGCCTTCAATTCTGTCCCACGCCTCATGTTCACTACCAACACTTCTTTGCATTTTCACATACATAGAAAAATAATCCTTGCGTTATTCATTATTCATCATTTTCCCATCCTTGACCAGTACGCCATGATTGTTTTCAGCAGAGTTATGACTGACTACCTTTTTCTGGATATTGTTTATGTCCCTAACTGTTTTTACTTCGGAAACTCTGAGAGACGAAAGAGGAATGACACGAAGGTCACGGTGAAGATAAGCCGACAAGTGGCTTGACGGAGTTGTAATGGATCCAACGTTTCAAGATTATGGAAACGTTTGAAAGGGTAAATGAGTATTGAGGGTAATAACACGTAAGACCATATGCGGTTGTACAAGCAAACGTGTCAATGTTCTTAGAATGTGTTAATGGGGTCATCACACCCGTGCGATGCAACAGGAAGAAACGTCTCTTCCAGAGGATCAGGGCAGGAAGATATTGTTCTGCCTATTGATGTTAGAAACGTTTGTCTTCAGAGTGCTTCTAAAATGGTTAGTCTTTTTATCACCATCAGCAGTATTAGTAGTGGCAGGACGGCATTGTACTTTTTCATGCCTATGTGTATGTGTTATGTATATGTGTATGTGTATATGTATGTGTATATGTATGTGTATGTGTATGTGTATGTGTATGTGTATGTGTATGTGTATATATGTGTGTATGTGTATGTGCATGTGTATTTGTATGTGTATGTGCATGTGCATGTGTATGTGTATGTGTATGCGCATACGTATGTGCATGTGCATGTGCATGTGCATGTGCATGTGCATGTGTATATGTATATGTATGTGCATGTGTATGTGCATGTGTATGAGTATGTGCATGAGTATGAGTACGTGTATGTGTATGTGTATGTGCATGTATATGTGTATGTGTATGTGTATGTATATGTGCATGTGCATGTGCATGTGCATGAGTATGCGTATGTGTATGTATAAGTGTATGTGTATTTATATTTGTATGTGTATGTGTATGTGTATGTGTATGTGTATGTGTATGTGTATGTGTATGTGTATGTGTATGTGTATGTGTATGTGTATGTGTATGTGTATGTGCACGTGTAACATAGAGGATTTTTGTTGGCTCTCAGTAACAGGTTTTAATGGTGCCAAATTCCAACTTGTTAGTCAGAGGACAGAAAGTTAGGTAGACGCACTCTCCATGTATAGTTTATGAGACTCGATCTCCACGTGTTAGAAAGTGAATTTACGTAATACGCGACTGCACGCCCATATGCATTAGTAAGACTTTGTCTGAATTTTCGTTTCATTTTGTAAATGATATTATTTACTGGTACACGAAAGAGAGACAACAACAACAACATGGAAAGCAAAGCCCCCTTTTGCCTATCCGAGACAAAAGGGAGTTGTTAAGTAGAAACTTTGTCACAAATGATAATATCGCCAGTATTTGGCATGTACTGGCAGTCATCGCTAGTACAACTCCGACAAACACACACACACACACACACACACACACAGACACACACACACACACACACACACACACACACACACACACACACACACACACACACACACACACACACACACACACACACACACATATATATATATATATATATATATATATATATATGTATACATATATATATATATATATATATATATATATATATATATATATGTATATATATATATATATATATATATATATATATATATATATTCATTCATATATTATTACTATTTCCTCGATATTCATAGTACTAGCCCGATCTCTGACTTTTTTCTCTCAAATAGATTGTTTTCAACACCACCATCCGTGTTAACACCAATCATTATCATTTTATTTCCACCACAGCTAACACCAACGACACAAATGGCAACTCTGCCGCCATCGTTGGCAACATCGTCCTTCTAAGACAATGATTCTCAATCTGGAAATCCAAAGCGTACTTCAAGAATGTTTACAGAGCAAAGACTAGTAGAATTTATTGGATGCTAGGCGATTTTGTTCAGAGTTGATTTGGATCCCAGGAAACTAAGAAATAGAATAGGATAAAATAGGGTTTTCTCTACAACCCCTGCTTTGATTACTGACAACTCGATGGCATCAACCTAAGAGAAATGATTTATCAGATACTTATCCTGTCGTAACGCTAACAAAAGGATTACAAAGGAGGAGCATGCCGACATGAAACCTTTTGGTGCATAACTAGCCCGGATGCGAAAAAAAAAAAAATAATGATAAATAAATAAATAAATAGATAAATGAATAAATAAATAGATAAACGAATGAACAAATAAATAAATAAATGAATAAATAAATAAATGAATAAATAGATAAATAAATAAATAAACAAACAAATATATAAATAAATGAATAAACAAATAAACGAATAAATAAATATATAATAATTTAAGAAATAGATAAATAGATTATTAAATTAATTAATTAATTAATTAATAAATAAATAATTAATAAATAGGTAAATAAATAAAAATATGATAATAAAGATAATAATAAATCAAATAAATTAATAGGTAAAGTTAAATAATAAACAAACTGGTAAATAGTAAATGATAATATGTTGACAGATATATAATAATAAATGATAAACGAGCAAATAATAATAAACAAACAGACAAATAATAACAAACAAATAACATATCATTAATTATATAATATACTTACTCGTACTAGTCATCATTCGAGCAAGAATGCTAACTACTTTTTAGCTTTTAGAATCTCTCCGTTCTGCTACCTTTCTTAAACTTCTCTTGTAACACAATTCTAAGTTTTTGGCACATTAGAAGCACTGGCTCTTGCCTACATTATACCAAAATTCCATAAGTTCCTAAGCCAGTTTATGCCTCAAAAACCACTCTCTCCATCGTTCAAGAAGAAAATAGGGAAGAACTGGTTTACCATTAGAATAATAATCGAATGGAATAGACTTAGAAACCATGTAGTGAACGCTGGAGCAATTGATTGTTTTAAGAAAAAATCAACTAACTTTAAGAAGAGGGATGGCAGGTGTTAAGGGACGTGGAACTGTCTAGTGTAGGCCTTAGGGTCTCTTCCATTCTTATATTCTTATGTTCTACCAATGTGAATGATGTAAATTACAATGACAGTGACAAAAATTATCAACGTTATAAATTCACGAACTAGAAAGCAACCAGGGAAGCAAAGAAAAAGGTGAGAAAGCAAATGTACAGATAAACAATTAAATTAATATTATCAAAAGCAATAACCACCATCACCTCAAGCAGCGCTTCTATGTTTGGAAACAATATCGTGTCGAGGAAGTAGAGCTCAAAGAGATGGTGAAGAAAAGATAT
>NC_134793.1:4004729-4017229 GCF_046742065.1 Oratosquilla oratoria
CCAGAAGCCTGATCTTACAAGAAACAACCGGACCACTCGTAGTAGCCAAAACAATTAGCAAACAATGCAATACCAACCACGTTACCAAGGCAATACTCATCGACAATACCAAGCCAACTGGTGCAATGGTACTCGCCCTAACTACCATACCAGACGAGGCCAGGTGTCAAAGAACACCAGACTAACGGTACACAACGTGGCAGCAAAACCGACAAACAAAAAACAAACAAACGCCGGGTACTATAGTTACCCTAGTTACTATGCCCAAGGTATTCAGGAACACTACCAGAGTAACCATTGCTATTGGTGTCAAGATGGAAACAGATGCTTTCCAAATCACAATTCAAGGAATTACCCTGAAAATACCTACATCTCATGTCGGTACGCTCCAAGACAGAAAAATCACAAATTCTTCAATCAGAACATGAATTACTATCATTACTAATTGTGCCATCAGTAAAACAGATGAAAATAACAGAAAATAAAATGAAAGAATAATAAACAGAAATGCAACATAGAAATAATAAGAATAAAGATATACAGAGATAAAATTATAAATTAATTCAACAAAATCAAAATTATAGAAAGATAAACGACGAAGATTAAATAAAAAAGAAAAATAGAAAGCAAATATTGAAGAAGTTAAAAAATACATAAAAAATTGATCAAAATAATACTAGATACATAAAAACGTTAAATGAAAAAATGGGTAAAATAAAACTAGACATAATAAAAAATAACAAAAATCAGATAAAAAAAAAATCCTCTCAGCTGAATAAAATACCCCCAGTGACCTATGTAGGGAATTGGCCAATAAACAACACAGATGCTTAAATATACTACAACATACCTCACATTTCTTTTGGTGTTATCATGATGGTTATTATTATTCATTACCTTATAACACACTGTTATGACACCTGAGCATCATTCCAAGCTACCTATGGTTATCCTGATCATGACTGAATTACATGTATTAATGTGATTATCACTTATCATCATCATATTAAACCCTTATTATTGTCATCATTAACAATTTTTCAAGCTTAATCTTTCGCATTCTCAAAATCACTCTGGACAGCAGCATGCAAGTCTTACTTTTGACTTATGAATCGGTTTCCAATACATTTGTCAGGATTGAAATGCTGGCTAGTGCTAGGGCCTTTACAAGCCGGGGACCAGCCTATACTTTCTTTCAGGACCCAAGAGCTAAGAAGGGCACCACCCCGGGATGGCACTTTTTTTATTTTATTTTATTTTATTTTTTTTTTTTTGAGGGGGGGGCGGCGGCACTTTTGGTGAAAAGAAGGTAAAGCAAATTCCCCCTAATGCACTTTTAATGCATGATCTATTTATCATGAGTTATGTGTATAAACATTGTATGTATGTATATATATATATATGTATATATATATATATATATATATATATATATATAATATAATATATATATATATATATGTATATATGATGAAGGTGGAAAAAGAAGTCACGGGTCTAGTTCCGAGTTCCTGAGTTTATTCCTGACCGGTTTCTCTCTATGCTTCTTCAAAGTAATGTGACTCTGGAGTGAAGCTGGCGGTATACATAGTGTGAGTAAGACCGCGTTCCCTCCTTGGAGATGGGTTCCGTTTGGTTGTACAATGGTTTATAATTTTTAATACAATGAACAATAGTGATAATACAGTATACAATAAATTTTTGTGATGTTATTATAAAACAGCTCCGTTGTGTGTGGAATGTTGATCGAGGGTGTAACAGTGTAAGTGGAGTGGTGTAAAAATGTGGGAATCCTAAAAAAGTGTCATAAGATAACTAGACCCGTGACTTCTTTTTCCACCTTCATCAACTTGTCACAATGTACCAGCATATATATATATATATATATATATATACATATATATACATATATATATATATATATATATTAATACATATATGCACATATATACAGTATGTGCTGTTCAATGTAAGTGAAGATTTGGAGTCTGGGATCCATATTGGAAAACTGTAAACACTAGACTCAACTGAAGGGTTTATTTGCCCGATGTTCCGATTCCCGTCCAGGAATCGTCTTCAAGGGGTATAATGGTTACAAGACTGTGAATTCACTTATAAATACATGAGATTGAGAGTGTAAAACTTTCCCAGGTTCACCACTTTGACGATTTATAAGTGAGTTCACAATCTTGTAACCATTATACCCCCTGAAGACGATTCCTGGACGAGAATCGAAACGTCGGGCAAATACATACATGCACATATATACAGTATGTGCTGTTCAATGTAAGTGAAGATTTGGAGACTGGGATCCATATTGGAAAACTGTAAACACTAGACTCAACTGAAGGGTTTATTTGCCCGATGTTCCGATTCCCGTCCAGGAATCGTCTTCAAGGGGTATAATGGTTACAAGACTGTGAATTCACTTATAAATACATGAGATTGAGAGCGTAAAACTTTCCCAGGTTTACCACTTTGACGATTTATATGAGTTCACAATCTTGTAACCATTATACCCCCTGAAGACGATTCCTGGACGAGAATCGAAACGTCGGGCAAATAAACCCTTCAATTGAGTCTGGTGTTTACAGTTTTCCAATACAGTATGTGTGTGTATATATATATATATATATATATATATATATATATATATATATATACATATATATATATATATATATGTATATATGTATATATATATATATATATATATATATATATATATATATACATATATATATATTATTTCAGACAAATGAGAGAGAAAAAGGTGGGGAAGGGCAAACGAAGATGTGTCGGGAATAGAATTTATTGCCCTAACGTTTCGACCAACTTGGTCTTCTTCAGAGGACATGTTGCATTACAAAGGATCACAAGTCTTACACTCGCAGCGAGGGGGAACCCGGCCAGATGAGAGTGGATGTGTCAGGTCTTGTCTTCGGCTAATGATTTAATTATTAAGATACTTGCTGTTTTTGACAGGCATTTAAATCCGTCTCTGTCATTGTTATTTTCCCTGGTGGCGATATGTGCGGCTTCCACAGTTTTCCTCATTTTCTTTTCAAGTCCCTCGTGTAGAATTTCAATCAGGTAGGTTTCTGCATTTTTCTAGATGACAAACCAGGGAGTTGGATGTTCTATGTGCCCTGAGGTCGTTTCTGTGTTCATTCAACCGTTTCTCGATCTCTTGACCCGATTCGCCGAAGTATGATGAAGGACAGCCGCTGTATGGAATGCGGTAAACGACACTATTATTCATAATAACCTCAGTGTCGTTTACCGCATGGTCAGAGATTACATGTATATTGGTAATGATATTAGTAGTGATAAGAAGAGTAGTAGTAGTAGTAGTAGTAGTAGTAGTAGTAGTAGTAGTAGTAGTAGTAGTAGTAGTAGTAGTAGTAGTAGTAGTAGTAGTAGTAGTAGTAGTAGTAGTAGTAGTAGTAGTAGTAGTAGTAGTAGTGGTGGTGGTGGTGGTGGTGATAGTAGTAATAGTAGTAGTAGTAGTAGTAGTAGTAGTAGTAGTAGTAGTAGTAGTAGTAGTAGTAGTAGTAGTAGTAGTAGTAGTAGTAGTAGTAGTAGTAGTAGTAGTAGTAGTAGTAGCAGTAGTAGTAGTAGTAGTAGTAGTAGTAGTAGTAGTAGTAGTAGTAGTAGTAGTAGTAGTAGTAGTAGTAGCAGCAGCAGCAGCAACAGCAGAAGCAGTGGTAGTAGTAGTAGTAGTAGTAGTAGTAGTAGTAGTAGTAGTAGTAGTAGTAGTAGTAGCAGTAGTACTAGTAGAAGTAGTAGTAGTAGTAGTAGAAGTAGTAGTAGAAGTAGTAGTAGTAGCATTCATATAGGGTGTGAAACATAAGTGGAACTACATATTAAGGACGGTACCGAACATAACCGACCTACTAAAACCCCTTGAAGAAACCATCAGAAACGAGTTAATACCGGCCATCACCAAAGGACGGATATTAAACGAAGAGGAAAGAAAACTTATGGAACTTCCACCTAGAATGGGAGGGCTAGGTATCTCCAACCCGCTAAACCTTGCTGACACAACACCAAACTCCAAAACTCACGTCCTCATTGACAAACAACATCGTGTCACAAGATCAACGGAAGGAGACTATCATGGAGGAAATTAGGGAAATTAGAAGAAACATTTCAAAGGGAAGGAGGAGAGGCAGAAGGAGGAGCTTCAAGCACTTCTAGCTCGGCTATCGAATTATATAAAAAGAAAGATAACAATGGCACAGGAAGATGGGGCGTCCAATTGGCTGACAGCACTACCAATCAGGGCAAAGGGATTCACCTTAAACAAAAGAGAATTCACGGATGCCATTGCCCTGAGGTATGGATGGCCATTGGGTGGGCTGCCTAACAGATGCTCCTGTGGTGTACAGTTTACTCCAGACCATGCGATGATATGCAAGCAGGGTGGATTCATTTGCATGCGACATGATGAGGTAAGAGATCTCACTGCCCAAATGCTTCAGGAAGTGTGCAAGGATGTGACTATCGAACCAACATTACTCCCACTACAAGGGGAGAACTTCAGGCATTGCACGTCCAACACATCAGATGAATCACAAGTGGATGTCAGCGCAAGAGGTTTCTGGACACAGGGACAACTGACTTTCTTTAATATGCAAATATTTGATCCGATGGCTCTCTGTTACAATAACCTAACTATTGAGGCATCCCACTTCCGGAACGAGAATAAAAAAATCAGGATATACAAGGAGCATATACAAAATATAGACCAGAGCTCATTCACTCCTATAAACTTTACGACTTCAGGTGGGATGGGTCCTAGAGCAAAGGCATTCTACGCTCGGCTGGCAGAGGTAATGGCTGAAAAGAAACAACAACCCAAAAGCAGCATTGTTTCATGGATGAGATGTATACTGTCATTCTCACTCCTAAGATCAGCCCTCCTATGCCTAAGAGGTACAAGGTCCCCACCGCCCAAATCAGCACATATACAAAACCTAGATTTTGAGCAGACGGTGGTTGACAGTAGGATAAATGAACTTTTGTATTAGGCGTTATTAAGAACAAATAAATAAATAAATAGATAAATAAAAGGGTCGTCGACCACAGTCATTGGCGGAAGAGGGGCCAATGAACTGTGTCTGTGGGAGACAGATCCTGCTGCTTCCACCACACAGTTCCACGAGGATGGAGGTCGTATTTCACATTACCAAAGAAGAAGAAGAAAAAAAGTAGTAGTAGTAGTAGTAGTAGTAGTAGTAGTAGTAGTAGTAGTAGTAGTAGTAGTAGTAGTAGTAGTAGTAGTAGTAGTAGTAGTAGTAGTAGTAGTAGCAGTAGTAGTAGTAGTAGTAGAAGTAGTAGTAGTAGTAGTAGTTGATTGGCTCAGAATCCTTTAGAAAGCAATATATTGAAAAGAAAGTGAACGATTGGCTGGCGGAAGTTAGGCTCCTAGCTAACTTTGCAAAGACCGAACCGCAGGCGGCATGAGCCGCATTCATATATGGGGTTAAACACAAGTGGAACTACATATTAAGGACGGTACCTAACATCACCGACCTACTAAGACCCCTTGAAGAAATCATCAGAAACAAGTTAGTACCGGCCATCACCAACGGACGGACATTAAACGAAGAGGAAAGAAACCTCATTGAACTTCCACCTAGAACGGGAGGGCTAGGCATCTCCAACCCGCTAAACCTAGCCAAAATAGAACACCATAACTCTATGAAACTCACGTCCTCATTGACAAACAACATCGTGTCACAAGATCAACGGAAGGAGACTATCATGGAGGAGATAAAAGAAATTAGAAGAAACATTTCAAAGGGAAGGGAGGAGAGGCAGAAGAAGGAGCTTCAAGCACTTCTAGCTCGACTACCGAGTTGTATGAAAAGAAAGATAACATTGGCGCAGGAAATTGGGGCGTCCAATTGGCTGACAGCACTACCAATCAGGGCAAAGGGATTCACCTTAAACAAAAGAGAATTCACGGATGCCATTGCCCTGAGGTATGGATGGCCATTGGGTGGGCTGCCTAACAGATGCTCCTGTGGTGTACAGTTTACTCCAGACCATGCGATGATATGCAAGCAGGGTGGATTCATTTGCATGCGATATGATGAGGTAAGAGATCTCACTGCCCAAATGCTTCAGGAGGTGTGCAAGGATGTGACTATCGAACCAACATTACTCCCACTAGGAGGGGAGAACTTCAGATACCGCACGTCCAACACATCAGATGAAGCAAGAGTGGATGTCAGCGCAAGAGGTTTCTGGACACGGGGACAATTGGCTTTCTTTAACATGCGAATATTTGATCCGATGGCCCCCTGTTACAGCAACCTAACTATTGAGGCATCTCACTCCCGGAACGAGTATGAGAAGATCAGGGTGTACGAAGATCGTATACAGAATGTAGACCAGAGCTCATTCACTCCTATAAACTTTACGACTTCAGGTGGGATGGGTCCTAGAGCAAAGGCATTCTACGCTCGGCTGGCAGAGGTAATGGCTGAAAAGAAACAACAACCCAAAAGCAGCATTGTTTCATGGATGAGATGTATACTGTCATTCTCACTCCTAAGATCAGCCCTCCTATGCCTAAGAGGTACAAGGTCCCCACCGCCCAAATCAGCACATATACAAAACCTAGATTTTGAGCAGATGGTGGTTGACAGTAGGATAAATGAACTTTGGTATTAGGCATTATCAATACAATTTTTTTTATAGATAAATAAAAGGGTCGTCGACCACAGTCATTGGCGGGAGAGGTGCCAATGAACTGTGTCTGTGGGAGACAGATCCTGCTGCTTCCACCACACAGTTCCACGAGGATGGAGGTCGTGTTTACTAATTAAGTAGTAGTAGTAGTAGTAGTAGTAGTAGTAGTAGTAGTAGTAGTAGTAGTAGTAGTAGTAGTAGTAGTAGTAGTAGTAGTAGCAGTAGTAGTAGTAGTAGTAGTAGTAGTAGTAGAAGTAGTAGTAGTAGTAGTAGTAGTAGTAGTAGTAGTAGTAGTAGTAGTAGTAGTAGTAGTAGTAGTAGTAGTAGTAGGAGGAGGAGGAGGAGGAGGAGGAGGAGGAGGAGGAAATGCCGGACTGTTGTCGTCACCGACTGTCAGGTCCTATGCGAAAATTTAGAAGACAGTCGAAGTGGACAGCGAGAGAGAGATTTACTCGTAAACATGTCAATCAATCAATCAATCAATCAATCAATCAATCAATCAATCAATCAATCAATCAATCAAGTTAGTCATCCTGAGTCCACTGCTGAACAAAGGCCTCTTTCATATATTTCCATGGTTCACAAGACAGCGCCAACCTCTGCGACGTTACTCCTGTAAAATTTTCAATCTCGTCTCTCCACCTTCTCTCTGGTCTCCCTGTTCCACGCTTCCCATCTCGCGGCGTCCACGCAGTAACATACTTGTTCCATCACTACTACTACTACTACTACTACTACTATTACTACTACTACTACTACTACCACCACCACTACTACTACTACTTCTACTACTACTACTATTACTACTAATACTACTACTACTACTACTACTACTAATACTACTACTACTACTACTACTACTACTACTACTACTACTACTACTACTACTACTACTACTACTACTACTACTCTTCCTACCACTACTAATATCATTACCAATATACATGTAATCTCTGACCATGCGGTTGAGACGGGACAGTAAGGTGTGTTTTGCCCGGTGTGATTATCACTCAACAATGATCATTCATGGCTCAAAGATGACCGTCAAACAATTGTCAAGAGCTTTTTTTTTTTTTTTATATATATAGGACTGTTTTGTTTCGAGCTCAAAAGTAGGAGGCTGATAATTCTAACCGAACTTACCAACACGTTTACTCAAATGTGATGCCAGGTATGATGTACGTCACCCGCCATTGGCTTTGGTAGGCTAACAATCGCTTCAAGGAAAACGGACTTTAATACCTAAATACCATCACGTCCGTTCACACCGCTACTTCCTTTATGTGCCGCTGTGGAGCGTGAGTTTCGAACTCACTTCGGAATGGCTTGACTCTGAGTTCCATTCTCAGCAACTACCGAACCCTGTTACTTGACCTGCATGCCTAAACACATACGGCTTCCGTCTCAGTTAAAGATCGTTTCACATGTATCGACTTTTCGCCGTCCGCCGTCCAAGACACGACGCCGTGCTCTCAAATAACCATAGGTGTCTATGAATGCTTTCACATGTCATGACTACAATCACGTGTGAAAGCGTCACAGACAACCTTGGTCATCTGATAACACGACGCCGTGTCGTAGACGGCGTACAACGAAAAGTCGATATACAGTATGTGAAACGAGCGTAAACGAATATGATTCGAAGGTTATTTCCCTCCTTACTGTGATCGTCTGTCACCACTCTGTTGCCGCCCCTATGTGCCGTCATTCTTTCGTGCTTTTACTTTCGTTTAGTAGACTTTTACTTTAAAGATTCCTTTCACCACTGTCTTTATTACGTACGATTGTCAATCGAGGTGAATGAAATTTCTGTCTTTTCTTCTATAACTTTCTTCGGAACTTTTTCTACAGCGTGCTCTCAAGGAATCCCCTCAAGAACACTTAATTTGGCTCCTAAGTTAGTTCTGCAATGACCTCATGGTTACTTTAGTCCAATAATCCTTAGTTTTAGATTTAAGAACTTCCCCTAAGAACGTGATCTTACAATCATGAACCAATTGAATTTTCTCCCCCTCCACCCTTTCTCCAATTAGATCCGCCGTTACAATCCCGCATGCAATACTGCTTACTCAAGTATTCTCGAATTCACTGCGCACTGACTTAGTTTACATATTGTATACATCAGCCAAACATAAAGTAGAAATTGAGTCCCCAAGTCCCTGTTTAAAAACATAACGCTAAGACCAAAGGAATAAAATTCCTCGCCTTCTTCGCCTTCAAACAATTGTTTACAAAACAGCCGATCCAATAAAAATGAAATCCTCAGTAACTACCCCTCTTTCTACCTTTATATACGAGCCCCATCTACGAACCTCTTACAGGGCTCGGCAGCTACCACTTGGTCGCCCTGACCAAACCCTTTTCTACTACCCACTTACAGGTCTTATGTTCTTATGTTCTTATATTAATTGATATTAAGAGAGTTAGCATGTCATACAAGGAACTCACTCTTAAAAATATTTCTGCATAAACTAGCTAAACAAGGTTAAAAGAAATATCCTTCAGTGGATGTTTTTATCAACTTAATAGTAACCCAAAATATAGGTTATACATAACAAAGAAATAAGTAACCTCTCCAAAATGCAAAAACATCTGTAACACCGAATATCTACTGACCCTTAAAAGATCCAAAAACAAAACATTTTAAAACACCTATATATTGGATGCAATAATTTGATTTGCAAAACTCACTACTACCAAAATCTAAAGATGTCATAAGTTGCCCATAACAAAATTAGGAAATAGTTTCAAATAGTATTCAATATCTTCCTCTTTCTGATTGTGCAATTTGATTAAGTGCAGCAACAATTGAAATAAGACATCATTAGTAAAGTTATGCGTGATCTCAATGGAACATGTTTTCACAATTTTCAAAGATGGTGAGTTGTGTATCTGTGAGGTATGTTACAACGATTATATACACAGTATTAAAGATGTCAAGAATAGTGGAGTGTGTCCATACACAACTTCACATTTGTTTCACACTTGTCAGAAACTGAGATATTACATACTAGTGAAGCTACTAAAGAAGTTTCAATGCTTCACAGAACACCACAAGAAAAATATCTTTCAATATTTATTGGCATTGTTCTTATATATTGGCAAGGTTCCAGGTCTTCATGACTGACCAAGGCTTCAGGTACCACATCTATCTGACACACCAAAGGTCCCAGTAGTTCCGGTCTCAGGCATGCACCATACATATCAACAATATTAATCTTATCTGTAAAAATCATTTAGATTGATACTCAACTCACACATGATACTATAAACACATTTCTAATATCTCTCTGGACTTAAGGGTTCATTTACAAAACTAATACATTATCTATTTTTCCCTTAGTGTCACAATTAACATCATCATCAAATTTTATCTTAGTTCTTTTTAAATCATCTACATGTCTAATTGATACTTTCCTAGTTTCTACATTTAAAATACTGCATCTATTTCCACCTGCAAAGTCAATTATCCTATATGGGACTGAGTACTTTGGTGAAAGTTTACTATTGATTGTATGTAATTTGACCATGACAAAAACTCTTATTTGTAAATATGTTTTATGTTCTATTTTGTGCTGTTAGTTTTTCATCTCTTGTGTATACTCTTTCATGTGTTCCCTAACTCTTTGATGTACAGCTTGAAGTGTATGTATCCTATTTGAGATGTAATCGTCTATATTGTACACAGGTTTTTGTTCTGTAATCAAAATTTCATATAGAAAAAATTTGTCTACCCAAAAAAATAATAAAATGGAGTGTTTCTCCTGTGGCTGTATTAATTTGGTTGTTTAGTGTACACTTAACACAAGGAATCCAATTATCCCAAGTTATACAATGTGGGCTTATCAAACCTCTAAGACATGAAACAATTTTCTTATTTAACCTCTATAGCTGCATTGCTCTGAGGTTGATTAACTAGAATGTTCACTTTATGAATCTTGAATAACCTACTCAACTCTTCCAAGATTTTATTGTTGAATTTATTACCGTCTAAACTAAGATCTCAGGAGTAGTGAAATTACAGATTATCTGATCATAGATTACTAAAGTAATTGTTTCAGTTCTCTTATTTGGTATGGGTTGTAAACTATAAAATCTTGAAAGATAATCAATAGCAAAAAATACATATTTATATCTATTTTCAGACTGGTAACTACAGTTACCCGCTACAGAGGAGAATGACCAAATTGATACAAGAGTTTAGAAATTTACTGTGCGAAGACAAGCTTAGGCACCTTAACTTATACTTCATGGAAAGACGAAGAGTGCGGGGCAATCTGATAGAGGTATTAAAATGGGTCAAGGGCGTTGACAAGGGTGATGCAAGGTCATCATGTTAAGGTAAAACGGCAGGACAAATTTATGTTTAAAAAGGAAATAGGCAAGAACTGGTTTACCGTCAGAAATTCTAACTTTATGGATAAGTATGATAGGTGGTAATGAACATGGAACTGCCTAGTGTAGGCCCTATAGTCTCTTATAGTCTCCTTTATCCTTATGTTCTTGTGTACTCGTTGTTCTTTGTTTTGCTCTCCTTGTCTTCAGTTCACCCACAACTGTGAGCCTAAAGACGTTATCACACTGGGCTACTTTTCCTCCAACTGTTGGAGTAGATTTCCGCAGGGCAGCTTTCGGGATGGAATCAGATATACTGAAGGAAAATTGTTTTCCTCTAATATATCAGATGACTTTTTTTTTTTTTTTTTTTTTTTTTTTTTTTTTTTTTTTTTTTTTTTTTTTTTGAGAAAACGAAATAGTTTGCCATAGTGAATTTACATCAGAAAAAGTTTTGGAGGTGGGTGGAACCACCGATTAATCGGAGGTTGGAGGAAAACTAGCCCAATGTGATAACCCCTTAAGGCTCATTTCACACGCATCGACTTTTCGCCGTGCGCCGTTCACGACGTGACGTCGTGCTCTCAAATAACCATGAGTGTTTATGGATGCACACGTAGTTGTGGTCGTGGTCGTGACGTGTAAAAGCGTCTATAAATACCCATGGCTTTTTTTGAGAGCACGACGTCGTGTCTTGGACGGCGCACGGCGAAAAGTCAGTACGTGTAAGACGAGCCTAAGCTAAAACGCAGGCTGCGACGCAGCACAGAGCAAAGGTAGACTAATTATTGCTTAACTGAAGTACAATTCATCACGTCACATTAAACAAGTTAGCCCTTTCACAAAATGTTGTCAACATTGATACATATGGCTAAATTAAAACACTAGATAAATTTTCGTTTACTTATTGTATTTGAACATTGTGCATCTCTTATGACGATTGACAAAGATGTCAAGAGCATCAGTGGGATGGATGAAGTTGCATGTTTGAAGCTAATTGAGGAATTCTTGGCTTCTTGATTTTTAGAATTCTTAATTTTTTTTTTTTTTTTTTTTTTTTTTCTGTCACCCCTCTATTACCCCCGAAAATTGGTTAAATCACCCCCGGTTTGGGAACCACTACCTCAGCATTTCAAGGGAAAAAGAAGTTCAAAACGTACTTTAATTCAGTAACAAGACGTCTGCCTTTGCTACTACGTTCCCTGTGTTGCCTGCCTCTCAGCTTGCGCTTAGCCCTAAGCTCGTATTGACTTTTCGCCGTGCGGCTTCCAAGACACAACGTAGTGCTCGCAAATAACCTTGGGTTTGCGCTGAGGCAAAGAGGCGCCAGGTCCGGTCAGCGACCTCAAGCCTCCGAGAAAACATGAGGGCCTGAGCTCGCCTTCACCTTTGGCCGCAGCAAAAACGCGGAAACTGGATGAGCCAACCCAGGTCATTACCACCACTAGAAGAGAAAAAAAAAA
>NC_134793.1:4027229-4032229 GCF_046742065.1 Oratosquilla oratoria
CCCCTGTTACAGCAACCTAACTATTGAGGCATCCCACTCTCGGAACGAGCATGAGAAGATCAGGATGTACGAGGAGCGCATACAGAATGTAGACCAGGGCTCATTCACTCCTATAACCTTTACGACTTCAGGTGGGATGGGTCCTAGAGCAAAGGCATTCTACGCTCGGCTGGCTGAGGTAATGGCTGAAAAGAAACAACAACCAAAAAGCAGCATTGTTTCATGGATGAGATGTAGACTATCATTCTCACTCCTAAGATCAGCCCTCTTGTGCCTGAGAGGTACCAGGTCCCCACCGCCCAAATCAACACATATACAAAACCTGGATTTTGAGCAAACGGTGGTTGACAGTAGGATAAATGAACTCTTGTACTAGGCATTATTAGAAATAAATAAATAAATAAACAAATGAAAGGGTCGTCGACCACAGTCATTGGCGGGAGAGGGGCCAATGAACTGTGTCTGTGGAAGACAGACCCTGCTGCTTCCACCACACAGTTCCAATAGGATGGAGGTCGTATTAAAAAAAAAAGTAGTAGTAGTAGTAGTAGTAGTAGTAGTAGTAGTAGTAGTAGTAGTAGTAGTAGTATTGTTATTATTATCATTATCATTATTATTGTTATTTTTATCGTTATTATTATTGTAATTTTAGTTATCAATAGTGTTATTATCATCATTATGATTGTTAGCTTTTTTGTTGTTGATATTACTGTTTTAATTCTTTACTGTAGTTCTTGTTTGGTCTCATGAATCACTTATGGTAATTCTAAAAAAGTACCATAGTCACAGTCTTCATGTTTGTTGATTTTACTTATTCTATTCGTTTAGTATTATCTATTTATTTATCTTTTATTTTGATCCGTTATAAAAGGGTCAAATGGCAACATTCATCAAGGCGACGGCGTTCCAATAACAACACAGATACATTCACATATACATAAACATAAGTGGTTTAAAATAATTACTTATAATTTACCAATAGCTTTAAGAGTGATATTATACATCCTTTATTATAACATTATAAGTAATATTCAAGCCAATAATATTACACAAGCTCTTCATCTTGATGCTCATTCACGATGTGGATGTGTGTATGTGAGATTCTCCCTACATGCACAGAATGGGGAGGATTTTCGACTCAGAGTGAACTGACATGGTTTTTCTTTAAGTTTAGATATTAGTTGGTTCTCACACTTTCAGCACAGGAAAAGAACAGGATCATTTCATGCCGACCATTTAATTCTAAAGACTGCCTTTGGACCCCATAGTAATTTACTGACCCCTTTCGACCCCCTAGTAATCTAGTGACCCCCTTTCGACCCCTTGGATGGTCTCATTGACCCCTGGGGGTCGATATCGACCCCCTAGCAATCTACTGACCCCCTTTCGACCCCTTAGCTATTTATCGACCCCTGGGGGACGACATCGACCACAATGTGAATGAGGATAAAACCTGACAAACAAATGTGTCAAAGTAACTACCCCCTTATAGAGTGCTGACAGCATAATTATTATATAATTAACATTTCAGGAACTCCAGTAATATCTCTATGGATCTGAGTCACGTGACATTCTTTTCCAATTGAAAATTACTCTCCGCTTATGAAAGAAAACGAAAAAATCATGATCACTTTTAATTTCTATTTTCCTGTTTTTCTTCTGCCATCCTCATTTCACCACTTCAAGTCGATGTTTCAAATTATAGAAGCGCTGTAATCGACGTCAAAGTACTTAATACCTTCCTTGCTAATAAATTAGTAAATAGATAGGTAAATTAACATATCAATCAATCTAAAGTAAATTACCTCAGTTAGTTGGTCTCCATATACTCATATTATAGGCAAGACTGCCAAATAAAAATTGTATTGTATATTTTGAAAGCTATAATTGAACACTCAGAAGGTTTTGGCTGCTCAAACCAAAATATTCAACGTTGCACATGCTGTAATATAAATAGAAAACAAGTGATATCAGAAAATATCTAGAGTGGCTTGTGTGGCTTATGTGGGTAATAGATTACATGATAAAAATCGAAATATGTGTGGTGACATGAGAATCGAGCGCAATAGCATCAGCGAATAAAAAGACAATTGGTGTATTCTGGCCGTTGGAGGAGGTTTAGAAAAAGAAATACGTGTTAATTTACTACTAAGCTGAAATATATTATCTCAGATTAACGGCTTAGGGCTAAAGAATTATTAACTTTTGTGAACAATAATTACAAATAGGATCTTGTGCACCTGTTCATTCTAGATCACCGTCTCATTTCTTCACAACAAAAATTTTACTTGTTAGTACTGTGTCACAATGGAACGTACAACAATTGGCAGATATAACGAAAATTGTCATAATCTAATGTGTTGTCATTGGCAGGCACAACCAAATACTAAGAATCAAAAACTTTATATATCAATATCAAGTCCTAGTCAAGAAAAGGTGATGCTTGCTGTTCATGTCTTCATTGGAATCGTCAGTTAATATCAGGAGTTACACAGGATACACAGTGGATTTGATTGCCTGGAAAATGACGTTTGGAATAAAGTTTGAGGTAACAAATTTCCAGTATTCCAGTCTTACATTGTTTATAACTTTGTCCGCCAATCTAAGCTGTTTAGTAAGAAGTGCAGTGTAGCCTACAGACGAGGAAGAGCGAAATCTTAAATTCAGACAATGTTTTGCTAAGTGCAAAGTGACCCCGAGTAGATTTGTGCACAACAAAATGTTACCAGAATTTAAAACAGTCTTTGCTCCTTCCAGTATATTTACTTGCAACAATGTGTCGGGCGCTGGCCCTTTCTGTCAGCACAAGTTATTATATTCTTTTTGTTTTTAGCTGGTAAATATATTGCCGAAAAGTTTGTTTGTTTTGATGATGTACCATTATCATAGAGTTTCTTATCGTTTTTTCATTTTTTCTTGAGTTCAGTTGCGTCAAAATATTTGCTCCAAAAGGAAACATTATGTTTTTTTTTTCTAATGAAACTCCACTAGACCAACATAGACTCCAATCGGCTTGCGTCATAAACTGATATGAACCCCAATTAACATAATAAATATCATGATCATTACATGAAACAAAGTTTACATTTGCATTATTCCACTCAAATGACACTTGGTAAACTTTTTACTACTAGTTTGAACTTATTAATAGGTTTATCACTATCTGAACATTATATCTATATCAATGGACTTATCAAAGTGGAAGGTATGCAGAGTGCATCATAACTGGAACGATTGGTTTGTTGTCTTAGTTTCTTTTAGTCGTGATATATATGACTGTTAGTGACCTGTCAAATTGCAGAGGAACGGACAGTAATCAAACAACAACCTTCCAGATTGACTTTTCCATGACCCATTCATGCCTGGGGCCTTCTCAATTGAATACAATCTTGTCCAACAATAGCTTGAATGATAGATCTAAAATGTAACACAAGACAAGTCAAGCTATTGATGAAATCGTTGATGAATACAGTGACGTCATCGATTAGAATGGTAGCGTCATCGATGAAGGTGGTGATGTCATCTATCAAGGTGGTGACGTCATATATCAAGGTGGTGACGTCATCGATTATGTTGGTGACGTTATCGATTAGGTTGGTGACGTCACACATATGGACAGTGATGTCAACGATGAATATGGTGACATCATCGATTAGGACGGTGACATCATCGATGAGGACGGTGATGTCATCGGTGAGGACGGTGACGTCATCGATGTCGTCAGTGATGTTGCTGATTCTTACAATGGTGTATAGTCCAAATATGGTGCTGGTGGCGATTAAGATAAAATCAACTATTTTCGCTTTGTCATGTATCTAACTAAACCTTTCGATTCGATCTATTCATCTACAAATTCTCCTCAAGCCAACACTAAACGACTTAGTTTTGTTTAGACAACATTGCTGTACATAAAATTGAAAGAAAACGCTGTTGGTCGCGGCATGACCGAAGTCGTCGCTGCTGTCATGGTACTCGTGAACCCGGAAATGAGAGCAGAGGTTATGTGACCACAAGCTCATATATAACTTTCTCGCTCGACACCACTCATGGATTCATCTATATAAACACAAACCACGAAAAAAGAATAATCATAAGAGTATATCTATATCTATTTTGAGATAAAAGAAAAAAAAAGCGATGTAATAATGTTACTTGGTGATAGTACGGGTGGTGTTCCTGGTGATGGTGGTGCAAGGGTCTTGGTGATAGGTGAGAATGTGTTACTGCTGGTGTTAGAAGGTGAAGGGGAACTGGTTACAAGCTGCATCCTCGTATCAGCTGCATTGGTGGTTTTGATCCCAGTTCGACTGGTTCTGGATGCATGAGCAAGGTCATTGGTCCTGAGGAGCACCGTTATACCGCAAGAAAAGTGCCGGTTGCAGAGTTGCATGTCTCTGCAGAGGATGCCACGTCCTACAATGTACCTGATACTGCCAATTCTGGTACAAGTATGGCAGTAATGAGAGTGAAGCCTGTGCTCCCAATAATGTCTGTTCCTGGTGTTGATAATTATATTCGGCTTTGGGGACGATACCAATGATAAATGTTGTACCTGTATGGTTGAAGGAAGTGGTGGAACAGGAGTATGACATTAGTAATAACCCTAATGCATACCGGCAATAGGGGTCTAAAACGTGTAAAATCTAACCAGTTGTGGCAGTGATGCTGAAAATGATGATTGGGGTAAAGCTTCTGGTGGGTTTGTGGTGCAAATAATCTAAAGGAATCGAATTTAGATAAGATGTATAGACCGGAGTGGAGGCTACGAGATGTAGAGGAAGAGAAAGAAGAAGGGGGAGGGATGTGAGAGAAGCAGGAGTGGGAAGAGGAAGAGGAGGAGGAGGGGAAAGAGTTGGAGGACGTGAAGAAGGAGAAAAGAGGAAGGTCGTTAGAAAAATGTTAGTTCCTTAGGTACGATGACGTACTCTTTCATATTGGGGTTCTGTCCACTACCAGACGACTTCATTCTTCTACAAAGTGATGATTCTTTGCTGGAAGTT
>NC_134793.1:4039729-4049729 GCF_046742065.1 Oratosquilla oratoria
TGCCACTTTGATTGTTCTTATTAAATTATAAGTTTCTCCAAAAATCTTATTTATATGTTTTTCAGGTGACATATTATTCATAACAATGACTCCCAGGTCCTTCTCATTTTCTACTTTTTTTTATTCCCTCTTCTCCCAAATTATATGATCCTGTTATTCTGTTTTTGCTTTTTCCAAATTCCATTATACTACACTTTTTTGTATTGAACTCCATCTCCCACTTCTTACTCCATTCCTGTACTTTATTTAGATCTCTCTGTAGTGATTCACAATCTTCTTCAGTTTTCACTCTTTTCAGTAGTTTTGCATCGTCTGCAAAGAAGCTCATATAGCTTTCAATTCCTTCATCCATATCATTAATATATATAGCAAACATTATTGGGGCCAGGACTGTTCCCTGCGGGACACCTCTTATTACTTCATTCCATTTTGAGTGCTGGTTTCTTATCACTACTCTCATTTTTCTTTCTTGCAAAAAGTCTTCCATCCAATTTAGTAATTTACCTTGTATTCCTCCTTCAGATTCTAGTTTCTTAAGCAACTTCTTATGTGGTACTTTGTCAAAAGCTTTTTTTAGGTCTAGAAATGCACAATCAGCCCATCCATCTCTTTCTTGTATTATATCTATTAGCCTTGAATAGAAACATATTAAATTGGTGACGCATGATCGTCCTTGTCTGAATCCAAATTGCCTTGGATTTAGTACGTTGTTTTTTTTCCAAGTATTTTACCCATCTATTTTTGATAATTCTTTCACAAATTTTTGCTATTGTACTTGTTAGAGAGACTGGTCTATAGTTGGTAGGTTCTTCTTTATTTCCTCCTTTATATATAGGTACTATATTTGCTTTTTTCCAATCTTCTGGAACTTTTCCTTCTTTCAAGGAACTGCTTATTATGCTATGTATTTTGTCTGCCAGTTCATTCCTGCATTCTTTCAGAATCCAGTTTGCTATTTCATCTGGTCCATGTGATTTTCTGACATCAAGATTACTCAATTGTATCAATATTTCATTCATTGATACTTCTATTTTTTCTATAGGGGGGACTTTCTCTTTCCATTCAATCTCTTCAGGTTGTATGTTCTCCCTTGTAAACACTGATTTAAAATGTTTGTTCATAATTTCCGCCATTTCCATTTCCTCAGTGTATTCAACTCCCCCTTGTCTTAATTTCTCCAAGTCCTGTTTGTTTTTCAGTTTATTGTTTACAAATCTGTAGAATAGTTTTGGTTGATCTTTACATTTTTCTATGACGTCTTTTTCATATTTTCTCTTTTCCTCTCTGCACGTTTGTACATATTCATTTCTATAACTGGTATATATTTTCCATTTTTCAGGTCTTCTGTCTTTTTTCCATCTGGTCCAGGCTTTGTCTCTTTTGTCTTTTAACTCCCTACAACTTTTGTTGTACCAGCATTTTACATATTCTTTTTCTTGTTTTTGTCTTGGGACATACTTTTCCACTCCTTTTTTGTAAATTTCTGTCAAAATATTCCATTTCTTTTCCACTGATGTTTCTTCTTTGTATATTTCTTCCCAGTTTTCTTGTTGAAAGAATTCTCTTATTTTATCAAAGTTTGTTTTTTCATACATCATTCTTCCTTTTCTATATTGTTCATTTCTTTTTATATATTTTTCTTCATTAAGTTCCAGTTCAATTAATATGTGGTCACTTTTACCTATTGGTGTTTTATATTCAATCTTGTCCACTATTCTAGGTTCAGATGTAATTAATAAGTCTAGTCTCGATGGTTCTTCTTCATTTCTATACCTAGTGTTCTCCTGTATCCATTGTGTCATTGTGTGGTCAATAATCATCTCAAGTAGAGCGTTTCCCCATGAGTCATCTCCACCCTTTACTGTCATTTCTTCCCAGCAGATTTCTTTGCAATTAAAGTCGCCCATCATAACTATTCTTCCTCCATCTTCCATTATTTTATTTAATGTTATCTTTGTGTCCTCTAACATACTTTTATGTTCACTCTCCTCCCATGAGGCTGTTTTTGGAGGCACATAATTTATCACAAATTTTCTGCTCTTCTTATCTCTGTCTTCCACTTCTATCATAATCATCTCTACTGTATTCTTTCCATATATGACACCTTTCACGTTTATATCCTTCTTAGTCAGGAACATAACTCCACCCCCTTGCTTTTTCTCTCTGTTTCTAATCCAATAATTGTATGCATCATGTCCTACACTGTTGGGTGGTAGTGGGCCTTTTAATTTTGTTTCTACAATTCCCATTATGTCCGGTTCTTTTTCTTTAAAATAATCATTCAGCTCATTCAATCCTGTTATTAATCCATCTATATTTGTGTAAGACACTCTTAGTTTTCTGCCACTTCCATTGTGTTCTCTGTTTCCCTTATGTTTTTCTTTTGTATGTCGAACTTCCTTAGTTTCATGTTCACTACTCTCCAATAGAATCTCTCTTTCTCTGACTCCGTTCTGTTCTCGTTTTTTGCCTTAGCTTCCAATCTTTTCTGCTTTTCTTCCTCTCTTTCCTCTTTATTCATTTCTCTTTTTATCCATATCTTTTTGTATTGTTCACTTGTTGCTAGTTTCCCTGTTTTGGATAAGATATTCTCTGCCGTTGTTTGTGACTTGAATTTAATCTTAATTGGTCTGGTCTTGTCTGTGCTATACTTTCCGAGTCTAAATTTCTCTTCGATTTGTTTCATAATTTCTGGTTCATCTTCCTGAACTGATTCTAGTAATTGGCTTACTTTTTCATTTTCCTCTTTGATTCTTGTGGTTCTATCTGTGTTGTGTTTCTCTTCCATTCCTAATATAATTATACATTTCTTCTTGTCTGCTAAATCTCTTACTATATTCTCCTTTTGTCTCATCACTTTAATAACTGAGTCTTCAGTATGTTCTTTCAATTGCTGTTTGACTATGTCAGTGAATGAAACCTTATTTCCCTCTTGGGTTTTCTTCCAATTTTTACTTTCTTTAGCTATCGTTTCTCTGTTTTCTTTACTATTCTTCTTCAATTCCTCATTCTCCACCTTTACATCTCTTAACTGTCTTTTGTTTTATTCGCCTTTTCTAGTTCTTCCAATCTTTCAACCCTTTGTAAAATGGTGTTCATATGACCTAACCTACTCTCCAAGTCCTCGATCACCTTATCAACCTTCTTCTCTAGTCTTGTCAGTCGGGGGGGGTTTGTGTCCCCCCCACTCTCTTTAAATCCCTTGAAAATATTCTCATCACTTTCTACTGTATTGTTCCTATCTATACTTCTAATCTTTACATTCTTATTAGACATTCCGTCGTCCTCCAGCTCGTCTTGCGGTCGCTTGTTTACTTTTCGGCGGTCTGTTAGGACCAAGTCCTCTACTTCCTCATTACCTTCCATTTCCCCAGCAATCCCTCCCCTTCTCCTCTTTCCTTACTTTCCCACTACCCCACGAGCAATTTCCCCCCACCCTGTAAATACAAAAAGGCACTTCTCTTTGCGTTGGGATCCACAATCTGCACTTTTTTTCAGAACGTTCTTCAAGCCGTCCGTTCGTTGAAAGTGTGTGTGTGTGTGTGTGTGTGTGTGTGTGTGTGTGTGTGTGTGTGTGTGTGTGTGTGTGTGTGTGTGTGTGTGTGTGTGTGTGCGTGCGTGCGTGCGTGCGTGTGTATGTGTGTGTGTGTGTGTGTGTGTGTGTGTGTGTGTGTGTGTGTGTGTGTGTATCGTTCACTAGGTACGGGTACTGGTATATGTAGATTCGTATTAAGTTTATACCATTTTATTCAAAGCTTTCAGGTTTTGCAGTTATGGTATATACACTGTCAACTGTTAAATAGAACGATACATTAATATAACTGTTTATCACACCACTTCTTGTTGCACAACACCTGTCATCGTCCCAACTCCTCGTCTCGGCCACGCTACCCTCGTGGTCATTGCCCGGAAGTGACATCTCAGCACTTTGGTGTGTTGGGTTTAGTCTTTAGTCTTTACATTAATTTCGAGAAGGTCCGTTGTCTCACATGGGTGGTGCAACTGCATTGATTATGTATTGTTGTCTATTATCATACATGTTAATTATATATCCAGGGGAGGATCGTTAGTATACGTAATTTGTGTTTTGTGTTTGTTTGGTTACTCGGATGTTCATGTGCGTTCGTATGTCTGTTTAGTGGTCGAGTTGTTGTTGCCGACCCGAAGGTTGCTGACTAAGTTCTTAGTCAGCTAGAAGGGCCTGACATTGAGTGGGTGAGTGAGTGAGGGAGTGAGTGAGGGAGTGTGAGCGAGTGACGTTACTCATCATGTATATGGTGGCGTATACATATCGCTCTCCCCCTGGGGTTAGGTGGCTCCCGGCACCTAGGGTACATGGTTTACAAAAGTATTTATATGGATAATACATCGAGAAAAAAAATTCAGAGACACAAAATCCTGTGGGGTTAAAAATGTGCAGATGGGGGGGTGTTGTTGAAGTGAATCTGAGGTCCCAAGGGGGATCATGAACTGTAATTAAGGGGTAGCGATGTTGTGTCTCAGAAGTGTAACGTTGTGTCTCACCAGATTACATGTTCTATTGGATTTCACATACACTGTTTAATTCACTTTTTAAATGTTATTGTTTTTATGGTTTAACACTATCACTGTTGGGAGTGTTGTTTTTCTAGACACTGTTCTATGGTCAGTTTTGTGTGTCACATTGCACTTGTTTTATTTCATAGTATGGATATATAGTTTCTGTATGAATTTTTATAGTATTTAAGATATTGGGTGAGACACAAGAATAAACTTAATCTAGGTTTACAACAATTTGGGTATGGAGGTGGAAAGGTTTTGGAAGGTGTTACTTCATGCAACAGAATATGATTATTATTATTAGTATAAAGAGCATGATTAAGAGGGAAAGGGCTGTGGAGTTATATGGAAGAATCCTATGATGTAAGTCGAATGAGTCCATGTCAAAAGTAGTCGATGTTTAAGGTGGGTAATTAATGATGTATTTACTTTTGGAGGATGAAGGTTATGTCTCAGTGTATGAGGATATGTTTATCTGACTCTCGCTAAGATTATATTGGTCGGAAGGAAGTAGAGAAGTTTTATAGATATGTGGAAAAGAGTTTTTATTGGAAATGGGCCATTTTAACCTCCACTGATAGATACATGACGTCCTGCATCTTCAGGGGCGAGAGCTAGAGTGCATGTTTAGTTGCGTCGACGCAGAGTCATGGGATGAGACTTGCGTATTGGTGATTGGTGTGTGTCTGTGATAGGTGGGTTGTGGATGGGAGGTGAGATTGGGTCGAGGTTCAGTTTGACCTTTCTCAACTTCTCTCCATGTATGGTGAAGGTGGAGTGATCAGAAGGATCTGTTAGTAGGAAAACATTGTTAGGGAGTGAACTTGTGACTATGAAGGGGCCTAGGAATTTGGGTTTGAGTTTGTTTGTTCGACCTGAGTCTTTTACCATGACTGTGTCGTCAGGTGCTATGTCAAGTGGAATTGACCGTTTGTGTTGTTTTGTCTTTGTCTTTTCCTGGGCTTCTTTCAGGTTTGCTCTAACTTTTTTGTAAATTGTTTGCATACCTCTTTTGATGCAGTGTGCGAGGTTATCTAGGTTGTATAAGGGTGGGGGGGGTTGGTTGAATATTTGGTAGGGTAGGCGCATTGGTTGGCCGAAAATGATTTCATGTGGGGACATCTTTGTTGCGGAATTGACTGTGCTATTGATACTGGCTTGTACCTGTGGTAGCCAATCTTCCCAAGTGTCCATGAGGTCATTGACCAATGGTCTGAGAATTTCTAGGACCTTGCGATTTGTTCGCTCAGTCAGACCGTTTCCCTGGGGGTGGTATGCAGTGGCAAATGTTTGGTCAATGTTGTAGAGGTGTGCTATTTCGCGCATCACTTCATTTTTGAATTCTGAGCCATTGTCAGATAACATTGTGTGTGGTATGTTGTATTTACAAAAGATATTGTTGACCAGGGTTTTGGCTACAGTCTCTGCTGTTTTGTCCTGGAGTGGTATTAAGATTGTGTATTTAGATAAATACTCAACTGCTGTGAGTACATAATTGGAACCTTGATGGCTCGTTGGCATTTTCAGTAGGTCAATGCCAAGTGTTTCCCATGGTTCAGCAGGGAGTGGGATATCTTTTATGTTGATTTGCTTCAGGTTAGGGCCTCTGAATTGTTTGCAAGTTACACAAGAATCTATGTGTGTGGTTATATCTCTTTTCATGTAAGGCCAATAATATGTGTGCCTAGCAGTGTTTAGTGTCTTATCTCTGCCCGAGTGGCCTCCCATTGCACTGTCGTGCAATATGTGTAGGACCTTGGGGACTAGGGCTCTGGGGATAACAGTAACCTCTCTTGTATTAATGGTTCTCCTTATGACTCCGTCGACCAGATTGAGTTCCTCAATAGGGACAGGTGGTCGGGAGTGTAAGGGGGTTTGTGAGATGAGATGCTGTTTTATTGGAGACCATATTGGGTCTCCGTCAGTTTCATCCCTGAGTTCTTGCATAGGTATGCATGTGGTTTGGGTTATGGGGGTGATGTGAGTTTGTCTGCTCAAGCAGTCTGCCACTACGTTAGCTTTCCCAGCTAAGTATACGATCATGGGATCGTAATCAAGGAGAGTTGTTTTCCATCTAGCAACTCTCCCATGTAAGTCTTTGGAGTTAAAAAGATAGACTAGTGGTTGGTGGTCTGTTAGTATGGTAATCTTGTAGCCTAAAATGAGGTATTTAAAGTGTTTTAGTGCCCATATGATTGCAAGTCCTTCTTTGTGTGTAGTTGAGTAGTTATTTTCAGTTTTGTTGAGGACTCTACTTGCGTAGGCTATGGCGTGTTCTTTGCCATTGTCATCTTTCTGTTGTAGGACTGCGCCTATTCCTTTAGAGGAGGCGTCTGTGTAAAGAAAGAATTCTTTCTTCATATCAGGGAAAACTAGTACAGGGGCTGTGGTGAGTGCGTGTTTGAGAGTGTCGAAACTTTGCTGTTCTGCTTCTGACCATTGAAATGGCTCGCCTTTCCTTGTGAATTTGGTCAGAGGGGAAGCAATATCAGCAAGGTTTCGGATAAAGTGTCTGTAGTAGGAGGCTAACCCTATGAAACTTCGTGTTTCATTTGCGTTTCTGGGGGTTGGGAAATTGTTTATTGTATCTATTTTATCAGTGGTTGTGTGAATCCCTTTTGCATCCACTTTATGGCCTAGGAAGGTGAGTTCCTTCATGAGGAATCTACATTTCTTTAATTGAATCTTTAATCCCGTATGTTTGAGACGTTTGATGACAATCTCTAAAGTGTTAAGGTGGTCTCTTTCTGTGGGACTATATATAATGAGGTCGTCTAAATAGACGAATAATGAGATTCCTATCATGTCACTGAAAATGCGGGTCATCAACCTTTGTTGGGTTGAGGGGGCATTCTTAAGGCCAAAGGGCATACGTTCAAACTGAAAGTGTCCTTTGTCCGTGGAAAATGCAGTTACGGGTTTTGATTCCTCTGTTAGTTCGACCTGCCAGAAGGCTGACTTGAGGTCTATTGTGGAAAAAACAGAGTTCCCGTTGCCAATGCATTGTAGTACATCTTGCATGGCGGGGAGGGGGTGTGGGTCAGATTGAGTTAGGTTGTTTATTTTTCTGAAGTCAACAACAGGGCGTAAGGTTCCGTCTTTCTTAGGGACCAAAAAGAGGGGACTGTTCCATGGGGAGTCTGAATGGGAAATTACGCCTTGGTGTATCATCTCATGTACACTGTCATTGACTTGGGATTTCCTACTGTGGGGTATGCGGTAAGCGGGGGTGTATGAAGGGGGGGTGTTTGGGGGAATAGGGGGGAGGGGTTGTGTTGGTCTTACTTGGTTGATGTGTTGCGGCAGTGGTTCCTGGATAGGGGAATTATGGAGATGGACTGCGCAGATGTTTGTATTCTTCCTGATTTTACGGTGTTGTTCTGAGGTGTTTGTTAACATAGCTAGTGTATGTTTATTTTCTGATATTGTGTCCCAGGAGGACTCAATGGTTATGTTGTTAATCCTGGACGTGTCTGAGTCGATTATGACGTCCTGATGGTCTATTGCACCGGGTATGTATAGTGGGACTGTTATTGAATGTCTAGGGGGTATGATGACTGTGTTAGACATCAGTGCCTTTGAGGTGACATAAGGGGGTGGTCGGAAGGAATAGTTGTTAGTGGGATTGGGAGTATTAAAGGAAGGTAGACATGAGAGATGTTGTGTGTCTGAGTTGGGTGTCTCAGGAACTGTTGATTCATTATTTACATCTCGGAAGGAGATTTTGTTAGTCTCAAAATCTATCTTAGTTTTCCAAATCTTTAATGAGTGTAGTCCTATTATACCTTGTTGGTCAAGGCTCCATTCATCTGCTATGTGGAAAGTTGTGAAACCTACTTTGTGATTGTTGACTTCAATATTTAAGTCTATGGTGTCGTGTAGAGGAATTGTGCTCCCTTCTATTAAGAGTCCTTCCATATTGGAAAATTGAATTTGGGGTGGGTCATTTAATGCTTCATACAGAGCTCTTGGGATGATGTTCAGGTTTGTTCCTGTATCAACCATCATGTCAACTTTAAGTTGGTCTAAGCTTACTTCTAGGGTGAGGTATTTGTGTTGTGTATGAGATATTCCTATGGTGGTTTGGTGCGTGAGGCTGGTACACGTTCCCCCAATCGTTGTTTAGTATTGGTTGTCGTGTTGGAGGGGGGTGTTTGTCGATGGGTGGTGAATGGGTTGTTAGTTCTCTGATGCGGTTGTTGTTGTGTTTTCTGTAGGTAACACTCTTCGTTGGAGTGAGATGATGTTTGGTGTAGGTTGCAGTATTTGATTGGATGTGTTGGTGTAGATAGGAGTGGGTGTTTAAAGGGGGGTGGAACTTGTTTGTTTTGATTCTGGTGTGAGGTAGTAGTATGCACTGAGCGTGGGTGTTGTTTTTGCTGTGTCCAACACTGGGCATCTGTGTGGGAAATGGTTCCATGAACTGAGCAAGGGATAGGGTGGTGTTGTACCTGCGTGTGTTGCTTTTGCTGTGTCCAACACTGGGCATCGGTGTGGGAAAAGGTTCCATGAACTGAGCAAGGGATAGAGTGGTGTTGTACCTGCGGGTATTGTTTTTGCTGTATGCAGTCTTTCGTGTTGTGACTGTTTGATGAATGGTAGGAGCACCACTTAGAAGGTTGTCCTTGATTGGTGGGAGGGGGGTGCTGTGAGTGAAGGCTATTTAGTCTGGGGAGATGGTTGGGGGTATCTAAGGATACATTGCAAGCATTCATGATATCTAAAATATAGGTATAAGCTAGAGGATTTCTAGTGTCTAGTTCCTTTTTGGAGGCTTCCTTTAAACACTTTGGAGGGAGTTGGGAGAGATAGGAAGCTATTTCAAGGAATGTTAGTAAGTGTTTTGTTGGCATTACATTTTGACCAAATTGATCAGTGTGAGTCCAAGGAGAGTTATTTTCTAGGTCTTCTCTGACCTCTTTCATTCCGTTTGCAACAAAATCCATTATGTTAGTAATGGAATGTGGTGGGACTCTAGTGTTATTGAGGAAGGTGATGAGGAAGGAAATGTTGTTAGGTTGTTTGTTATGAAAGACCTTAAGGAGGTGGCGTTTATATTCCTGATAAGTGATTCCAGATGCAACTAGGGTGTCTAGCATCCTTGCCTTTGAACGGCAAATGTCAGATGGGTTTATTTTCTGACGGCACAAATTTATTTTATCTGTCTCTGAATATTGATTCTTGGAGAAAAACAGGTCACATGCTGTCAAGAAATCTGTAATGGATAGTCCGCTATCTTGGGAAAAGGTTGGGATTTCTGTGAGGGGGGTTATGGTTTGATAATTGTTAATTATTGTTGGTTGAGGTTGTGGGTAAGGATAATATTGTGGGTTTGGAGGAAGGTTAGGTGGTGGTTGGTGGTATGGTGTGGAGTGGGTTTGAACAGGTGGGGTATGGGGGGAAGGAAAGGGGAAGGTTTGGTACTGTTGCTGAATGGGAGGGGGGTTATTATGTGTTGGGA
>NC_134793.1:4054729-4077229 GCF_046742065.1 Oratosquilla oratoria
GAGAGGTCTACGCAAGCGAACATACGAACACAAGAACGACCTAAAAGCCCACCGCACTTCCAACGCATTGGTGGTTCATGTGGACCAACTTGGACACCTTCCCAACTAGAGCGGGGTAGAGATTTTACAACAGGGGTTAGAAAAGAAAAAGAGGAAACTAGTTGAGGCAGCATATATAGCATCTCAGCCTTGCCTTAATCACAGGGACGGATTCATCAAACTGTCTCAAATGTCCGGACGATTCATCCGCCGGGAGATGAGGAAACAAGCGGACTCGAGTGGCGTGGGTTAGCAGGAACGCGGACATGAACGCGTGTATATATATGTTGATTTTATGCTTATGTACTCATACTATGAAGAAGTCCTGTTAAGGACGAAACGTCAGTAAATTTACACTCCAACATTACTCGGTGTTTATCTCGCCACTCTTCCACTCATATGCATATATGTATATATATATATATGCATATATATATATATATATGCAAGTAGACCACTTGGAAAAAGAAACTAACGAAGCAGAGCGCTTTCGTATATTACATCTGAAGATGTAATATACGAAAGCGCTCTGCTTCGTTAGTTTCTTTTTCCAAGTGGTCTACTTTGCATAAGTGAACACACGTACCCGTGTTCTTATTAGCATATATATATATATATATATATATATATATATATATATATATATATATATGAGAGAGAGAGAAATGGGTGGGGAAGGGCAAATTATATATATGTATATATATACATATATATATATATATATATATATATATATATATATATATGTATGTATATATATATATATATGTATATAAATATATATATATATATATATATATATATATATCTATGCATACATTAACAAGAAGGCAACATTAAGGCATTACAGGAAATTGTATTTCAGTAACATATTTAATGTTAGTAAAGAAAATTTCCACTGTGTCCAGATAAATGCTTTAATGCCTGCCATTTGTTATACGAGTTTCTCATTTTATTCATTCATTTATTTATATGATTTATTTATTATTATATATCTGTTATATTTCCTATCATTAATTGATTTAATTTATTTTCTTATTTATTTATTGCTTTATTCATTTATCTATCTTTTTTTTTTCTTCTTTTTTCGCATCCGACTTAGTAGTGGGTTGAAACGTTTCCTGTCGGCTTGCTCTTCCTTTGTAATCTTTTGTAATATCTTGTGCCAATTTAATAATTCAACATCGAGTGCCTTATAAGCTGTATTATTCTAAGAATAAGATCACAAACGATGAATATTAATTATATATATAAGTTTTCAAAGTCATATGACCATATGATTTTTTTTTCCTGAGGAGATACTTAATCCTTAATATAAGTACTCTTCTTTCGGGTTCAAATTTGGATGAAATGTTTCTTAAAAATAATTTGCAATTTCAGTTTCTCTCATGTTTACTTACAACTAATCCTGGGAATTTACGGAAATATATTTCACTGAATATTTCTTGGAACACTATCATTTATTGTCTCTTCATAACCATAAAGTGTTCAATGAACTTTAGCATGTTTGGATCATATTGTGTGATTCAGTGTAAAGATCATGGAGTTCTCATAAATCCAGTTACTTTGAACAAGAACAGACCCGAAGTCTTCCACCCAGATCACGTGACTGAGTTCGAAAAACACATTCTTTCCAAGTCAGTGACCGCACATTTTATTCCGTCCGTCGACCAATCTCGCAGGTGTTATCACACTGGGTAATTTTTCCTTCAGTCTCCTATTAATTGACGGTACCGCCTACTCCCAGCACCTTTTCCGCCTTAAAATCACTATGGCAAGTCATTTTGTTTTCTCAACAACTTACATAGAATATGTCATTTGATATGCTGGAGGAAAAAAAGATTTCCTTCCAGAATATCAGATTCCTTGTCGAAAACTGTTGGCTGCAAATCTGTTCCGGCAGCCGGAGGAAAAATTGCCCAGTGTGATAACGGCTTTAACCTCAAGAGTCCAACTACCAGATGAACTTGAATCATGCTTCAACCTGTCACCTTGACATCTGACATCCTAAAGGCACTGCACGCTCGAGATACTTCATCCCAAGATTCCACGCAGGTTTAGGAGGAAAGAAGAGAAAAAAGGTGTAATCCAATCCCGCAAGACCGGTTACAGGTACGGGAGTAGACATGAAGTGTCTTCAGAGGAAAAGGAGGTCCAGGAAATAGACGGGGAAAATAGAGACGTGTACATCAATAACGGAGGAGACTGCAAGAGACCATAAGGCCTACATTAGGCAGTTCCATGTCCCTTACCACCTGCCATCCTTATTTATAAAGCTATCTAATATTTTCCTAAAGCAAAGATTTGTTTCAGCGCTCACTACGTGGTTACTAAGTCTATTTCATTTATTAACCACTCTGTTGATAAGCTAGTTTTTGCGTATTTCTTTTTTAAGCCTGTGTTGTGAGTACTTAGGTATTTTGAAGTTGAAGAATATTGTCATAAAGATAAAGTGTATTTTTATCAATGTAGTTTACGTCCTTGTTCATATATGATGTGAATTCCTGGAACCCAGAATGGCACAAAAAATGAATGAGTCTTGATTTTTTTAACGTTTTGATACTGCGACTGCAATCTAGTTTCTTGTATGAAGGCGATGAGAAACTAGACATGAAGATGTCTAGTCATCTCTTCACAATAAACAAACTTCTTATAAGTAAAAATGATAAGATGGCTACCCTCAGAGCGTTACCATCCCAAAATTAGATAAACATCTTTATGATTTAATGAAATAGATGTTATCATGCCCTGATATCTATAATGAAGAGTCGCACCATCAGCAGAAGAACTAATATAAGAACTTATAATATTGTAATAAAACCAACAGTCCTGTACGGATGTGAGACATGGACACTAACAAAACAAAGGGAGAAGAGACTGGATTTTTTTTTAAACAATATCCTGGGAAGAATCCTCTATCCAGTATATAATGATGAAGAAGGGAGAGGGAGACGAAGATATAACAGGGAAATTAGAGATCAGACCGGACAACCGTACATTCAGGACGAAGTACGGGGAAGAAGTGCAAGGTGGGCTGGACACTGGGTACGAATGGAGGCAGACATACTACCAAGAAAGGTGATATGGAAGGAGGAGTAGAGGGCATACGACCATTAGGGAGACCCAGGTACAGATGGATGGATGGAGTAAAGGACGTGGAGAGGGTGGCACCAAGAGAGAACTGGACATAATTGGCAGGGGATGGAACCATCTGGAGAGGCATAGTGAAAGTGCTGAAGGGCTGTCCGGCCTGACAACCAACAGAGTAAGAGTAACCAAGAGTATGATTTAATTAATCATATATACAAATATGTGGTAGCGTACTTGAAGAAGATGAATATGTAATATCTTACTAAGGCCTCCATTATATCTTAATTTGTACGAGTATGTGAGATATAATCTTTACATATACCATGAATAAAAAAAAATTAACCAACATATGAGAAAACGTAAAATGGAAACAAGAAAATGTAGATAACACTGGCCTGCGCTGTTTTCAAGGTCTAACATATAATACTTGATCTTAGGCCAGTTTTTTGCACTGAATTAAAAAATCATGTTCAGTCTTTCATTTCAACTGAGTGCCCAACAGGGATCGATGAAAAATTATTTCCTTTATTCAGAAAAACTGCCGTGAGACTTCTGTTAGATGAGTCAGTGTAAAGTATCCATTCCATAGCATCATACTTCAGACCGAGTAATTCAGTCAGGTAAGCAATATTACTACAGTAGACCAGTGAATATGCTTCATCAAACGTGAAGAATTTTCTAAATTCTCTCTCGCAGTCCCGATACCAATAGAATGTTGTTCCTGGTTCCAGTAGACGTTTCTCTCGTGTCAGGTCGTTGAGTTCAGCATGGGTAGGCACCACACTCAGATGTATCAGTCATGTCACTAGATTCGGAATCAGAACTAGATTCCATGGCGACATTTGGCTCAGAAACAGGAAGATTGGGGCCATGGGGGACTGGCTTTATGGCAGAAGGAACATCAGGGTATTGAACATGGTGCTTGTTCTTATGATTGATGCCTTTTAGACTTGTCATGTAAAAGTACCAGTCAGTAACGTGATATTTCCCTTCCCTCCATACCACTGGGACACCAAATGGTATACTCTTCCTTTTCATGTTTCTCCAATCCCGTAAGTTCTCTACACATGTTTTGCAGCAGATATGGGGAGCGAATGGATTATCCTGGTCCCCTAGTTTGACTCTGAAGTAAGCTTTATATGCCTTCTTCACAAAATCCGTGATTTTTGATTGACGGTCTGGAAGAACCACATGTCCGATAATGTAACAAAACCTATTAGGATGGTCTTTACACTTTCGATCCCTTATTATACATATCTATACCTGAAAAGAGAAATGAAAATAATTATCAAATGTTACCCACCCGGTTTTGCAAAAATAAAGTCCATAAACGCTTGGATAATTGCGATATTTTGGAAAAATATGCTGGAATAGAAATAGACTGTATCTTAGAAACTCGACCTGACCCAAGAGAATGAACTGTATTTGAAATTCAGCATGCAAAAAAGCGCCCTAGGTCAGTTGAAAAACCTTGACCTTTGTAAAAAAAAAAAAAAGAATTAAAAGTAGGCCAGTGAATAGAAGTAATGTTTTTACTCTATGACCAGAACACTGGAAATAAGCAATGATAAAAAAAGAAAATAAGAAAAAGAAAAATCGTCAATTGTAGTATTTTCTTTATTATTAAACCATAATTTTTTTTATCATACAGTGCATTCTTTTGCACTGATTTGTGTTAAGGTTGTGCTATTTTTTCTTTATTGCAAGACATTTTTCTTGAGTTCTGAAATTATCAAGTTACCCCTCAATACTTTCGTTTTCTGCGATGACCATCAAACAGAGAATGTATTAGAACTCTAGATAGATAGATAGACTTTATTTGGCAATAAATCAATGTACATGAAGTGCAAATAATGACAAGAACACATAGTTCGAAATAATAAATGTAAATTGCCGAGGATAACACAAAAAGCATGAACGCTTATTTCCATTGTGGTCCTCATCAGGTAATTTTTCTACATTAAGTCACACGGACAAACATACATAGGCCGATAGGGGGTTGAGGGGACCAGAGACACTCATGAGTAATACCAGTCAGTACACATATGACACATAAACATTGTTATAGTTTTGCTAATATTACTGAAATGTTTGTACACATAGGAACATTGAGTCCAAATATTTGAGCACCATCCAAAAGGAACATTGCATTAGGCAAAGGAACAACAAAATAATGTTAAACTGTAACAAAACAGTATGAGTGAGTACTATATCGGAGTAGTACCATTAATAATATACTGCATTTTTCTACATCTGTATCAACATGTATGAGTGAGCACTATATCAGAGTAGGACCATTAATGATATACTACAATAGTCTACATCTGTAACAACATGTAGTTATAGTGAATCCTACACTGCAGCTAGGGTTACCTATTAATTAAATCTAACATTTTACCTGAATCTCAGGACGGAGTGGGCAATTACTATGAGTAGTGCATTATAACCTGAAGCACCAGAGGTAGGGTACAGGGGACCAGTACTCGAATGAGTAAAACAACAAGGAGAATGAGGAAAGAGGTCAGATCATAACTGTTCTCGGAACCTACCTGGGACATTTGCCACATTATGACTGGCAAAACAAAGGTGGAAACCAATTTGTAAACATCAATCATTGTTATGCTGAACTAAACTTCTGAAAAAAGGGGGGAGGGGAGGTCAGAAACAGTTATGAGTGAACGCAGATATGGATGGTATTACTCATGGAATCAGTTATCCCTCACTAAGCTAGTACTACACAAAATCAAGGCTGTTCTCTGTCCATAGCTGAGACATATAGTAACCCTTGACTTTTTTCTTGAAGGTAACCGTGCTATTTGTCTTCTTAATGGACACAGGTAGTGAGTTCCATAGTTGAGGACCTGTGAAGTGAAAACTGTTTTTGGTGAAGGGACCTGCATGAGGTACAATAAGAGACTCTTGACTGTTCCTGGTTCGATTCTCAGCCGATAATGTAAAATTACAGCTCACATATGAGGGAGCAGAATTATGAATGACATTGTAAACCTGGTCTAGTTTCAGCTGCTGGACACGATATTTTACTGGTAACATTCCTACCTTGCTAAATTCTTCAATACCAATATGACTACGTTGAGGTAGGTTTAGTATGAATCTAATCATCTTATTCTGTGTAACCTGTAGCTGGGACTGGTTTTTTCTGCTCAGACTACTGTACCAAGAGCTACAAGCGTAATCGAAGTGATGTTGTAACAGGGCTGAGACCAGAAGCTTCTTTGTTTCCAGATCAAAATTTCTGGTTTTCTGTACAAAAATTTGACTTTATGTGAACACTTGGAAACAATCTTATCTGTTATAGCATTCCCTGAGAGGGACTGATCTAAGGGTATTCCAAGATAGGTTACTTCTTGTTTTGACTCCAAGACATTAACCCCACATCTGACCTGTACATCGCTGCGTTTCCTGAGGTTGGGTTTGGATGCGAAGACAATACTTTCCGTTTTACCGAGGTGTAAGGACAGCCTATTATTTATGAGCCAGTCCTGGACCGATGACAGTTCGACACTCAGTTTCTCCTCTACCTCAACTGGGTCCCTACCTGAGACAATTAGAGCGGAGTTGTCTGCAAATAGTAGTAACTTACAGTTCACCGCACCTGGCATGTCGTTAATATAGATCAGGAACAGTAGCGGTCCTAGAATTGAACCTTGTGGTACACCACAAGTTATCTCTCTGTCATCTGAGCGGGCTTCATTTACCTGTACTAGTTGATTGCGACCTGTAAGGTAGGACTTGAACCAGCCAATATTCGCCACTCCTAATGCCTGAAGTTTTTTTAATAGAATATCATGGTCCACTGTATCAAATGCCTTTTGAAGATCCAACAAGACTAAACCCGTGTAATTACCTCTGTCGCATTCCTGTTTTATCAGATCGTAAAGGTATATTAAGCTGGTGTCTGTTGAGTAGTTCGTTCTAAAACCAGATTGCATACCGTATAGTAGATTACGTTCCCTGAGGTAGGTATCTAACTGATTGTATACGGTATGTTCCAAGACCTTCGAAATAATACCTAGAATTGAAACAGACCTGTTGTTACCTGCCTCAGTTTTTGCGTTTTTCTTGTAAAGAGGTGTTACCCGAGCCCTTTTCATGTCGCTTGGGATAAATCCTGAACCAATAGACAAATTTATTATGTGGGTTATTGGGGGAGTAATAATTGAGGCTCCATCCTTAACAAACCTCGCAGGAATGTCATCTAACCCTGTAGCCTTATTGGCACTTATGCTAGCCAGTAATTTAAACATTTCTTTTTGAGTGGTCTTATGCAGTTTGAAACACTTTGAGGACTTGTCCTTATAATACTCCTGAACGTACCTCAGCCCAAACTTCCCAGAACCTGTAGGGAGGGATTTAACTAGTTTTGTGGCAATGGTTGTGAAAAAGGTGTTGAAGAGATTGGCTATGGTGTTCCTATCAGAGTTGAGCTCTCCGTTTATCAAGAGTCCTATCCTGTCTACTTTGTTACTAGGCTTTGTGTGAACTTCTAGGGTCTTCAGTGTTTGCCAAAGCCTCCTTGGATCGTGTTTGTTCTGGTGCACCATCTTAGTACAATAATCAGCTTTGGCTTTATCCTTCCAATAATTCACCTGATTCCTATAGTACAGAAAGCCATTATAGTCCTCCTGATTTCCACTTTTCCGAAATCTTTCAATAAATCTGTCTCTATCTCTAATTAAACCCAGTATTTCATTAGTCATCCATGGCCCCGTCCTCTGTTTTATTCGTATCTCTTCGAGAGGCGCTACTCTATCTATAATAGTAAGAAATGTGTACTTAGAATTAGACCAAGCCTTATAAACATCGGTACAATTTAAAACTGGCGACCAGTCTGTCCTACCCAGTTCATCTACAAACTGTTCTCGTGAGTAATGCTTCATGGAACGAAGCTTTACTGTGTTGTGCTTGTTGAAAATCGTCTTCCTAGCTTTCCTAATACAATATATGAGCTTGTGGTCACTAAGACCATAGTCACAAGCACCAGACTGCGTTATCTTGTTACGATCGGAGACCAGGATAAGATCTATGATGGACCTGGATGTGCCTGTTATTCTAGTGGGCTCATCATTCAGTTGTGTAAGGCCATGAGATATTAGCAAGTTTCTCATTGCCTTAATAAGGTTATTATTTGTACTTGCCAGATTCGTATCAAAATCACTTAGGATAATAATTTCTAGGTCATGCATATTGACCCGATTGAAACAGGTGGATTCTAATGCGCTATAGAAGGACATCTGTTTTGGTGGTCTGTAACAGACCCCGCATATTATGGGATGCGATTTGGGTAACAATATTTCTATCCACACAGCTTCGAGCCCATCGTTACTCATAAGGTCTGTACGGGGGTTGAATGCTAAATCGTTACATATGTAAGTACAAACCCCTCCTCCGGTCCTCTTTCTATCATTACGCACAACACTATAACCCGGAATCGCAATTTCCGAGTCGGAGATGGTACTGTCTAGCCAAGTTTCGGTGACACCGATGACTGCTGCCTTGGTCCGCCGCGCAAGTAGACGGAATTCGTCTATCTTAGGTAGAAGGCCTCTGGCATTTAAGTGCACGAAGTGGAGGCCCCGCTTGTTGAGGCAGCTGAAATCACCCCCGGGTGTTGACTGGGGGAAGGCACAGCGATCGGGGTTAACAGGTGAAGGGTCAACCTCACCGTCGGACAAGAGGGCTCCTGGTAGTTCATTGAGTGTACACCCAATGCAAGTGAAGCGGAGAATGTCCTCATTCACCAAGGCAGCATTGTAGGTCTCGAGAGAAATTCCACAGCACTTGATGTGAGTCCATTTCCCACATGATTTGCAGCTGATGGCTCTGCTATTGCGACGGACTCCTTTTAGACAGCTTACACATGGGTGTTGTAGGACTCCGGTTGCAGTTGGTCCAGGACAGGGATGTACATCCCCACAGAGGAGGAGGGCGTAGGACACCAGAAGCTTGGAAGTGTTGGTTTTTCTCTTCGTGGAGCTGTGCTTATGAGGTTCTGTTTCTTTGCGTGCGTGATTGAATGTAAAGAGCTGTCATCAAATGTAATATGAGTGAAAATGGGAGCCGGTTGGGAGGTATTGGTGTTTGTGAGTGCGTATGTTCCTAGTATTGAGAACAAAATGAAGGAAAGATGTTTTGGAATAAACTGAAAGATGTTAATATAGTGGTACTCGGGAATCCAAATGCTAGAGTAGCTATGATAATAAAAGATCTATAAGTAATAAGATTTCGCATATCGTAACGCATTGCCTTCTACAGGCAACTTATGCAATGATGATGTTTTTTCTTTATTATTATTCATGTGTCCGATTCCTCATGGGTATCAGTGAATGAGTAAATGCAGTCAACGTGAAAGTTTTTTGAAACTAATAGAGTGCTATCTGACTATATCTATCGTCTTTATTTTCATTTATGATATAAATATTAAATGCTGAGGAAGGTAGAATAGATAGAGTAGTTCACTGCTTGTACTCACAATCTGAATGAGGTACCATAGTGTAGTTCAGTTTCTATTTCTTTTTATTTTCCTTTCTTCCTTCCTTCCTTTATTTCCTTTTTTTTATTTCCCTCTTTCTTCTTTTCTTCTTTCTTCCTTCCTTCTTTTAATTATGCCTTACTTCTGTCTTTCTTTTTCTATTTCAATCTTTCCTCCTGTCTTCCTTTCTTCCTTTCTTCCTGCAAATTCTCTCTCCCTTTCTCTATACATTTCCTTCTTTTCATTTTTTCCTTCCTTTTTTTCCGTTTTTCCTGTTTTCTTTCTCTTATGGAACAAACAAGACCAAAGAGGAGATTAGTATGTCTATGAGGGAAAAAATGGATGTGCTAATAATGAGGGAAACTAGACTGAAAGGAAAAGGAGGTTTTGATTTTGGAAGTGTGATAGATAGTGTCGGGAGTGAAGAGAGACGAAGAAATGACTGTTATATTGCTAGTTGCTTACCCAGTTGTAGTATACAGGGTTGAAGCTGTGCTAATGAGGTTCTGTTTCTTTGCGTGCGTGATTGAATGTAAAGAGCTGTCATCAAATGTAATGAGTAAAAATGGGAGCCGGTTGGGAGGTATTGGTGTTTGTGAGTGCGTATGTCCCTAGTATTGGGAACAAATGAAGGAAAGATGTTTTGGAATAAACTGAAAGATGTTAATATAGTGGTACTCGGGAATATAAATGCTAGAGTAGGGGATAAGCCACTGGAAAGTATAATGGGGAACTATGGGTTTTGCCAAAAATGAACGAATACGGAAAGAAAATTTTAAAGGTTAGTATCGAAAAAGAAAGGAATATAGCGAACACAGTTCTAGAAGAATGATATACACAATTATACAGTGGCTAGGGTGATTGGTGGTAGGGTAATAGAGAGATTATTAATGGTCATGTAATGCTATCGAAAACAGATAACTGGAAGGTATGTGAACATGATACGACGAGAGGGCGATGTCTGTCTGATCATGGTGTAATGAAAGAGTATTTAAGGGGTTTGGATCTATCGTAAAGGGGATGGATCCCTCTTAAGGTGGTTTGATTCATTTTTGTAGGATTCGTAGCCTTTGAGAGGAATCTAATCCCAGTTAGAGGGATCAAACCCCATTGATAAGGCTCTAACTTTACTAAGAATTATCAAGTCCCATTTTTAGAATCCAATCTCCTTAAAACAGAAGAAAGAAAAGGAAGGAAGGAAGAAGAGAGGTGATGAAAGTGAGTTGAGTAATAAGGAAAGAAGACTTCCAAGAAAAAGTGAGAAATGTTTGGATTAATGAAAGGGAGGAGCGAAATAGGAGTAAGAGAAGAATAGATATGTTTCAAAGGAGGAAATATCAAAACGCGGATAATCTGTGTTTAGAATTAGGATTATGGTTTGGAACAAAAGAAGGGATAGTGAGTGAAGGAATGAAGTGTGGTGGTGGTAGAAATTAAGCATACAACTGAGGGGTGGTTGCAGAGAAGAAACAGTGAAGCAAGGTGAAGGAGACTAAGACTAAAACGGAAGTAAGAGGACGTAGGTTTTTTCTGGCAATTTCGAAAGCCAGAGATGTGTTGAAAGGGATTGAAAAGAGTATGAAGAATCAAGATGCTTAGAGAAGAGAAGGTAAAGGGAGTAGGTGGACAGTTGTTAATGTAAGGGGATGGGGTATTTCAATAACTTACTGAAAGTAGAGGAAGATAGGAAAGCTGATTGTGGCGGTAGGAATTGCTAGGGGAATTATGACTCCATTGGAAAAGTTTTACAGAAATATATAATATGAGAAATGTGGAGATAAGACAGAGACCTTGGGTTTGAGTGAATGTGTTGGATAGAGTAGTCATAGAGTGATGAAACGGTTTGGGCATATTGAAAGAATGAATGAGGAAAGACAAGCAAAGAGAGTTTGGAAAGCAAATATGGAAGAGTGAGTTCGGGAGGAAAAAAGAGGTGGTTGGATGGAGTAAAGGGAGCTTTAAATCCACTTTTACGACCAGGCATTACAAAACACAGGGGCGAGAAGAGGGAGACTACGAATAAATGAAGGAATTACGCCACCTGAATGGGCGATTTCCTCATGTGTTGCATTAATCACTTTGAATGCACGAAGAGTGTGGTCGCCATTTGATGAAGTGGTGAGGGTAAATCATCTGTTTGTGTTCGTACATGTATGCAGGCTGAACTTTTGGGTTCAGTATTGACATGTTGAGATACACTGCCGCATAATACTAAAACTGCCATCAAAGGCCCCATGATCCCGTTTTGATACTTGTAGCAATGTCGACAGCATTCAAGTTTATCTTTCGTCCCTCTATGAAGTTAATACATTTGTGACTATAACTGATAGTCAATGAAAATAAATACATATTTAGGATTGGGAAGTTCAATTGTGTATCTTAAGGGGACTGGATTCTAAAAATGGAATTGGATCATTCTAAATGGGGTTAGACCCTTTTTAATGAGGTTGGATTCCTCATAAAGGATCCAAAACCTCTAAAAATAATCCAACCACCGGTAAAGCATTTCAGTACGTCTTATCTGATTTGAACATTCTAGTCATAAAAATGAGACTACTGTTATATTCATAGCCTTGTAAAGGAAAATAGAAATCTTGATTTTGAAAACGAAGATGTCTTTCATCTTTACATTTATACTGACGTAGGAAATAGCCATACAGTTTGCTTCACCAATACTACAAAAGGCAAGTGTTTTTGACACAAGTCATCCTATGAGGTTGTACGGTTACCAAGAGGCTTCAAGAAACATCAGTCAGGGGATCTATATTTACTTCATGTCTATCAAGTTAAGAAAGAATACAAGAAGGAAATAAGACCACAGCTTGACAGAAAGAATACTAATAGGGCTTCTTCTTGTCCGTCTACCCCTGGTTTGGCACAAACGCTTCCGATTAGGCATGTGTAAGACATAGGACGATGATATGATTTCCTCCATTGTCTGTCACTCCTTATGTTTGTTGTTTGGGGAACGCCGCGCCTGTATACTCACGCGATCTCAAGGAACCATCACACTTTGGACTGATTCGGTTGTGTAAGCCTCAGTATCATTCAGAACACCTTATATTGTCTTTGTTGTGGAATCAAGAGATGAAGGATGGATGATCTTTCCCATCGGAAGTTCCGAGGCAATGGAAACTTATTCAGACCTAAAGTTAATCTTACGCTGGCATGTCAGCGTTAGTGCCTTGGGTAGGGCTATTGAAAAGCGCGGGAAATGTTGACTGTTTTATTGGAGATGGGGATGGGCAGACGACGCGTTGGCAGCAAGCAAGAGACCAGAAACTTTCCAGAGGACTTAGTACTCCTGACCTTCCTCTTCTTCTCCCTCACCCTCAGCAGAGTCCAGGCCGACCTCTTCGTAGTCCTTCTCGAGGGCAGCCAAGTCCTCACGTGCCTCAGAGAACTCGCCTTCCTCCATACCCTCACCGACGTACCAGTGGACGAAGGCGCGCTTGGCGTACATCAAGTCAAATTTGTGGTCGAGACGGGCCCAGGCTTCGGCGATGGCGGTGGTGTTGGACAGCATACAGACGGCACGGGCTACCTTGGCAAGGTCTCCACCGGGTACGACAGTTGGTGGCTGGTAGTTGATGCCCACCTTGAAGCCAGTAGGACACCAGTCCACGAACTGGATGGTTCGCTTGGTTTTGATGGCAGCGATAGCAGCATTGACATCCTTGGGGACCACGTCGCCACGGTACAGGAGGCAGCAAGCCATGTACTTGCCATGTCGAGGATCACACTTAACCATCTGGTTGGCAGGTTCGAAACAGGCGTTGGTGATTTCGGCGACGGAGAGCTGTTCGTGGTAGGCCTTCTCGGCGGAGATGACGGGGGCGTAAGTTACCAGGGGGAAGTGGATACGGGGGTAGGGCACCAGGTTGGTCTGGAACTCGGTCAGATCGACGTTAAGGGCGCCGTCGAACCTGAGGGAGGCGGTGATGGAGGATACGATCTGACCAATAAGGCGGTTGAGGTTGGTGTATGTGGGTCGCTCGATGTCCAGGTTCCTCCTGCAGATGTCGTAGATGGCCTCATTGTCGACCATGAAGGCGCAGTCGGAGTGTTCGAGGGTCGTGTGGGTCGTCAGGATAGAATTGTAAGGCTCGACGACTGCGGTGGCTACCTGAGGAGCTGGGTAGATGGCGAACTCAAGCTTGCTCTTCTTGCCGTAGTCGACAGATAGGCGTTCCATGAGAAGAGAGGTAAAGCCAGAGCCGGTGCCGCCGCCGAAGGAGTGGAAGATGAGGAAGCCCTGAAGTCCAGTGCACTGGTCGGCCATTTTGCGTACCTTCTCCAGAACCATGTCGACAATCTCCTTGCCGATGGTGTAATGGCCTCGAGCATAGTTGTTGGCCGCGTCCTCCTTGCCAGTAATGAGCTGCTCAGGGTGGAACAATGCCCGGTACGTTCCAGTTCGAACCTCGTCTGTAATGTACGCCAATATGAGAATGAATAAGTATGTATTCCACTAAAATAGTAAAGTAAATTAAAGCTAGAGTTTGGTTAAGACGCGTCGGTGTGATAGTATTCTGTGAATCCTAGACTGAATTTGGCAATACTTATGCCATCATTGCTAAACCAAACCTAACCTAACCAAAGAATAAAAATAAAATAGAGAATTACAGTACTCCTGAAGATAGTGTCGTCTTGAATCATAACCTCAACAATGATGATAATGTATAAAAGCACAAATCTTATTTACAAAATAGATACACAGAATCTATGATTGTAACACGTTTCTTTACGATATTTCATCACATAAAAGAGGAAATGAATCTATAAAGAGGATTACCTTGCACTGAACAATCAGTGTCAAGGGTGATCGACAAGACGAGAGAGAGCACAGCCATGTTCCATCATCGATCATGGGTGAGGCATTCGACTCGAGAGGCAATAAGTACCCAAGCACACGCACACTTCTCTGTCATCGATCACAAACCTCTCGATTGTTCCCCAAACCAAAGCACTCCCCTCGCTTCTTCCTTACCGATCACAGATGGCTCAAGATCGACGAAAACAGCCCTGGGAACGTGTTTGCCAGACCCTGTTTCGCTGAAGAAGGTGTTGAAGGAGTCATCGCCACCACCAACGGTCTTGTCGGAGGGCATCTGGCCGTCAGGCTGGATGCCATGCTCCAGGCAATACAGTTCCCAGCAAGCATTACCGATCTGGACGCCGGCCTGGCCAACGTGGACACTGATGCACTCACGCTGGGGACGCAGAGAACATATAATTACATCACTGAACCTTGGTGGAATTAAAGTCATAAGAACGTAGAGGATAAGAACATAAGATTGGTGGGGACTGCAAGAGACATTAAGTCCGACACTAGGCAGTTCCATGTTCATTACTACCTATCATTCCCATTCATAAATTTACCTAACCTTCCCTTAAAACCATGTGCCGTAGTATTTCGTGTTTACAGCAGTAAGAACTTCAGAAAGGGAACAATAAATGATTATGTCAATGACACCTGGGATAAATGAATCCGTCACGGCGTTAGAGACAGTCGGTAAGACAATAATTTGTGTAAGTAGCAGATAGGAGCACAATAGATAATTATCACCAGGGGAAAATGAAATTCGTTACCGCCTAAAGGACAATAGGTGTGGCAAGGCTTTTCTTGTTGAGAACAGTACGAAATTTAAATAGGGTGCACTTTAAGGTACGATAGTATCGAACCAATAGTATAAATGCACCAGAATTTCTTACAGTTAGACACTAAAACACAGGACGTGTCTGATGGTTAAGGAGTATCTTCAAGGGCAATAAGTGTGGCACAACTTTTCTTATTGAGAGCATTAAGAAGTCTATATAGGAAAAATTTAAATGTCAGTTGCTTTAAGATACGATAGTATCGAAGAAATTGTATGAAGGTATTAATGTTTCTTACAGATGGTCTAGACACTAGAGAATAGGACGTGTCTTATGGGTGCAGGAGTGCCTGCAAGGTGGTTTGAGTCTAATAAATAAAAAAGTGTTCCTTATCCCCTCAATACGATTACCTTTTCATAGCTTTCGTTCTGGCTAACTCTAGGTATGTATTCAGCAGCAGAGGGCAAGGTCTCATTGATCCATTGACGCTTTGGTATAGATTCTGTTCACCCAAATAGCCGGCTTACAATCTCGGGTGAGTTTGGACAAAAACTGCAACCATCGATCGTTCTTGTACGTCTGTCTGAAGTCCTCTGATCCACCGAAAATGTGCTCAAGGATGCATCGGGTAATGAGGCAGGGTATATCATTTCCGAGGTCAGCCAGCCCTACTTTTACTTCCACTAAACTCACGAGGTGGGAGAATTCCATCCGATACCTCTCTCACCAGTGTGATGAAGTGCTTTGTGCGATCACGTGCCCTGATTCGCGTGTCGTGTGGAGAGCCCCGGACGAATAGAAAAGAAACAAGAGAACTTGTCGATGGTGAGCCCGCAGGAGCAGTAGCACTCGACCACGCCCTCATCTGCCTCGCGACGAAACGAGGGTGGTGGTAGAGAATTCGTGGTGCGGGTGAGGGAGGGATAGGGAGGGGGGAGGGGATTGGGAACGGGCACATCAAGAGGGCGTTACCCCCTTGTACTTGCGTGCATTGTGTGGCAGAAGGGGATTGTGACTGGGTGCTTTGTGCGCCGTATGGCAAGTGCTTTTGTCTTGCATGAGAGTGCTTGGGACACATGGTGTGCATGTGTGTTTTGCACATATGGGCTTAGCTTAGGCAACTTATCAAAAACGCATTTCTTCAATATTCTGAATTAATATGGTAATGTAGGTATTAAAAGTTGCATTTATATATATATATATATTATTGTGTGTGTGTGTGTGTGTGTGTGTGTGTGTGTGTTTGTGTGTGTGTGTGTGCGTGTGTGTGTGTGTGTCTGTGTGTGCATATATGTATGTATGTATGTATGTATATATGTATGCATGTATATATTCATGTATGTATGTGTGTATGTATGTATGTATGTATTTATGTATATATGTATGTATGTATGGATGGATGTATGGATGGATGTGTGTATGTATGTATGTATGTATGTATGTATGTATGTATGTATGTATGTATGTATGTGTGTATGTATGTATGTACGTATGTACGTATGCATGTACGTATGCACACATGCATGTTTCTGCCCGTCGTTTTCAGTTGATAACGCCTCTTCTGGCAGCAGAGAAGGATGGCTGACGATAACGCAAGTGAAAAATGGCGCCTCCAGCTTAATAAAAACGTGAGCGAGAGATCAAGTCGAGATATGGTTTTCATGCGAAGGGGAGGGAAAGGCGCCTCAGACAGCGCACAATTCGTGACGTCATTCTTTTTCGGAAAAAAAGGCAGGAGGTTCTAGTTCTTCGCCGACATTTTGAATGATATTCAATCGTGTTTTAATCGTTTGGAGGTTTCCAGGGTTGTCTATCAGGTTAAGTCATTTGAGAGAAAGGGATAGTTGCTTATGTGTAAGTGTACGTTATCAAATGTAGGCTGTTTCATATAGCAAAGATCGGAATGCACCAACTTCAATACTGTGAATTCAAAGTGCAGATGAAAGAAATGGGGTCTAATGCGCACATATGTATTTATGGAAACTGAAAATGTTATCTAAATATGAGTTGTTGTTTTTTTATCCGTTGAGATACCTTAAATATGATTTCTGATAACCAGGTGAAAGATTGTGGTAGGTCATGTGGGCTAACTTGCCACATGCCAGCCAACTTCCCCTTTCATCTCGCCAGTGTGTGAGTCACAGGTCTCCCCGACCACTCTCCCCTCCTCTACTTCCTCTCACTCTCCCCTAGGCCCCCTTTCTCCCCCTCTCCCCCTCTCCCCCCCCCACCCTCACTCAGAATGAAACGACCCAAACGCGTGACTCATAACCGTCAACCAAGTCCTCGGCTGCTTCGAGTTCCGCGTATTCTGACCTGCGTGACCTGCGTGAGTGCTTTTGTAGGTCAGTACTAATGGCCGCCTCATGGCTTAAATGAGTATAGGTGTGCATGTATAATCTAAACAAAAATTATATGCACGAAATATTGTGGTTGAGTGAACGAAAGAAAGCGAAACAAGGTTACTGGACGCTATGATACTTGTGTGTACGTAGTAGGTTGGCATGGGTGATGATACTAAGCGTGTCGCTGTGGACAGTTGGGTTGCTATGAGGTAATAAGGTCCTAAACGTGGATATAGTGAGTCTTAGAAGTGTGTGCTTATGCATGAGAACGCAGGTGCAAAACATGAAAACTAGGGACTTATGTGAACGGAAAAATAATTTGAAGATAAAAATGAACAAAGACTTGTTGAAATGGCCTCTGGGGTGTGGAGAGAATGAAAGAACAAAGTTGGTAAGGATTAGAAAAAAGAGAAGAAGAACGAAAAGAAATAAAAGAATATCACAAGGGATGAATGAGGGAGTTTACACGAAGAAAATTATTTTAGTTTGAGGTAAAAGAATTAAGAAAGGATGAACGAATGGATCCAAATGGAAGTTCCACATAAAAGATTAGAGAGGCTTTTGGTTTCCATTTCATGCCATTTTGGTATTGCCTATTCGTTAGTTTTATCTTTTACTGCTGAAATGTTTGTTGGTGAGAAAAGAGGATATGGTATTCCCCTTGTCGGGTTGGGCTTGGGAACTAAATATATCAATGTTTTTTTTTATAGTTTGGCTGGGAAATTTCATTTGTAGAGTGAACGCTGTAAGTTTAGAGATGGACATACGGACCCTTGATCGCTCATTAATACAATTTGAAACTATGAATATACTACATGTATGTATGACTGCACGCTTGTAATTAGTCTCACAGGATTGCATGAGTGCATAAGTGTATAAACGTGCGTTTAGAGAGAATGTGTTGTACGCGTCGAATAATAGAGCATGCGTGTCTAAAACAAGTGACTAGCTGTCCACAATATGTGCTGTTATTGTGATAATTTCACAGACCATTGATTTCACTTGCCCGCGTACATGGCCACCAATTGGCAAGTGTTTGTAAATTCACACGAGAGCGAAATTGACGCGAATTTAGTGTGTGTTCCACATTCACCCAGGCTTCTGTGGCCTCGCTGGGGATGAGTCGTTTGTCGCACTGCGATGACGTCATGTCGCATCCCGCGTGTCGGCAGCAGTGACTCATCAAGAATCATAGCATTTTCAACCGTCTATATAATCATTGAAGTCTAATGGAATTATATCTCATTTGATGTAACCATTAGAAATACTTGAAAAATTCTATGGAGAACTGAAGAATTCTGAGGTATGAGACACTCAGTATCGTATGAATAGTGTTTTCAAGTTGATTCGTGGACATCATTGAGTACGCCCCACCCTTGTCTCGGTGTCGTCTGCTACAGGGAGTGCGTGGATTTTCCCATGAAGGTCCGTGGGCGCTTGCAACATACTATTATCCTACCCTTTGTTCAGTTACCAATAATCATATCTACAGTAATGTATTGTCTCTTCATCTATGTAGACCTAAAGGAATAAATTCATTTGACCGTGTGTCTTATCTAAGCCTTCTCTACACAGCATTTTGCCAACCACTCCCTCCTGATTCAGACACACCCAACCACCGGTGAAATGTTACAAGAATGGTTAATAAAAAATGTGTTTACCTGTTAGTCTCAGCAAACTAGTTTGTATTTAAAGGAACAGAATATTAAATCATTTGAATATTTTCTACACATTGAAACGTGGTTTAGCCGGTACCGTAGACTTTGAGACAAGGCTTTGAGCAAAATAGATCCTAATGAGTCACTCCTCGTACTTTAAAAACAAAAGAAAGAACAAATCGGCCCGTCAGGTGGATTCAATTAAAGAATCGGTTACGTTTGCTTAGTCTGAACCCATCTGAAGAAGAAAATCGATTACAGAAATAGAGAAAAGAAAAGTACATTATTCTATATTTAGAAACGCAAGTAAATGCGGTGAAATAAAAGTACTTAAACGGGTTTCATGATGTCTAGACAGCAACTCATAAGAGAGGTCGAAAACTATCACAATGGTGCACCAGGGAGGCGGGTGCAGCAGCAGCAGCAGCAGCCGTCGCGGTATTGATTTTTTCTCATCCCAGCCAAGGTCGGTCAGGCGCAGGGTATAGTGTACGGAAAAATGTTGGGAATTAAGTTACGTTGACGAGGAGTATACATATACATATATATGTATATGTATATGTATATGTATATGTATATGTATATGTATATGTATATGTATATGTATATGTATATGTATATGTATATGTATATGTATATGTATATGTATATGTATATGTATATGTATATGTATATGCATAGAGGAGTACATCTGCGGCCTATGTGTTCGGACTTCAGGGGCAAGTAAAAATCGCCGACGTCCGTCCAATTCGAGTGTGGTCCGCGCCATGCAGATCATGATCAAAATGGGCTCGCCACTCGGCGCATCGATCAGCGTATCGTATTGGTCCCAATCGTACTTCTCTCTACACCGAACCTCCCTCGACTGCAACAACTGGGGAAAGCTATGTGTTTCACTTTAATTTGTGATCATCGTATCATGCATTTCTACTCCATGGTACTTTTTTATCACTTCTACCTGATGTGAAACAGAAGGGGATTATCATACGACGAGGTGGTGGAAGTAAAACGGCGCTGTACCTCGCTGCATTGCCTTTGGCACGATCAATGTGGTTGGAGAAAAGGTTGACCCTTCGTCCAAGAGGTTCCAAGATGGAAAGGGCTTTGGGTTGGCTTTAACGCGGATAAAGGGGAAAGAGCCTTTCGTGTGTGTGTGTGTGTGTGTGTGTGTGTGTGTGTGTGTGTGTGTGTGTGTGTGTGTGTATTGTATATACATATATATATATATATATATATATACATATATATATATATATAGATATATAGATATATATACAGATAGATATATATATATATATATATACATGTGTGTATGTATGTAAAAGTATGTATGTATGTAATGTATGTATGTATGTATGTATGTACGTGTGTATGTGTGTGTGTATGTATGTATGTATGTATTCACACATACATTGTATATTTCTTTCCGGACAGCGAGTCAATTGGTTTCTTCTGCTGATATTAAGTCTTCAACCCAGTCTTCCTCGGTTACCATCAGAAAATGATTAAATGAATAGATTATATAAATGAAAATAGATGAAATAAAAAAACTAAAAGAGGTTATTGGAGCACCACATCTGAGAGTGAGGCAAAAGGTCACCCAACAGTTGCATGCACCCATTCAAACCCGAACAAACAGGTGTGTTGGTCAATTGATCTAACAAGGATTGACTATAATGTATCACAAACTATTCAATTACCAGTTATATAATTGGTTGTATGGACACTTCCACCATCCCCTTAGCCTTTGTGTGTCTGTTGGCTGACAAGTGATTCTTTGAATGTGTGTGTATATATATATCACAAGACGAAAATGTAGTAGCACATTTGGTAAAATGTTTTAAATTACTCACTGTCGGAGAAACAAAGCAAAAGAAACAGACGAACTGTTCGTCTGTTTCTTTTGCTTTGTTTCTCCGACAGTGGGTAATTTAAAACAGATGTATGTATGTATGTATATATGTATATGTATACATATATATATACATATATATGTATATATGTATATATATATATATATATATATATATATATATGTATGTATATATATGCTTACTTTCTGTGTACTTATCTAGACCAGTTCTGTGTGTGTGTGTGTGTGTGTGTGTGTGTGTGTGTGTGTGTGTGTGTGTGTGTGTGTGTTTGTCCGTCTCCGAACATTTCTGTCGCGTGTGTTTGCCAGTCGTCAAGTGTGTGACAGTGGACATGTCACCACGTGTGGTGGTTAGTGTGTCTTCTCTGTCATGCACTTTGCATGCCTTCTGTTTGTTAAAGGAACAAGTATCCATGACTGCCACCTTATGACATGAACAACCATTAATAGTTTCATTTCTTCTCAAGTTTCTGTGTGTTCATATAAATATGTTGTATGTTCATGATTATGTGAACCTATTGATACGTGTGGTTTGAAGTACATGTGTTCATATAGACGTATGTCGTAGTCAAAATGTTTTAATGTTGAAATCTAAATTGTCAAATTGCTCGACTAATGCATATGTCTTCATGAGTTAACATTGTGGACAAGTATCCTATGATGATAAAGCAAGCAATCTAAAATCACAACTAATCTATTCACTCTAACTCGGCAGAAATTAATTACCAAATGAATATTTTCGTCACACCCAGAAAAAGAAACTGAAATAATGAGAAATTATAATTTCAGAGTTCTGAGAATTAAAAAAATAATTCACCAGGAATATTAATGGAGAAAGTATCAGCCATGTTGTAGAAATTGGCTACATCAAGGCATAAATATACTGTTGTACATCCAGTGCTTCTGGTGGAAGGCCCGGCGAGCCACGCCCACAAGACAAATGTACGACAGTATATATCTTATACATCTCCAATATGGAAATACATTGCAACATTCCCTTTAAAGAATTAAGTATTACAGTTTCACTAATATACACTATGAGATTTGTTTTTCCTTCTTCAGTCACTCAGAACTAGTGTCACATCACGAGAGGCGATGACTCAGATTATGGCGTCTGAGGAAAGGCTACGCCTTAATTTTCCTCCTCACAATGAAAGGAAAAGAAAAGGAGGAAACGTTTGGTCTTTTGTAAAATTAAAGTGAATTTGAAATACTAAATTCAAACAAGATCTGGCCTCTCAAACTGGGTTAAAGGGGTTAAAAGGTCAACAAGAACTTACCATTTTGGAGGATTAGGTTAAAGATAGGAAGAACCTCGAGGAGTGAACGATGGTACTCCTGCAAGAGTTGATCTTCTTCTAAAAGGACGATGCAGGAGCCGGCTTATATACGGACCCCTTCCCGTCA
>NC_134793.1:4099729-4104729 GCF_046742065.1 Oratosquilla oratoria
TTCTTTCTTGCAAAAAGTCTTCCATCCAATTTAGTAGTTTTCCCTGTATTCCTCCTTGAGTTTCTAATTTCTTAAGCAACTTCTTATGTGGTACTTTGTCAAAAGCTTTCTTTAGGTCTAAAAATGCACAGTCCGCCCATCCATCTCTTTCTTGTATTATATCTATTAGCCTTGAATAGAAACATATTAAATTGGTGACGCATGATCGTCCTTGTCTGAATCCAAATTGCCTTGGATTTAACACTTTGTTTTTTTTCTAAATATTTTACCCATCTACTTTTGATAATTCTTTCACAAATTTTTGCTATTGTACTTGTTAGAGAGACTGGTCTATAGTTGGTAGGTTCTTCTTTATTTCCTCCTTTATATATAGGTACTATATTTGCTTTTTTCCAATCTTCTGGAACTTTTCCTTCTTTCAAGGAACTATTTAGTATGCTATGTATTTTGTCTGCCAGTTCATTCCTGCATTCTTTCAGTATCCAGTTTGCTATTTCATCTGATCCATGCGATTTTCTGACATCAAGATTACTCAAGTGTGTTAATATTTCATTCTCTGTTACTTCTATTTCTTCCATAGGGGGGACTTTCTCTTTCCATTCGTTCTCTTCAGGTTGTATGTTCTCCCTTGTAAACACCGATTTAAAATGTTTGTTCATAATTTCCGCCATTTCCATTTCCTCAGTGTATTCAACTCCCTCTTGTCTTAATTTCTCCAAGTCTTGTTTGTTTTTCAGTTTATTGTTTACAAATCTGTAGAATAGTTTTGGTTGATCTTTACACTTTTCTATGATATCTTTTTCATATTTTCTCTTTTCCTCTCTGCACGTTTGTACATATTCATTTCTATAACAGGTATATATTTTCCATTTTTCAGGTCTTCTGTCTTTTTTCCATCTGGTCCAGGCTTTGTCTCTTTTGTCTTTTAACTCCCTACAACTTTTGTTGTACCAGCATTTTACATATTCTTTTTCTTGTTTTTGTCTTGGGACATACTTTTCCACTCCTTTTTTGTAAATTTTTGTCAAAATATTCCATTTCTCTTCCACTGTTGTTTCTTCTTTGTATATTTCTTCCCAGTTTTCCTTTTGAAAGAATTCTCTTATTTTATCAAAGTTTGTTTTTTCATACATCATTCTTCCTTTTCTATATTGTTCATTTCTTTTCATATATTTTTCTTCATTAAGTTCCAGTTCAATCAATATGTGGTCACTTTTACTTATTGGTGTTTTATATTCAATTTTGTCCACTATTCTAGGTTCAGATGTAATTATTAGGTCTAGTCTCGATGGCTCTTCTTCATTTCTATACCTAGTGTTCTCCTGTATCCATTGTGTCATTGTATGGTCAGTAACCATCTCAAGTAGAACGTTTCCCCATGGGCCGTCTCCACCCTTTACTGTCATTTCTTCCCAGCAGATTTCTTTGCAATTAAAGTCGCCCATCATAACTATTTTTCCTCCCTCTTCCATTATCTTGTTTAATGTTATCTTTGTGTCCTCTAACATACTTTTATGTTCACTCTCTTCCCATGAGACTGTTTTCGGGGACACATCATTTATCACAAACTTTCTGCTCTTCTTATCTTTGTCTTCTACTTCCATCATTATCATCTCTACTGTATTCTTTCCATATGTGACACACTTCACGTTTATATCCTTCTTAGTCAGGAACATAACTCCACCCCCTTCCTTTTTCACTCTGTTTCTAATCCAATAATTATATGCATCATGTCCTACAATGTTGGGTGGTAGTGGACCTTTTAATTTTGTTTCTACAATTCCCATTATGTCTGGTTCTTTTTCTTTCAAATAATCATTCAGCTCATTCAATCCTGTTATTAATCCATCTATATTTGTGTAAGACACTCTTAGTTTTCTGCCACTTCCATTGTGTTCTCTGTTGCCCTTTTGTTTTTCTCTTGTATGTCGACTTTCTTTAGTTTCATATTCACTACTCTCCAATAGAATCTCTCTTTTTCTGACTCCGTTCTTATCTCGTTTTTTTCCTTAGCTTCAAGTCTTTTCTGTTTTTCTTCCTCTCTTGCCTCTTTATTCATTTCCCTTTTTATCCATACCTTTTTATATTGTTCTCTTGTTGCTAGTTTCCCTGTTTTGGATAAGATATTCTCAGTCGTAGTTTGTGACCTGAATTTAATCTTAATTGGTCTGGTCTTGTCTGTACTATATTTCCCGAGCCTGAATTTCTCTTCGATTTGTTTCATTATTTCTGGTTCATCTTCCTGAACTAATTCTAGTAAATTTCTTACTTTTTCATTTTCCTCTTTGATTCTTGCAGTTCTATCTGGGTTATGTTTCTCTTCCATTCCTAATATAATTATACATTTCTTTCTGTCTGCTAAGTCTCTTACTATATTCTCCTTCTGTCTCATCACTTTAATAACTGAGTTTTCAGTTTATTCATTCATTTGCTGTCTGATTATGTCAGTGAATGCAACTTTGCTATTTTCTTGGATTTTTTCCAACCCTCCTTGTTCTCCTTATTATTCTCCTTTAAGACTTTATTCTCTTCTTTTACTTCTTTTAATTGTTTTTTTAATTCTTCAATTTCCTTAGTTAAGTTTTTGTTCGCCTTCTCTAGTTCTTCCAATTTTTCAACCCTCTGTACAATGTTGTTAACATGACCGAACCTACGCTCCAAGTCCTCGATCATCTTATCGACCTTCTCTTCTAGTCTTGTCAGTCGGGGGGGTTTGTGTCCCCCCCCCCACCCTCTTTAAATCCCTGGAAAATATTCTCATCACTTTCTACTGTATTGCTCTTATCTATACTTCTAATCTTTACATTTTTATTAGACATTTCATCGTCGCTCAGCTGGTCGGGGGGCCGTTTGTTTACCTCTCGCCTGTCTGCCTGGGCCAAGTCCTCTCCTTCCTCATTTCCTTCCATTTCCCTCAGCAATCCCTCCCCTTCTCCTCTTTCCCTACTTTCCCACTACCCCACGAGCAATTTCCCCCCACCCTGTAAATACAACAGGCACTTCTCTTTGCGTTGGGATCCACGAAACTTCAATTTTCTTCAGAACGTCTTCTAAGCCATCCGTTCGTTGAAGTGTGTGTGCGTGTGTGTGTGTGTGTGTGTGTGTGTGTGTGTGTGTGTGTGTGTGTGTGTGTGTGTGTGTGTGTGTGTGTGTGTGTGTGTGTGTGTGTGTGTGTGTGTGTGTGTGTGTGTGTGTGTGTGTGTGTGTGTGTGTGTGTGTGTGTGTGTGTGTGTGTGTGTGTGTGTGTGTGTGTGAATGCTCACAAGTATTTTTCTTCTCTACACCGCTTCTTTTATAGACCAAAGAATTACTTTAGTTTTTTAATTTTACTTTCTCTTGCTTTGAATCTCTATTATTCATTTCTAACTACTATTACATTGCCTGGTCTTTTATGAAACAAAATATTTGAGATAAAGCTATGACTTTTCCCAAATTTCTCCTCTAATTTACTAATATTTATGCCAATCGCGTTTTTTCATTCGGGCAGATAAACACTGTTCATAAGGAAAACATTTATTAACTTGAGGAAAGTCCAACTGCCTTGAGCAGTTCACTGTCTTAGTTATCTACAATCACGATGTGCTGATTGTTGCCACATGCCTCCATATTATGAATTCTCGGGTAATTACTCCGTGACAATCGTTCTTTGATTGTCAGTAATATAATTACCCTTATGTTGTAGGTTTTGTTAACGACATAATTTTGTTATCAACAGCATATGCGTAAAAATAACTCGATGATGCATTCTGAAAATGTAACAAGTGGATACATTTGACTCCTCTTGAAAAATATTTGCCCCCAGAAACAGCAGACTTTGTCGGGTGAGAAGGCAAAGTTCGAAAGAAAGCTTTGCCAACGAAGTTCTCGATGGCGTTAACAAAGAGAAAAAAAAAGGAATGTTTATTAGATGTTGAAGGTTCTGGAAGGTAGCAAGTGTCGAGACTTCTCATCGGTTGGAGCAGGGGTACTGTTCCCACTTGCTGCAGCAAAGAGCCTCCTGGCTCTGTTCTTCCGTGAACTCCCATGGTCCGCTGCACAGCTCGTAGTAGTTATACACGTACTCGTTGTCAACATCACCGTGGTAGGTTTCCTGGCAAAGGTGCTGTCCGATGGTCGTGATGCCGTCATCCAAGAGGGTGTAGAGGTCTCCGTTGTTGGTCAGTGTGTTGAATTCTTGAATGCACAGAGTCTTGCACTGGAAGTGGGCATCGCAGCTGAGGAAGAAAAAGTATTTCAGGATACGAGTGTTTCTCGACTTACGTCGAAATACACATGAAATACATGTCAGCAGGCGACCAATTGATCAATAGAAAGCCTGGATGGAGTGTAGCAGATATAGAGTGAAAGAATGAATCGATAGATTTATAGAGATATGAAATTTACTCACATGAATAAGTAAATATATAAATAAATGAGTAAATAAATAAATAAATAAACAAAATAGTAAAAATAAATTAAAATATAAATGGATGATTACATAAATGAATCAATATATAAGTAAAGGAATAAGTAAATAAACATATTGATTTGTATATAAATGATTAAACAAATAGATAAATAAATAAATACTTATATGAATCAATTTATGAATAAGTTTATAAATGAATAAGAATAACAATGAATAAAAAATAAGGAAATTAATATGTAAACTATTTAAGTTTTCAATAAGTTCAGGTGATTATTTGCTATTCCGCGCAGTTGTGTTGGCACGATGTGTATATATTTATATTGTAATGTGTATATTTTATTTATATTAGTGTGATATTGTATGTATAAATTTCAGTAGTGTTGTTGTATTTATTATTTTTATCGGATGCCCTCAAGGCTTGGCTTGGGCAGTTTTGGCGGGAATGTTGGCGTTTTCTCAGTCTCCTTGTGGCTCTGACGCCTGCTGCACGTGTTTTTGTGTGTTCGTGCCTTTTTTCTCATTTTTCCCAATATATTGAACTGTGCTTCCGGTGTTTCATTGCCACCCAGAACACACTTTTGCATTTTGCATC
>NC_134793.1:4109729-4127229 GCF_046742065.1 Oratosquilla oratoria
GTGGGTGGGGTGTGAGAAAGAGAGAAAGAGAGAGATTACATAAGAGGTATGAGAAAACCTGGATTTTTATAGCTAAGTATAAACGAGATGTAGAGAAGAAAAGTTAAAAGGTGCAGATGGAGAGATGACAATGGAAGATAGCAGTAAAAGGAAGGTGGCCAAAGTATTTTAGGGAGTTGCTAAATGTAAAGGAGGATCGGGTGGGAAAGGTAGTTGTAAGAAAATGAGAGTTATGAGTGAGGAAAATGGAAGAGAAATAAGGAGAGATAAAGTGAAGCCAGCTGTTAAGATGATAAGAGCAGGTAAGGCACCTGGGTTGGATGGATGCCATGCAGAACGTCTGATGAAAGGAGGTACAGTGATGGTGGACTGGCTGGTAAGGTTATTTAATGTTTTTTTTAAGAGAGAGTAGAGTGCCAGAGGACTGGAAGAGTGCCTGTATAGTTCCACTTTATAAGGGAAAGGGGGACAAGTGTGAGTGTAGTAGTTCCATGGGGATCAGCTTGTTGAGTATAGTTGGGAAGGCTTATAGGAGGGTCTTGAGTGAGAGGATTAGGAGAGGAACAGAGGGAGTAATTGGTGAGAAGCAGTATGGGTTTAGGACAGGTAGGGGTTTTGTAGATCAGATTTTTGTGGTAAGACAGATATATGAGAAAGCTATAGGAAAAGGTAAGGATGTATTTTGGGCCTTTATGGATCTGTAAAAGGATTAAAAAGGATTACAAAGGCGGAGCATACCGACAGGAGACCTTTTGATCCATATCTTGGTCGGATGCGAAAAAAAATAATAATAATAATAATAAATAAAAACTATAATAATGTAAATAACAAATAAAATACATAAATAGATGCATAGGTATAGTTAAATAATAAACAAACAGGTAAATAGTAAATAATAATAAATTGACATATAACTAATAATAAATGAAAATCAGACAGACAAAAGATAACAAAACAAAAACAAATAATACAAAATAAATTATAATCATTACAGCATCTTACTTAGGTATTTATCTAAATGATTCTTAAAGCTTCGAACTGAACTACATTGCACTACCTGTGAAGGAAGTTTATTCCATTCATTAACTACACGGCTGGCAAAGTTGATTCTACCCACTTCCAAATTGAATCTATTTCCGGACAGTTTGAGACCATTGTTTCTTGTCTAATTCTCATTCAATGTGAAAATTTTGTCACTTTTGATGTTGTCAATTCCCTTTAAAATCTTAAAGACCTGTATCAAGTCACCTCTGAGTCTACGCTTTTTTAGGGAAAACAGATTCATGTGTTTTAGTCGATTTCCGTATGATTTATTTTTGATATTTGGAATCAGTTTTGTGGCTCGCCGTTGTACTTTTTCCAGTCTGTCAATGTCTTTAATGAGATTCGGTGACCATACGGAAACAGCATATTCCAAATGTGGACGAACTAACGATTTATATAGCTTGTTAATGAGTGATGGACTTTTGAAATCAAAAGATCGCGCAATCAGTCCCAGAATCTTATTTGCTTTCTCAGAGGCTGTAATACACTGCTTGGATGATTTGAGGTCGTTACTGATAATTACGCCGAGATCTTTTTCACTATCCACTTTTGTTAACGAATTTCCAAATAACTTGTAATCGTACTTACTGTTATTTTTAGCTATGTTCATTACCTTGCATTTACTTGTGTTAAATTTCATTAGCCACTTTTCAGACCATTGCTGTGATTTATCTAAATCTTCTTGAATATCAAATTGGTTTGAGTGATCATTTGCCACTCCGCACATTTTTGTATCATCAGCAAATTTGGAAACGATAGATTTTAGTCCATGGTCTATATCATTTATATATACTATGAATAGAAGTGGCCCAAGAACGGAACCATGAGAAACTCCACTTGTAACATTTTTCCATCCAGAAGTTTTTCCATTTAAAACAACTCTGTTTTCGACCATTCAACCAATTACTAGTCCAACTTAATAGGCTACCACTTATTCCGTGTAAAGCTAATTTAGTAATTAGTCTTTCGTGTGGGACGGTATCAAAAGCTTTTGCAAAGTCTAGATATATTAAATTTATATTGTTTCTTTTGTCATAATTTGAGATAACTGTGTTGTAGAATTCGAGAAAGTTAGTCACGCAAGAACGTGAAGAAGGTTTATGATAAGGTAGACAGAAAGGCACTGTGGAGGTATTGCAGTCAAGATTTTTTTGCGAGCGTAGTAGAGCTTGTGTTAGAATTAGAAATGGAGAGAGTGTGTGGTTTGAGATAAAGGTGGGACTTCGTCAGGGATGTGTTTTGTCGCCTTGACTGTTCAATTTATACATGGATGGAGTGGTGCGAGAGGTGAAAGCAAGGGTAGTGGGTCAGGGATTGGAGATGGTTAAAGAAAATGGAGAAAAGTGGGAGATAAGCCAGTTGTTGTTTGCTGACGACACTGCGCTTGTAGCAGGATCAGAGGAGTGATTGAGAAAGTTAATGACAGAGTTTGGGAAGGTGTGCACAACAAAGAAGTTGAAGATAAATGTGTGTAAAAGTAAGGTGATGAGATGTACAAAAAGAGAAAGTGGCAGCAGACTGGAAGTGAGTATCAAGGGAGAGACACTGGAGAAAGTGGATAGTTTTAGATACTTGGGTGCGAATGTGGCAGAAAAGGGAGGAGTAAGGTGGAGGTAGAGTGTAGACTGATAGAAGCGAGTAAATGCCTTGGGGGATTAAAAGGTGCAATGAGAAATAGACATTTGGTAATGGATGCTAAGAGGAGATTGTATGAAGGAGTGATTGTGCCGACAACACTGTACGGGACAGAAACATGGAACATAAGAGAGGAAGAGAGAAGGAGTTTGAATATGTTTGAGATGAAATGCCTGAGAAGTATGATAGGGGTTACTAGGCTAGATAGAGTGAGAAATGAGGAGGTGAGGAGGAGAACAGGGGTGGAAAGGGAGTTGGGAGATAGGGTTGATGAAAGAGGTGTGGAAGGCAGAGGTGGAAGGAGTGAACATGTGGGGGCGACCTAGGATGAGATGGATGGATGGGGTAAAAGGGGCATTGGGAAAGAGGGGAATGTCTGTTGAGAAAAGACAGGAGAGGACAGAAGATAGGGGTGAATGGAGAAGGGTTGTGTATGGATGATGTTGTGATGCATGAGGGGGAGTGGCTGGGGGATGGGGGTGAGGAAGTATGTATAAGAAATAAACTGACGCACCCCGAAGGGATTTCTCCCCGTCTTCTCTTTTTTCACATGAGGGGACGGAGAGGGGGGTCGCCGATTTCATAAAGCGGCCTTGCTGTGGATGTGCTGTGTCTTGCGACACTGCTTCTGGTCCAGGTCAGTGGACAAGATGCAGGGATGACCCGTCATCCAGGATGTGCCAAGATAAGAGGGAGGGAAGAGGGTAGAGGGGGGTGGAGTATGTAGGGGATGGAATGGGTGGGAGTGGTTTCTATGCCTTTGTCTTTTGGCTACCTCCCGTGTAAGGGGGAAAAACCTTTGGTATATGTATGTATGTATAAACGAGATGCCAATAAAGACACAATAACACAAGTTGAAATAATGAGCAAATTTTTCCAATTGTTATTCATTTGAAAAAAAAGGTCTTTTTGGAGGAGAAGGGAGGGACTAGGAATGTTATTCTAAAACCTATAAGCTCTAGAGCCAGACAGAAACTCTACAAGCCTTATCATACTAGGCTTTTTTTCCTTCAACCTACAATTAGTCGGCGATATCGCCCACTTCCAGCACTATTTCTGACGTAAAGTCACTATGGTAAACTATCTTATTTTCTCAACAATTTACATAGAATGTCATTAGATATGCTGGAGGGAAAATTATTTTCCTCCGGCATATTAGAGTCCTTTCCGAGACCTGAGGATTGCAAATTTGCTCCAGCAGTCGGAGGAAAAATAGTCCAGTGTGATAACGTTTTCACTGGGTATTTATTGGATGTAGAGAGCAAGTGACGGTCGCGATTTGTGTTCTGATTCTTCTTTTATGAAGAAAAGGGATAATGCATCAGGATAAGAGGTTGGACAATGTGATGCAAGTATATAAACCAGGAAGTAAGTAGGACCACATGAGTAAGAGAATTTTGGAAGACAGACGGATAAATGTCTAAAGAGAATCGACATCTTGGTGGGCACTAATTTAGATTATCAGATGGAGGTTTATGTGTCTTAATTCCAATAAGCTTTTGTTCAAGTGTGATTGATGAGTTACAAATGAGAGAGATGGATAGATAGAGATGGATAGATAGATCGCATGTACTTAGATCCGCGAAGAACTCTTTCAACCTCTATTTGTAGTCATCATGATTACATTTTATCTAATTCATATTTCTTCATTTCTTGATGCTACTTCCTTCAGCCTTGTTGCATTTGCAGACCTTGCCTGCACCTCTGTATGTGCCCTGAACACACCCATCCTCACAAACCACGTTCACATATTCTGTACTATGAACTTGACAACGTAACACAAATTCTAGACCGACACCATTATACACCTGGTTTTTCGTAGTCATGCTTATCTGCTATTCATAACGGGGTTTTTCTAACTCCCTAAGGTGAAAAAGAAAAGAGAGAAAGAGAGGTAGAGAGAAAGAGAGAGAAAGAGAGCGAGAGAGAGAGAAAGAGAGAGAGAGGGAGAGAGAGAGAGAGAGATAGAGAGATTAGGTATTAGGAAATAAAGATAATGTGACACGGTGCTTCTTATCTACAACTCAATCCTTGCTCTTATCTTCACCGTGCGAACCTTTTCCTTGTATTGGTTCAACTCCCAAGTTACAGTCTGCGGCGTCAAAATTCGTTCCTCAGCGTTTTTGTATACCCGTTTAGTTTGTACTCACTTTCCTATATTCATCTCTTTCTTTGTCCCCCATTACTCTTATGAGCCAATCATAAAACCAAATGGAGATACCCTGATTTCTATCTTACTCTACAAACATATTGATCTTCCATTCAGATGTATGGGATTTAACATTTGACTTTCCCTTTTTCTTGGGAAAATTCAACAAATCTGCTTGTGAAGGTCATATTTCTTTATAAACAAGGGTAATGATCTTTGTTGCAAAATTACAAGATATAACAGAACAACTATACTGATTGGTATTACACAGTATCACCCTTTTTCCAGTCAGGAAGTAATTTAGTATAAAACGTCGACTGATTTCCGCGTCTTGTTCATATTAAGTTTATTTCATTTTTCACCGATAGCTTACCCTACTGTAGCGGATAGCTATTACTATAGAGGGTAGCTATCACTTTTTACCGTTAGCTTTGCTATAGAGTGGTAATACTACGAATTTTTATTCAATTTCTAATATCAGCAAGTCGTTTATTTTCTTTGTCATACTATGGGTCAGTACAAAACATGTTCTTTTGCATTCTTGAAATATATTTAATTACATTTGACTCCTGGCTAGTAACTAGGTTACTCCTAGAATCAGGTGACGTTGTTGAATGAAAAGTTTATCTAGAATAGGTCCCATCCAGATCCGGAGCCAACAGAAGTTCCGGGAGCGAAGTCTGGTGTCTCTTTATCGGTTGGAGCAGGGGTACTGTTCCCACTTGCTGCAGCAAAGAGGCTCCTGGCTCTGCATTTCCGTATATTCCCAAGGTCCACTGCACAGCTCGTAGTAATTGTACACGAACTCGTTGTCGATGTCACCGAAGTAGGATTCCTGGCACAGGTACTGTCCGATGGTGGTGATGCCGTCGGCCATCATGGTGTAGAGGTCCCCTTTGTTGGTCAAGTCAGTGAATTCTTTTTCGCAAAGGGTCTTGCACTGGAAGTGGGCTTCGCAGCTGGAAAAAGAAAATGGTTCTAGGTTACGAAAATTTCCTTCTCTGTACTTTGGTTGCATACTAGTTCTTGATGAAGATAACTTATTTCACTCAACATTCTAAATGATAAATATTCTTAGCCCTTTCGTTGAACACCTAGTTACCCATGACAGAACAAAATAAGCTGAAGTAAAGAAATTGATAATAAAGTTATATGAAACCCTAATATCTAACATTTCAACTGGACCTTCTTTACCAAGATCAAGAAATGCATAGGTGTGTTTACACAAAATTTACGATACTCTAAACCTTAGACTATACATACCTGCCAACATCGATGCCCGGCATCTCGTAGAGGATCAATTCTCCGAAGCTTCTGTTGGTGAAGAGCCCACATCGACACTTGCTGAAGCCCCTATAATAGAACAAGAACATAAGAATGAAGGAGTCTGCAAGAGACCATAAGTAATTCCATGTTCATTACCACCTGTCTTCCTCATCCATAAAGTTGTCTAACCGTTTCTTAACACAACCGATAGTTTCAGCGATCACTACATGGTTACTAAGTTTATTCCATTCGTTGATCACCCTATTAGTAAACCAGTTCTTGCCTATTTCCTTCTTAAATCTAAATTTGTCCAGTTTAAAACCATTACTGTGATTCCTGCCCTGTTGTCTGCGTTACCCTTGTTAAAGCCTTTGATCCACTTGAACACCTCTATTAGATCATCCCGCACTCTGCGTCTTTCCAGAGAGTGTAAATTAAGGTGCTTAAGCCTCTCCTCGTAAGGTAAATTTTTTAGCCCATGTATCATTTTGGTCATTCTTCTCTATACTGATTCTAGTGAATACAGAAGTTTGTTAAGATCTGTATTCTATTTATTGTACAATACTCGTTCCCTTCATGCAATGTTCTGCGCAGGAATCACTCCCTAGAAAATAACCTAGTTTTGCTGACACTATCAATCTGATTCAAGAAGTTTGACATGGCGTTTTCCTTCAGTCAGAATATTTTACGGTAAATTCCTTGGCGTGAGGGATACTAATAATGGTAACTAGGAATTTTCTTTGTCGATTATTAACAATTATGACCAGACAGCTGCACCTGCCGCTCTCCAAATGAAATCCCATTCAATCTGCGTATCTTTATATTGATTATACTTAAGCATAGTGAGACACTCTTACTTTATGTTAAGTTAAACCATAACGAGAGAATAGATGAAAGTAATGGGTAAAGTTTAGAATACAATTTTCTGTATTTTTTAACTAACTGACAGACAACGCGGTGTCGACATATTATTTCTCATATGTAACTGGCTGTTGTCGACATGTCTAACGAGAAAAACACCATGTCAAGACCGATCCTTTATTACAGGACAAAGCCCGAACAAATGAAACGTGGTAATAAAGGTAGATATATTCTCTCTCATGGGTTAGACATGTCACCTTCCAACACACACACACACACACACACACACACACACACACACACACACACACACACACACACACACACACACACACACACACACACACACACACACACACACACACACACACACACACACACACACACACACACACACACACACACACACACACACACACACACACACACACACACACACACACACACACACACACACACAAACATACACACGCGCATGCACGCACTTACACATCCATTCACCCACCCAAGCACACACATGCACACACGCACGCACGCACGCACTCACGCACACATACACACACACATATACACACACATACACACGCACACACACATATATATACACATACACACACATGAGTGTCTATGTTCTCACGAAGGCTATGTGAAATTTACGTGAGGTCTGATTAGACCATGGGTTCTCACTGTGGTCGATATCGACCCCCAGTGGTTGATGGGACCATCCGAGGGGTTGATGAATAGTCAGAGGGCCGAAAGGGGGTCAATGAATAACCAGGGGGTCAATGAATAACCAGGGGGTCGATGAAGAACCATGAGTCATTGAATGTTTACTGCCGGGGGTCGAAGGGACTATTGAACACTCCGATTGGAAATTCTCAGTAATGATTCTTAAAAATCTGAAGAATATCAGACACCATTAGATTGAAAGAAATTCTAATGAGTTCTTGAATTCAAACAATATTTTTTTTCAGTAAATCTTCTGAAGTTTCAGCAGCGCTGGCAACACTACCTTCAACCAATCCCTCCCTCTCACTGTCTCTCGCAACTCTGCTGTCCGTACTAGGGTTTGTACAGGGTGCATTCCGTACGACCTTGGCTCCACAGATTTTCAACAAACGAGAAATAAAATAGTCACTTATCAAATGTAACGGGCGCATATCACCTCTGTTTTGAGTAAAGGAAAAAAAAGTTAGAATAACTGTTAGAAAAAAAAATCTAATTTTCACATAACTTCGCTTTCGATTTCCGTTTATACATTTATTGTGACAGTTATGAAATTGACCACAAAATGGTCGCTGACGGCTAAAGCGCTAACTCTTTAATGGACAAACAAGCAAACAAGCAAAACGTGTCAAACTTGCGGCATTCAGTACTCATGCACCCTTCAGATGATCTGGAGGTTGCACAAATGATGGTTTAGCTCTATAATACTGTCATACCGCTTTTGAATTTACGAGCTGTCACCATCACATAATGAATAAAGTGAATAATTCAGTTTCGTTCAACATATTTCGTTCGACATATTTTCTTACTGCGTGTTACCTTTTTATTATAATCCATGTCAACTACTACTACAACTACTACTACTACTACCACTACTACTACTTCAACTACTACTACTACTACTACTACTACTACTACTACTACTACTACTACTACTACTACTACTACTACTACTACTACTACTACTACTACTACTACTACTACTACTACTACTGCTGCTGCTACTACTACTACTACTACTACTACTACTACTACTTCTACTACTACTACTACTACTACTACTACTACTACTACTACTACTACTACTACTACTACTACTACTACTACTACTACTACTACTACTACTACTACTACTACTACTACTACTACTACTACTACTACTACTACTCATATTGATTTTGCCATCGATGTTATGTTCCTTGAATTAGAAGCTAAGGGGTCGATAAAAAATTTGAAACTTGATTGGGGAGTCGACGAGTTAAAAATCTCAAGAACCGCTGGCTTAGGCGATACTTACTGGGCAAGGGCTGCGCATGCTAGAAGGAGGATTGCCGTGTAAGTCTTCATTGTGTCTGCAGAGGAAGATAAAAGAAAAGAATGTGAAGGAAGGACGAAACCCACAGTTTTACATATTGAAATTGTGATAACTTTCCTGTTGTATCTCTCAGCCCCTTTCATCTTGGTGACACAACGCCAAATCTCTTACGTCAACTTCGAGAATATTCCAATATGCTAAGGGGTAATCCTTTCATATCAAAGGTTAAATCATTTTAATTCATCCCTTCGATTCTGATTATTTTTTTATTCTAATTTCGAGAGATTTTGTTCAGCTGAGGAATACTCCTGGACTGAGAAGGGAAATAATTGATGAATAATTGATATAATTGATTGTAGTACTTTTTTTTTTAGAAGACTGAAGGGAGCCAGACGAAACAATAGATACACGAATGTCTATTTTCTTAGCGCCTAGTCATCCTAAAATTAATTACTGACTGATAATGACAAAGTTAGTCAAATTTGCATTTCAACTAATATCAGTTGTGAAGTTTGAAAATTACTACTTGGTGACTGTCAGAAGGGATATCGTTACCTGATGAACGGTCACTAGATGAGACGGGGTAAATGTCCCCAACCATATATATACTGTACCTTAAAGTGTGGTTGAACGTATGTACGAACAAATAGAAAGATAAAGCACTGAATACGCACACACACACACAAGCACATACTTTCTTACTTTCTAATGGTTAGCCACCGTGATTGATGACGAATTTGCTCAAGATAAGGATGATGTACTGGTGACAAAAGTCTTCACTGGTGGCGACGCTGGTGTTGCTGTATGTCGTGGGGCCCCGTTCTGGAGCCACTTATTTTGTTATACAGGTGGCATGGATGTTGATGGTAAGGACTTCAGCATTGCATTAATGTTGTTCGCCTTTTGTTTCTCTTTTTTCTCGAACAGTGATTGTTCAAGGGGCATTGTTTAAATATGTCAGGTGCAGGGTCTATAAGGATCTAGCTCCGCTGTACTTTCGGCTCGAAAAGACATCTCTTCAATAGTTCCCTTGAATAAATATTAAATCACTCTTCTTGACATTTAGTTAGTTGTTGTACTTCTGGAATCGAGCCATACAAAATTTGCTTCCGAAGACGGTTTTGTGGAATCGTTGTGGTCTGTCCCAATTTCCCAACCAACGAAGACGCCAATGGGACAATGGTACTAGTGGGAATGTTTGTGTTCTGCAGAGGACTTCATCTTATGTTACTCTGTCCTCATTGGAGATATTTTATAAGGAATCACTCTAGATGTTTGGTGTGTCGTAAGTAAGGGGTCCATGATTCGTGTTCATATAACAGAAGTGATAAACAAGGAGACTGGAGCTGCCTAGTGTAGGCCTTATGGTCTCTTGCAGTCTCCTTTATTCTTATGTACTTATGTAGAATAGACCAGGGAGAGGGACTACAGATTTAGTGTTCACATTGAAGATCATTTTAGAAAAACGATGGGAGTGGAATAAAAATACATACTTGGCATTCATACATTTTGAAAAGGCTTTTGACAGAATAGACAGAAGGAAATTATGGGAAGTAATAGGAGATCAGTATTACAGTGTACCACCAAAATTAATAAGAGAGATGAAAAGTTTTTGTGGAAATAGCAAGAACAGGGTGAAAAACAGAGAAATTGAAAGTAGGTGGTTTGAGGTAAAGACAGGAGTGAGGCAAGGAGGAATTTTGTCCCCATTACTGCTTATAATATTCATGGATAAGTGCGTGAGGGAAAACTGTACTAATGAGGATAACGAAATAACTATGGCATATGCGGATGATGTGACAATGATAACGGAAAATCAAAGAAGAAACAAAAAGGAAAGGATTGAAGATAAATGTGAAGAAAACTGAGGTGATGTGTGAAGGGAGAAATAGAGAAGAATTTAATATAAGTATAAATGAAAATCAGCTAAAACAGCTGAATAACTTTAATTATTTAGGAGTTTTGTTTACGCAGGAGAGAGAGATTAATAGACGAATTCAAAAGTTTAATGGAAATGTGAACCAGGTGTAAAACGATAATGTACACGACCATACTAAAACCAATATTACTATATGAGTCAGAAACTTGGAATATGACAAGGAAGATAGAATCGAAGATTGGAGCTGCAGAAATGAGGATATTGAGAATAATTATGGGGGATCACCAAAAGAGGCTGGATTAAAAACGAGAAAATAAGAGAACACCTAAAACTTGAGCCGAATGTTGGAATCATAGAAAGAACATCTTGAGATAGTTTGGTCATATGAAGAGAATGGAAGGAAATAGATATCCTAGGAAGTATTTGGAATGGCAGCCTAGAAGAAGAAGGTGGTTGGAAGATCCAGGGAAAGGTGGATGGACTTTGTGAAAAAGAACTTACATACAGACATATACCAAGGCTTTTCCCCCTTACAAGGGAGGTAGCCAAAAAGGGAAAGGCATAAAATCATTCCCACCCATTCCATCCCTGAATACACTCCACACCCCTCCACCCTCCCTCTTATCTTAGCACCTCCCGGATGACGGGTCATCCTTGCACCCTGTCCACTGCCCTGGGTCAGAAGCAGTGTCACAAGACACAGCACATCCACAGCAAGGCTGCTTCATTAAATCGGCGACCCCCCACCTCTCCGTCCCCCCCATGCATAAAAGGAGAAGACGGGGAGAAATCCCTTCGGGCTGCGTCAAATTTTACTCACACATACTACCTCACCCCCCATCCCCCCGCCCAGTCCACCTCATGCATCACAACATCATCCATATACAACCATTCTCCATTCACCCCTGTCTTCTGTCCTCTCCCATCCTTCCTCAACAGACATTCCCCTCTTCCTCAAAGCCCCCTTCACCCCATCCATCCACCTCATCCTAGGACGTCCCCTCATGTTCACTCCCTCCACATCTGCCTTCCATACCTCTTTTACTAGTCTTTCTTCACTCATTCTTTCCATGTGTCCAAACCATCCTAATACTCTTTCATCAACCCCATCTTCCAACTTCCTTTCTACCCTTGTTCTCCTCCTCAGCTCCTCATTTCTCACTCTATCTAGCCTAGTAACCCCCATCATACTTCTCAGACACCTCATCTCAAACACATTCAAACTCCTTCTCTCTTCCTCTCTTATGTTCCATATTTCTGCCCCATACAGTGCTGTTGGCACAATCACTCCTTCATACAGTCTCCTCTTAGCATCCATTCCCAAATGTCTATTCCTCATTACACTCTTCAATCCACCAAGGCATTTACTCGCTTCTCTCAATCTACATTCTACCTCCACCTTTACTCCACCTTTTCCTGCCACATTTGCACCCAAGTATCTAAAACTATCTATTTCCTCCAGTCGCTCTCCCTTAATGCTCACTTCCAGTCTACTGCCACTTTCACCCCTTGTACATCTCATCACCTTACTTTTACCCACATTTATCCTCAGCTTTCTTCTATCACACACTCTCCCAAACTCTGTCACCAACTTCCTCAATCCCTCCTCCGATCCTGCCACAAGCGCAGTGTCGTCCGCAAACAACAGCTGGCTCACCTCCCACTTTTCTCCATTTTCTTTAACCATCTCCAATCCCTGACCCACTACCCTTGCATTTACCTCTCGCACTACCCCACCCATGTATAAGTTGAACAGCCAGGGCGACATAACGCATCCTTGACGAAGTCCCACCTTTACCTCGAACCACTCACTCTCTCCATTTCTAATTCTGACACAAGCTCTACTACTCTCATAAAAGCTCTTGACAGCTCCTAGAAGCTTTCCTCCTATCCCATATATCTTCATAACCTCCCACAGTGCCTTTCTGTCTACCCTATCGTAAGCCTTTTCCAGATCCATAAAAGCCCCCCAAAAAAAAACATCCTTCCCCTTTCCTATAGCTTTCTTACATATTTGTCTTACCACAAAGATCTGATCTACACAACCTCTACCAGTCCTAAATCCACACTGTTCCTCACCAATTACTCCCTCTGTTCCTCTCCTAATCCTCTCAAGAAAAAGAACTTGGAAGAAATTTAACGTTAGAAGAAGTAAGCGAACAAGAAATTTACGAGGATCGAGATGAGATGAGTGGAGGCGTCTGATGACGAAGCCGATGACTGACAGTTGAAATCAACTACCTGGCGTCTGGTGAGAAAGAAATGCTAGTATGCAGATTTTGTCCGAGAAATCCCTTGAAATGTCTTCTAAGAATCAGATTCTTACTTAATTTTCAAATGGATTTTTGTGCATTTCTTCAAAGTAACAAATGCTCAGTTGATTATTCAATGAACTGGATTAACAGAATTTCTTTAAGAAAGAATGCTTCCGAGGCAGACAGAATATTGGACTATTCTGATTGGTTCATTGTTCGTGTAAGATCGTGCATGTTCTAGCTGGGAGTTGGTAAACTAGGCAATATTTTTATTTTAGGACAAATAGACTTAGTGAAATGCATCTAGTACTTTTTTATGAGGAATTTATCATTTGCTATTATTTCACAGCCATATGCACAGTGCAGTTATAGAGACTGTGAAAGTGAGTTGGGTTTTTTATGAAGACGTTCCAGACAGACAAGATTATCATCTGTTATATGGTATGTGAATGCCTGGCTCTATTTTCAAAGCGTTATGGGATAATTGGTCAATTTCCATGAGAAATTTATAGATAGTACTCCCGTCTTCTACACTGTTCTTGTTTTTCTTGAGTTGTTTTCTTACTATGATTATTTATGCAAGAGCCATACAATTGAATAAGTCGTGTAACACTGATAAGCTAGGGAGCCTGTCCAGGATGTTAGGTGTAGAAATATTTTTCTTTAGCAAGTTACTGAAATGTTCCTTCCTCCAGTCTAGTTGATACTTGTTGTTTGTTGTACTGTATGATTAAAGCCGTGTTGCATTTTCATGAATCATAAGTTGATTTTACAGTTTTATTATATCCTTGAATGCTGTTTGGACTGGCGTAGTTTTGGGTTTCACCTGCCTTCCAGACCTGCCATTCATTTTCCATGTTTCGCAGTCCTCTGGGCTATCCCTTGATGTTGGCAAATTTGGCTGTGTCCGGATTTGGATCATCAACTAATGCATTATATTATGTTCTGCTCTATGTATATTGTGTATTTCTGGCGAGTTTTGATCAGACCAGTCTTGGTGTTTCCCACGGGAAAGACAAACACGTCTCCACCTGCTTCTTATATGGATGTAAGGATGATATTCCGCGAAGTGTTTATGTAATGGGATTTTTAAGCATCATTCGGTCTAGTCGTACTTTCAAATTATACGATTCTCTGTTAATTCTCAAGTGATTTTGAATTTTATTTCATCACTCAGTCTAGTTGTACTTTCAGATTATACGATTCATTGTTGATTCTTAAGGATTTTCTTAATTTAGTTTCATAATAGATGTTGTTTTGTGGTTCTGAGGTCGAGGCTCTATGCAGACCCGACCCCTTGTAACCCTGTGATTTGTTCAGTAGTTCCTTCATACCATCATTCATGTTTTAATTTTTTTTCTGTCCAAATTTATGATAACCGCGTAGTCAAGGAGTCACTACATGTTTGAAAAGAAACATTTCCATGTGGTCCTGAGATTATTACTCATTTGGAAAATGGTATTAATTACAGATTTTCATGTTCAGTGCAGAGAAAGAGGAGCCTAAGGTGAGGAGCTTACTCCAGGAGGCGCTAATTAGCTGCGACCGAAACTGTCACCTTTACTTTATGCGATTTACGGACTGTTAAGGCAGATAACATTGTAAGGTCATTACCGACAATACTGCAGATTCCATATTTACCAACTTTGTCGTTCCCCATCTGGGGTATTGGCTACATGTTATTGTACGGCTTAAAGCTGCTTAGTAGCCTTCACCTGATACTTTAGGGTCTATGTGGGACGATCCTATAGACCAAAGCCACACATCATTTTGTCTATGATAGAGGAAATCTCTATTCATAGAGAAATTATGCTACTTTTTATACTGCGACTGTCCCTTCGCTATGCTGTCCACCCACTCTTAGTACCATCCTGTACCACTTCTCTGAATATTCATTTCCTTTTTCGCCGAATCTTATGGTAGGGGAGAATGAAAACCGCCACCGAGTGTTCTCAATTAAGTCGCAAAATAGGACAAAAAAAAAGGGGAAAAAGCATAAGAGGGTCTGGGAGTTTTCTAACCAGAACCCTAAGGTTTCTGTCTTTTAATGTGCATCGATATGGTTCAGACGAGATTACAAGGGAAGAGATAAGTATTATGATTGTGAAAACAAAGACGGATGTGTTAGCATTGAGTGAAACTAAGTTGAAAGGGAGGGGAGAGTTTGAATTTGGGGGTGTAGTTGGGAAGGTGTCAGGAGTGAATAGAGTACGAGGGAGAGAAGGTGTAGCTATACTAGTAAGTGAAGAGATAGGTAAGTGTGTGGTGGAGTGGAAGGAGGTTTCTTCAAGGTTAATGTGGATGAAGGTGAAACTGGGAAGGGATATGTGGGTCTTTGTAAGTGCATATGGGCCTGGTAAAGAAGCGTGTAGAGGAAAGGGAGGCTTTTTGGATAGATTTAAATGAGCGCACAGAGGGTTTAGGGAGAAATATCAATGTAGTGGTATTGAGAGATCTCAATGCTAGGGTAGGAGACAAACCAATAGACGGAGTGGTTGGGAAGTGTGGAGTTCCAGGAAAAAAAATTAGTGGAGAGATAGTGGTGAAGATGTGCCTGGAAAGAGAGTTGATGATAGCAAATACAGTGTTTAAGAAGAAAGTCAAGCAAAAGTATACATGGGAGAGAGTGGTGGATGGAAGGGTGCTAGATAGGGTTTAAATGGACTATATAGTGGTAACCAGGAGAAGGGTAGGAAGAGTTTTGGATGTACATGTTCTTATTGGAGAGAGTGGGGGAATACCAGATAATTTTTGGTGGAAGTTAAATTGAGAGTGGAGGATAGATTGAGAAAGAGGAAAAGAACAGAAGGTAGGGAGGTGCTTAAAAATAAACTGCTTAAATGACAAAGAAAAGTAGAAAGAATACAAGAAGATGAGAGAGGAGTGGGAGGAAGTAAAGGATATAATGGAACTAGGAGTGGAGGAGGAATGGGGATAGTTCATGGAGGGAGTCACAAGGTGTACAAAGATGGTGTGTGGAACAAGGAGGGAGGGAGGAAATAGAAGGAATTGTAGTTAGTGATGGGATGATGAAGCAAAGAAGGGTGTATGGGGCAGAAAATGGAATATAAGTGAGGAAGAATTTAAATGTGTTTGCGATGAAATGCCTGAGACCTGAGAAGTATGATAGGGATTACTAGGCTGGATAGAGTGAGAAACGAGGAGGTGGGGAGGCGAATGGGGTCTGGAAAGGGAGTTGGGGGATAGGGTGAATAAAAGAGTGTTGGAATGGTTTGGGTACATGGAGAGAATCAGTGAGGAAAGACTAGTAAAAGAGGTGCGGAAGGCAACGGTGAAAGGGATGAATATGAGGGGGCGACCAAGGATGAGATGGATGGATGGGGTAAAAGTGCCATTGGAAAAGAGGGGAATGTCTGTTGAGGAAGGAAGGAAGAAGCCAGAAGATAGGGGTGAGAATGGTTGTGCATGGATGATGCTGTGATGCATGGAAGGGAGCGGGTGGGGAATGGGGGTGAGGGATTATGTGTGAATGATATTTTGACTCAGCCCAAAGGTATTTCTCTTCGTCTTCTCTTTTACTGAATGGGGAAACAGAATGGGGGGGGGGGATCGCCGATTAAATGAAACGGCCTTAATGTGGATGTGCTGTGCCTCGTTGCATTGCTTCTGACCCAGGGCAGTGGGTGAGATGCAGGGATGACCCGTCATTCAGTAAGAGCCAGGAAAAGAGGGAGGGAGAAGGGGTGAATGGGAGTAAAGTATGTGGGGATGAAATGGGTGGGAGTAGATTTATGCCTTTGACTTTGGCTACTTCCCTTATAAGGGGGAAAACCCTTGGTATATGTATGTATGTATGTCGTTCCTAATTACATGACGCATTCCGACTCTGGCATTGAAATCTCCAATGATCAGTAGTTTGACTATGTAGTTGTTGAAATTGTTTGTAATTAATTCTAGGTGATATATACGACCTAGCTAGTATTATATAGATGAATATCTATTTGACTGATGAATTTATACTTCAATGAAATAATCTATTCATCCATCAAGTATTAATGTATTTACTGTATATATTTACCCTGGACGAATGATCATGATTCTGGAAGTTTTGAGGCCAATACTTCCAAACTGCAGGTGTCTTTTTCTTCTTCATTTTTTGTGATACCCTGCTTTTTTCATTTTTTCCGTAAAACTACTTTAATAAGATTAGATCTATCACTTTAAAGTAAGAATTACCATTATATTTTCGCATCATTCGTTAGACATTGTTTATATCTGTTATGTATTTCAAATGAATAAAATGTTGTCTTTTCATAGTATGGCTCCCCAAAACTTCAGCTTCTTACAACTTCCCAACTCTACTGTTTATTTGTAGTAGAAAATTAACCAAAGAAACTTCAATATTTCTC
>NC_134793.1:4129729-4132229 GCF_046742065.1 Oratosquilla oratoria
ATGGAGTAGACATAGTAACAATTATAATGAGCGCGAAAACAATTGATTGTTTTGAGAGAAGATTAGATAAATCTATAGAAAGTGATGAAAGGTGGTAAAGGACATGGAACTGCCTACTGTAGGCTTTATGACCTCTTGCAATCTCCTCCATTATCATGTTCTTATGTTCTTCAATCAATCAGAGAACAAATAGCCCTATATCAATTGTTATGAGTGACTGCACACCTTACACTGGCAAATGCTACTTACCCTGACAGTTCAAACACCAAAGAAAAATATCAAAATTTTGAGTTCAGTTAAATGCGTCCTTATGTAAGCTTCTCCACCATTTTTTTAATGCTCAGAAAAGCCAAGGTATTTTTTGGTAATGGAGACAATCAAACTTCATTTCTTATATCCGTGGACTACATAATAATTTGCAACATCTTAGGCAACTTTCTATAATGATTTCTTGCTGCTAATATAATAACTCAAAGACATAGCAAGTTCATTATTTGCAAATGTGTATTTGCCCTTTTCGAAAAATGCACTACAAGCAAAAAATAAATCTTCACGACCATATACCAATTAGTAAGTAATTCATAATTGTCACTGATTTTTCAGTTAGCATTACTAGTATTTCTCACTCCAATTAACTCTTCAAGAAATTTGTTGACTTGAAGAAAAAAAAATCCTTGGAATAGGTTGACACAGGGAGTAAATTTGAGGTACATTCTAGGAAGTGGTTTTGGGTGTAGGACCTCGTATGAAAGTGGTACACATTGTACTTAGAATCAAAGCTTCAGCAAAGGTCTGGCTTCTATTGCAGGGGCTTCAGCAAGTGTCGCTGCGGGCTTTTCACCAACCAAAGCTTCGGAGAGTTCATGCTCTACGAAATGCCCGGTATCGACGTTGGCAGGTAAGTGTACTCGAATCCTTAACATAGAAAATGTCAGAAAGATTCGTATATCAATTGTCTAATTTTGATGAAAGACCTCAGGTTGAAGGTTTTATTATCAACTCTTTTATTATTATCCATATTATCTTATTTAGCCAAAGATAACCAATTGACAACCGATAGATCTAAACGTATTCATCATCCGGACTGTAGAGCTAAATTAACAATTTTCAAGAGCCAGGGCTTTTGCCAAAATATAGAAAAAAAAAATCAAAAAAGTTTTTGTATCCTAAAACACTTTATTTTATTTTCCCCAGCTGCGACGCCCACTTCCAGTGCAAGACCCTGTGCGAAAAAGAATTCAGAGAATTGACCAACAACGGCGACATCTACACCGTGATGGAAGACGGCATCACCACCATCGGACAGTTCCTGTGCCAGGAACTTTACGAAGGGAAGATCGACAACGAGTACGTGTATAACTACTACGAGCTGTGCAGTGGACCCTGGGAGTTCACGGAACAACAGAGCCAGGAGACTCTTTGCTGCCGAAATTGGGAACAGTACCCCTGTTCTACCCGATAGAAAGCCACCAGCCTTTACATCTAGAACTTCTGTCGCATTCCAGGCATTTGCTCCTTCATTTCCCATTGTATATTGAAGATCAGATGACATATTTTCCAAAACCTGTTTCCTCATGAAACAACATTGCCTAATTCTGAGAGGAGCGTCATGAGAGTTGACATGCCAACTACTCGGCAGAAGTTGAATGTATCTGCTCAATATATTTTTAGAATCCAATGTAATGTGGTTTCTATTTATACATGGTCAAATAAGATTAAAATATTACCATTATTGAAAACCTAAAGGAAAAATATTTATATTATACAACAGTGATGAGGCAAATTAGCGAGGAAAAATTTGGAAAGATTGTTTTATAGTGGCGTTGAGTGATCTCAATGCCATAGATGGACATGAGCCATTAGATAAGGTAATAGGGATGTATGGTGTGACAGAAAGAAACGAAAATAGAGAGATGTAAGAGATATGTATTTAAAGAGAAATTATGACAGCAAATAGTGTTTGAAGAGAAAGATACACATAAAAATACATGGGCTAAGGTGATTGATGAAATGATTAGAGAGGTTCTGGTTCATGAATGATGTTAGAAAGAAGAAGCAATGGAATGTCTGATCATCATCTGGTGGAGGGGATATTGAGAGTAGATGTAAGATGTAGGAAACAGTAAGAGGAAAGGTGTCAGAAATGTGTTTAGAGTAAACTGAGTGAGAATGGCAAAGAGAATGAATACTAGACAAAACTGGGAGATGTATTGAATATAGTGAGAAGTGGAGGGGATAGTGAGAGTAGATGTAAGATGTAGGAAACAGTAAGAGGAAAGGTGTCAGAAATGTGTTTAGAGTAAACTGAGTAAGAATGGCAAAGGGGATGAACTCTAGACAAAACTGAGAGATGTATTAATAATGAGAAGTTGGTAGTAGGAGTAGAATAAGACTGGGTGCTTATTTCAGGAAATAATTACGAAAATGTGAGAAAAAAAATGTGTGCGATAAGAATGAGTGTCGACAGAGTGAAGGGTAGTCAATGATGGAATTGGGAGGT
>NC_134793.1:4147229-4152229 GCF_046742065.1 Oratosquilla oratoria
CCACTCACCAGAGTTATTTAGTAAATTATAAATAACATTTACTTTCCGTTGTTAAGTAGACACTTATGCAGTATTTACTATTTTAGTCTAGAGTACATATAGTAGCCATGACCTAGTGAAGTCGCCCTTTCTCTAGCTAAATCATTATATAAATTCTAAACTGGCTGCCATCAGGCGATTTTACTCGGCAGAAGAGAACCTTTGCACATCAAAGGATTAATTTTATGAGTTACCAGATGTCGCAGTTCTCTACTAATATGTCCAAAACGTGGAACAGAAGCATACAAAAACAGACAATCACGATATCTTAAAGTCACCTTATTTCAGTACTTAGAAATTATTTGTTTACAGAAAACCGGTGTGAGTTGGATTATGAATGACTCAACAGCTTCACTGAGATTTATAGTTTTAGTTATTGATTCTTTCTGTCGTCAGGCGATTTAACTCGTTTAAAAGACCCCCCTCTCCTTAGCAAAAAAAAAAAATAGAGGAAATAATTTCAAGCCTATCTTAATTAACTCATTCACAGCCTTTCACAAGCTTAGTCGTTTGTTCTCCATGTGGGGTGGGGGTGGGGGTGGTGTGGGGGAGAAATATTTCGTAACAATTGTCAGCACTATAGACGAACAGTATATTCATAAACCATCAAGTTAGAACAGATGACGCCAAAAAAATCTCATAAGAAGTCAGAAATACAGTTTTCATATATGAAAAAAAATTGGAATGGAAAGGTAGATTTTTCCCCCATTCAAGGAGAGACAAAGAACCGAAACCACAAACATACAGACCCATAAGCCAGCCTTCAATCATATCAATATTTATGAAAGTAACTGTAAGACAAATAGCTGACCATTGCTCACAGAGCATCTGCTATATAATACTCAACACCCCTTTTGTACAATAACGAAAATATCTACTAAAAAAAATTATACGGATATTTCTAAATTATTTTGTAATAATCATTTGAATTTTAGTTACGTTTTCTTTCAAAAGACTGCAGTGCTCTTTCTTATATGCTAGTAATTACGAAAAAACGGGAAACATATCTGTAAAGAAATTGAAAAATAGATTAGGTAAAGGTCCAAGGTGCATGACCAATGAAAGAGAAATTGAGATCGCAAAACACGATGACTGAAATAGTTAAAAGGATATGGAAAAGAGCGAGTAAATGAATGTTTAAATAAAAAGATAAACAACAGAGAAATAAAGAAAAAAAAAGTGGTTGAAGAAGCTAAAAAAAAGGAGCAGAGAAATGATCAGGTAAGGACAGGTTCTTTATTGGACAGAGCAGAAGAAGAAATATCGGAAAAAAAAATCAAGGAAAAGAAACTAATTGCAAGTTTAAGAATTCGAAAAAAAAATATTCAAAGGAAATAGAAAGAACTACAAATTTTGGAAATGGCTCGCAATGATATAAGTGGATTGATTTCGGAAAAGAGATCAATTTGAATGATTAGAAGTTCCCAGACGTTTTTGTTTATGCCAATCTCAATACAAATATTGATGTTCGTTTATGTGAGGGACCACAAAGTATGTGGCGGTGAAGCAAAAGAGAAGATTGGAAAGATGACAGTAGTTAAAATTATCAAAGAGGAAAAAGTGTAAGTGGGAGAAGGAATGACAGGTATTGAATATAAAAACTATAGCGGAAGGCGGCGAGAGAAGAGGCTGTAGTTGTAGGCTATATGCACCACCAAAAAACAAAATCAGGTAGAACATTAAGAACTTACAGTAAATCCAGGCGAATAATTAAAAGACGGAAACGTTCTTGCGTGACTAACTTACTCGAATTCTACAACACAGTTATCTCGAATTATGACAAAAGAAACAATATAGATTTAATATATCTAGACTTTGCAAAAGCTTTTGATACCGTCCCACACGAAAGACTACTTACTAAATTAGCTTTGCATGGAATAAGTGGTAGCCTATTAGGTTGGACTAGTAATTGGTTGAAAGGTCGAAAACAGAGAGTTGTTTTAAATGGAAAAACTTCTGGATGGAAAAGTGTTGCAAGTGGAGTTCCTCAGGGTTCCGTTCTTGGGCCACTTCTATTCATAGTATATATAAATGATATAGACCATGGACTAAAATCTACTGTTTCCAAATTTGCTGATGATACAAAACTGTGCGGAGTGGCAAATGATCACTCAAACCAATTGGATATTCAAGAAGATTTAGATAAATTACAGCAATGGTCTGAAAAGTGGCTAATGAAATTTAACACAAGTAAATGCAAGGTAATGCACATAGGTAAAAATAACAGCAATTACGATTACAAGTTATTTGGAAATTCGTTAACAAAAGTCGATAGTGAAAAAGATCTCGGCGTAATTATCAGTAACGACCTCAAATCATCCAAGCAGTGTATTTCAGCCTCTGAGAAAGCAAATAAGATTCTGGGATTGATTGCGCGATCTTTTGATTTCAAAAGTCCATCACTCATTAACAAGCTATATAAATCGTTAGTTCGTCCACATTTGGAATATGCTGTTACCGCATGGTCACCGAATCTCATTAAAGACATTGACAGACTGGAAAAAGTACAACGGCGAGCCACAAAACTGATTCCAAATATCAAAATAAATCATACGAAAATCGACTTAAGCACATGAATCTGTTTTCCCTAAAAAAGCGTAGACTCAGAGGTGACTTGATACAGGTCTTTAAGATTTTAAAGGGAATTGACAACATCAAAAGTGACCAAATTTTCACATTGAATGAGAATCAGACAAGAAACAATGGTCTCAAACTGTCCGGAAATAGATTCAATTTGGAAGTAGGTAGAAACAACTTTGCCAACCGTGTAGTTAATGAATGGAATAAACTTCCTGCACAGGTAGTGCAATGTAGTTCAGTTCGAAGCTTTAAGAATCATTTAGATAAATACCTAAGTAAGATGCTGTAATTATCATAATTTATGTTATATTATTTGTTTTTGTTTTGTTATCATTTGTCTGTCTGATTTTCATTTATTATTAGTTATATGTCAATTTATTATCATTTACTATTTACCTGTTTGTTTGTTATTCAACTATACCAATGCATTTATTTATGTATTTTAATTGTTATTTACATTGTTATAGTTTTAATTTATTATTAATATGATTTTTTTTTTTTTTTTTTTTTTTTTTTTTTTTTTTTTTTTTTTTTTTTTTTTTTTTTTTTTTTTTTTTTTTTTTTTTTTTTTTTTTTTTTTTTTTGCATCCGACCTAGATATGGATCAAAAGGTCTCCTGTCGGCATGCTTTGCCTTTGTAATCCTTTTGAGAAATGGGAAGTTTAAGAAATAGTTGCAAGTGAAGAATCGTGTGGCAATAGATTATTGAATATAGTAATGAATGTTATAATGACCCAGTGGGTTAAATAACCAACAAAATATAAAGGCGATGACATCTAAACAAGACTGAAATTGATCATGACAAAACAAATGAGGTGAATGAAACAGAATTTCAGGTACTTAGCAGGTAAAGTTAATCGTGTAGTCGTTGAATCTATTCTGAATAAAGGAAACTCAATAAGAGAAGAATTATAAAGACATAAAAGATATGATAATGTAGAAGCTATGCAACCCCATATACTACCATTAGGTACACACACACACTCATACACGCATACACACATACACACACATACACTCACACACATATATTCACACGTACACGACTCAATGGCGCAGCTGGTAAAGTTCCCGGCCGCTACATCGGCGGTCCGGGTTTTAATCCCGCCCAGGGCTGAAATAATTTCTGTATCGCTGCGCTGCAAGTTGTTACTCCAATTCTCGTGGGCGGGAAGTGGGTGTCTATGTGCGTGTAAGGTCACAGCATTACCCATAGATTGATCATATATGAGCTCTGAGCTCTCTTCCTGGAGAGAAATAGCTGCAGATCACGAGTCTAACATGGTGAATCACACACACACACACACACACACACACACACACACACACACACACACACACACACACACACACACACACACACACACACACACACACACACACACACACACACACACACACACACAAACACACACGCACGCACACATGCACTCACACACACACACACACACACACACGCACGCACGCACACACACACACACACACATACACACACACACACACACTCACACACACACACACGCACGCACGCACACACGCACACAAGCACGCACGCATGCACGCACACACGCACGCTCACACACACACACACACACACACACGGTGGCGCAGTTGGTAGAGCGCTGAACTGCTAGCATGGTGGTGTCCGTAATACGTGGTTCGAATCCTGCCCAGGGCCGAAATTATTTCGGTACCGCTGCGCAACGGGTAGTTACTCTGACTCTCGTGGGCGGGGAGTTGTGTGTGTGTGTGTGTGTGTGTGTGTGTGTGTGTGTGTGTGTGTGTGTGTGTGTGTGTGTGTGTGTGTGTGTGTGTGTGTGTGTGTGTGTGTGTGTGTGTGTGTGTGTGTGTGTGTGTGTGTGTGTGTGTGTGTGTGTGTGTGTGTGTGTGTGTGTGTGTGTGTGTGTGTGTGTGTGTGTGTGTGTGTGTGTAAGGTCATGGCATTACCCATAGATCGGACCTACGAGCTCTGAGCTCTCTTCCGGGAGGGAAATAGCTGTCGATCACGAGTTCAACACGTGATCCAAAGAACAAGGGAATACACACACACACACACACACACACTCACACACACAGTCACACTTCGGAATGACACGTGATTTATTATCTAAGTACACCGACGCTGCGTCGACGTAATGAAATTCGCTCGTGTTTGTTATCATATAGGGCGAGAGTCGGTGGAATAAGTGCACCTGTTGTTTATGGAGTGCTGTCGCGATTCCTGGACTACCTGTCTGCAACCTCGCTTCTACGTTCTTGTTGCATCAGAACCTCCAGTATTGTTTTTATCATGCCTTATGATGGACTCCTGTAGCGGAGGGGATAAGAATACCGTCATCGTGTTTCCTTACGTGTCATAAATGGGTAGGAATAAGGTGAAT
>NC_134793.1:4167229-4172229 GCF_046742065.1 Oratosquilla oratoria
TTATTCCTTCTTCTCCCAATTTATATGATACTATTATTCTTTTTTTACTTTTTCCAAATTCCATTATACTACACTTTTTAGTATTGAACTCCATCTCCCACTTCCTACTCCATTCCCATACTTTATTGAGATCACTCTGTAGTGACTCACAATCTATTTCCGTGTTCACTTTTTTAACAGTTTTGCATCATCTGCTAAGAAGCTCATATAACTTTCAATTTCTTCATCCATATCATTAATATTATAACAAACATTATTGGGGCCAGAACTGTTCCTTGTGGAACACCACTTATTACTTCATCCCATTTTGAGTGTTTGTCTCTTATCACTACTCTCATTTTTCTTTCTTGCAAAAAGTCTTCCATCCATTTAAGCAGTTTGCCCTGTATTTTCCTTCAGTTTCTAATTTCTTAAGCAGCTTCTTATGTGGTCCTTTGTCAAAAGCTTTTTTTAGGTCTAGAAATGCACAATCAGCCCATCCATCTCTTTCTTGTATTGTATCTATTAGCCTTGAATAGAAACATATTAAATTGGTGAGGCAAGATCACCTTTATCTGAATCCAAATTGCCTTGGACTTAGCACGTTGTTTTTTTCTAAATACTTTACCCATCTACTTTTGATAATTCTTTCACAAAATTTTGCTATTGTGCTTGTTAGAGAGACTGGTCTATAGTTGGTAGGGTCTTCTTTATTTCCCCCTTTATATATAGGTACTATATTTGCTTTTTTCAATTTTCTGGAACTTTTCCTTCTTTCAAGGAACTGTTTATTATGCTATGTATTTTGTCTGCCAGTTCATTCCTGCATTCTTTCAAAATCCAGTTTGCTATTTCATCTGGTCCATGCGATTTTCTGACATCAAGATTACTCAAGTGTTTCATTATTTAATTCTTTGTTACTTCTATTTCTTTCATAGAAGGAACTTTCTCTTCCCATTCGATCTCTCAAGGTTGTATGTTCTCCCTTGTAAACACTGATTTAAAATGCTTGTTCATAATTTCTACCATTTCTATTTCCTCTGTATATTCAACTCCTCCTTGTCTTGATTTCTCTAATTCTTGTTTGTTTTTCAGTTTGTTGTTTACAAATCTGTAAAATAATTTTGGTTGATCTTTACATTTTTCAATGACATCTTTTTCATATTTTCCCATTTCCTCTCTGCACACTTGTACATATTCATTTCTATAACAAGTATATATTTTCCATTTTTCAGGTCTTTTGTCTTTATTCTATTTGGTCCAAGCTTTATCTCTTTTGTCTTTTAACTCCTTACAACTTTTGTTGTACCAGCACTTTACATATTCTTTTTCTTGTTTTTGTCTTGGGACATACTTTTCCACTCCTTTTTTTTCAAAATATTCCATTTCTCTTCCACTGTTGTTTTTTCTTTGTATATTCTTTCCCAGTTTTCTTTTTGAAAGAATTCTCTTATTTTATAAAAAAAAAAAAAAAAAAATCGTACATCATTCTTCCTTTTCTATATTGTTTATTTCTTTTCATGTATTTTTCCTCGTTTAGTTCCAGTTCAATCAATATGTGGTCACTTTTACTTATTGGTGTCTTATATTCAATCTCTTCCACTATTTTAGGTTCAGATGTGATTATTAGGTGATTATTAGGTCTGGGTAGGTCTGAGACCACTCACACACCACACACCGGGAAAGCAAGGTCACAACTCCTTGACTAACGTCCCGTACCTACTCACTGCTAGGTGAACAGGGGTTACACGTGAAAGGAGACAAACCCAACTTATCTCCGCCCGGCCGGGGAATCGAACCCCGGTTCTTTGGCTTGTGAGGCCAGTGCTTTACCAATCCGCCACCGAGCCGTGTGTGTGTGTGTGTGTGTGTGTGTGTGTGTGTGTGTGTGTGTGTGTGTGTGTGTGTGTGTATTCACTTGGTCTTGGTCTTTGGATCACGTGTTGGACTCGTGATCGATAGCTATTTCCCTCCTGGAAGAGAGCTCAGAGCTCGTAAGTCCGATCTATGGGTAATGCTATGACCTTGCACACACACACACCCCCAACTCCCCGCCCACGAGAGTTGGAGTAACACCCCTCAGCGCTGCGATACTGATATTATTTCAGCCCCGGGCGAGAGTCGAACCCGGACCTCCGTAGTGGCAGGCCAGAGCTCTAACCACAGCGCCATGTGTGTGTGTGTGTGTGTGTGTGTGTGTGTGTGTGTGTGTGTGTGTGTGTGTGTGTGTGTGTGTGTGTGTGTGTGTGTGTGTGTGTGTGTGTGTGTGTGTGTGTGTGTGTGTGTGTGTGTTCTTAGGAAACCTATTCTATAAAATTAGATATAGTATTTTTCACGACTTTATAATCGTAGATATCTGTACCCTTTTATACATATTTTTCTCTTAGTTTAGATTCTTAAGCTACACATCTCTTTACTCTATGTTTTCAAAACCTTTTCTTTGATACATTTAAGTAGATTTTCTTTATTTGAAGGACATTTCTTTTTCTGCAATATGAAGAATTTTGAATCTAAGTACAAAGAAATATGTCAGATCAAATAGTATGGACAATTGAACGACGATCATTTTAATTGATAGCAACCCTACACATATCACAGTATAGAATCGCATCTAATTCTACACAGTAAGAGAATATTAGCTAAATCTTGATGGCCTTTTCCTGTTATATGATGTAAGATGTATCTCTCCTGGTATAGAAAAATCTTGATGTAACCTTTTAGGTTTTATAAACAAGTAAGAACAAGATATGTTTTTATTTTGCAAAAGATGTCGTATGAAAGTTTTATATAAGTTGAGAACTTTATGAAGCTATAGAATAAAGCCACCTATATTAGGATATGGGAATCCCATTTTCAGTGGCAGGCTTTTTGCTTAGGTGATAGAGCGAAGGCAAAACTTTAATGTTTAAATTAGCATATTCCAACGTGGGTTGATAATTAAGTACAAGCGTACTGGTTTCCATCCTTATCGCAGCAGAGCATCTGCATGGTGTGCTCCCCAGAGTAACGCCAGGGGCCATTGCAGATCTCAGAGTACAAGTACAGTAGCGACTGGTCGATAGGATAAGGAATGTGGTCACAGAGAAGCTGACCAACGGTGCCTGTCCCAGTCGGGGAAGTTGCGTACAGGTTGCCTTTTGATGTTAGATTTTTGTACTCATCGATGCAACGTCCCTCGCACGTGTGTTTGTACTCACAGCTGTGGAAATGGATTAATTTTCAGTATGACATCAAAATGAGAGCCTCAAGAATGACAAGCAGGGATCACATATATATTTACCATCCCTATCGAACATCATAATAAATTTGTTGCTGATGCTATACCTTTAAATTTCCCCGACTTTGTTAATCTCCTTTTGAAACAAGGCGCATTAGATTATTGTCGTTGGTATAAGACGACTGCACAGGACAACCCTGTGTGGTTAGGTAGCTCTTTACGAACATGAAAACTATGGTCGAAATCAGATCAGATTGGTTGGAAGGAATATGAAAATTGAGAGGACAAAGAAAAGGATAAATATTGTAATGGGGCAGATTAAGAATTATATTCCAGGTTCTGTTAAAGAAAGTTACATGTCCAATACAAAAGCTATCCTCACTCGTAGCCAGAAAGAGTGTGACTAAGAGTCAAACTAGAAACCATGATCATTAGAAGAGTGTCTTTGCAGAAACTTCCAAAAACCAAGATATTACGTTAAAAAATGCTTAAGTCTTTCAGTTCAGAACAGAGTCAAGATCTTAAAATGAATGTAAATTTAACATAAAAGGATTGTGTTTGAAGGCATGAACATGGTCATACTTTTATGATAAAGGTTAAATGCACCTACCGCGTGAAAGGTAAGAGGAATTTAGACGATAAATACCAAACAGATTACGTTGCGAGGATTCAGAGCAGTAAATAACGGTTTCTCTATTATGAATACAAACCCTATTAGTATTTAGACAGAGGCAGCGGAGAAGGTTTTTTACACATTCCAAAAGTTTCATAATAACATTCATTAGAAAGTTGCGATGTATTACGACATATTAGAATTTTCATCATATAAAGTATGAAAATCAGAAAGTGAATCAAGATGGTAGTAAAAAGATTCTCTCACACTGGGAACACTGATTCAATTTATCAAATGTCTCACATTTTTTCAAAAGTGGTAATCTATTCATTAAGATCAGATGATGGTGATGACAAAGTAGGTTAGGTATGTACCTGGGTACGTCGATGCCTGGCAACTCAGTTACAATATATTCTCCGTGTTGCCCTGTGGTGAAGAGCCCACAACGACATAAGTGGAGGTCCGCCCTGAACAAATAAATAAGGAAATAAATAGATTTAGGTTTCTTACAGACACACTAATGCGACGTATAACCATACACGAAATAAACAGGAAAATAGGAAGGAAATGACATAAGTAGGAACCCCCAAAAGTGGTCCAATTCCTACAATTTACCTGATGGCGACAAAGAAGCTGACCACAGCTATAATGGCGACGGCAGTACGCATCTTGATCTGCAAAACAAAGATCCTTTTGAGTTTTAAATCTCAGCAAAAGGACGTGATTTTTAGCTATGTTTATTAACCACCAGACACAATTAGATGTACATTTTCCACGTGGTCATCAAAATATTCTTTAGAAATTATGTAACTAAGGTAGATATTGGATACTTGAATATATTCAGCAACATATTTGGGTTACTCTGTGTTAAAAGGATGATTTCTACAAATGAACATTTGGAACCATGGAAGAGCTGTATTATACTCGCATTTGGCAGCGTTACTTAAAGGAAAGGGAAGACAAGAGGTAATGTTCTGAATAATTGGTCATATTCAGAAGCACATTAGTGTTACTCTGTGTTAAATCGATGATGCATGTAAAGGAAGATTTGGAACCCAGGAAAGGTTGTATCATATCTGGCAGCATGGTTTAATGGAAAGAGAAAGCAATAAAAGATGTCTCGTTCTACCTGTGTTGATGACCGAAGTGAAGGCCTAGTTAGGCTGTCTGCCTTAAATAGTCAGAACCCAT
>NC_134793.1:4184729-4189729 GCF_046742065.1 Oratosquilla oratoria
CCTGTTTATATACCTGGAGAAAGCGGTGAGACAGATCACGAGGATCACGATGGAAACTCTCATCTTGATCTGCAGGATATAGAAAAGATGTTAAAACTCAAGATATTACTAAGGCAAGAGAATTTTGTCCATCTGTATCAGATAGATACTAATCAAGGAGAGGGTTTTCTTGAGGTGAATGAAATCGTATGTTGTTATCTGGTATGAAGTTGAGGTTAAAACCAACGGCCGGAGGATTAATTGAGAGAACTTTAGCCTTTTGACTGGAAGGCCGTTTTTGTGCCAAATGGAAAAGACACTTAGTGGCAGCTAAGTCGAAAAACACATCTCAGAGATTAGGCACATTTGTGTTTTATGTGTTTGAAAGGTCAATTCATCAGAATACTTCTTTCTTCAATGAAACCTGATGTCAACTCTGACCACTATATTAGAGGGTAAATTGAGTTATATGCAACTCTTCTACTAATGAGTAAATGGATTAATCCGGATCAATTTAACCATCTTGTGGCTCAGAAGTTTTCCCTTGGCTGAATAAAATCGTCTGGCGGCAGATTGGGCAAATTTACAATTTTTAGTTTTAATCACTAAATAACTTACGACTGTGTTGTGATCAGTTGTATTCATTAATTTAATATTTTCTGTGGTTAGAAATCATCAGTCCCTTTCAAAACTTACAGTAGATTTAGCTAAATATTCTTGAATTTTTAACCACTCCTATTACTACTCTGCTATTCTATGTAATTTTGTCATCAGCAGGTTCTTTTTTGATTACAGAATGACCATATTATTGTTATACCAAAAAGATAACAAACAACATTTGCAATTGATTCAATTGCCATTCTTGACGATTCAGCATCGTCTACAGTTTCATTTTTGGATACAGAATCTTAATGGTTTCAGGAACACTTTTAAATTTGATGACTAAAATAAAGTTTGAAATACTGAACATTATTTGCTCTGTCGAGACTATACTGCTTATTTTTTATCGTTATATCTTAAAGGCTGCACTTGTTATGTCTGAACAGTATGGCTCAAAGAATATAGGAAACTATTAAGAGCTTCTACTATTACCTTGATTTCCAAGGCGAGTAGAGTTTGAGATAGCCTCTCTGCCTTAAATAGTCAATATGCACTCAAGATACTGGCTTATCTTGCACGTTGCAGCGTCCCTGGGTTTATGTTTACTGCACGCACGAAGCTCGCTCTTAGGTATTGTTATCTACTTCTTCTTATATTATCTTCGTCATCATCTGCCACCGCTTCTACTTTTCTTTATTTCCAAAAACTCTCGTTTCTCTATCTATTGCTATAGTGTCTGGACTCCAAAGGTTTTAAATTTGAATTCGTTTGACAACAGTAAACGTCATTCGATCTAATGGCCGCCAGCCGAACAAATGGGTTTATGAGTGTAATGAGAATCATTGGACTTTTTGGAATCTTCGCAGCTGCTACACTTCTTGATAAACGTGTCCCCAAACCTACAAAACGATCTCTGTAACTAGTGATACTTGTTTCATTCTGACTGTCGCCAGGTGATTTTATACAGATTCATGAAAATATCTCTGTTTCAAATGGACTCGACGACCGACGATCCCGTAGACAGAAGCGGCGTCCTTATCTCCCTCTTCTTCTGAAAGAAGGTTTCATCAGTTTGTGAGACGATAGACTCGGATAATGTTACACAACTATCATAAGTACGACATAAGGTGATGCGAGATGCCATATATCTTGTGTTTGCAGATATTTTCGACAGTTATTGTCATACGACCACAATCTCCCTTATTCTTTTACTTCTTTAATAGTCCTTTTATTAGGTTATTATGTGTGCTTGGGTGCGCATGTGTGTGTGTGCGCGCGCACGCGCATGTGTGTGTGTGTGCGTGTGTTTACAAGTTCCATTCATGGACCGTATATAATGGTGTAGTCGCCCATTCCCCATCAGCTCTTTCTCATCAAGTCCACAGGAGGTAAGGCAATCACCCTAGACAACATACAGAAAACTAAACCATAGTGACGTTTACATATTCCTTTCTTTGTTATACAACCTGTTTGAAAGAAATACACTTATCAAGAACAGTCCTGCCCTACAAATAATGAAATGTATAACAAAAATAGAGCATAGCAGAGCTTGAAATTACGTATTTTTTTCTGATCACGTGCAAACAATAAGCTACGGTTCGTACTCAAGTACAAAATATAAAATGATAAATATGAACAATCTTACACATGGTATTTAAACCATGTACGCACAAATACAAACACACACACACACACACACACACACACACACACACACACACACACACACACACACACACACACACACACACACACACACACACACACACACACACACATGCCCACACACATACACACATGCGCACGCGCGACACACACACACACACACACACACACACACACACACACACACACATACACACACACACACACAAACACACACACACACAAACACACACATACACACACATACATACACACACACATACATGGCAGATAGAAAAGGGGTGGGATTCTCATTCTTCGAAAAAAAAAGAATTTGAAAAATAAAAGAAAAAGAGTCTCAAATAAAACAGAAGCAATGAAACTATAACTATACTGGCGACAGAAGGGAAAGTAACTAAATTTACCCGTATTACATGTGACTAGGATATGTGAAATGGAGAACCAGAAAATTTTGCTCTAAAATAGACTAAAACAATTAGGTGAGAAAGAAAGGCCGGCACATAAGTAAAATGAAAATATTTCAACTTTTTCAACTTATGCAACTTTCACGTGATTTTATCAAGTTAAATGGATTTTTAATCATTCGAGAACAAAATGAGGACAGTGTCAATTCCTCAGCTAAATGATATAGAGTTTTCTTTAATATAAAACCTCTGAAAATGTAAATGCATTTGCCGAGGCATAGGTACTCACATTTACGTCCATGACATATACAATGACATAGACAAACAGATGTCTCAAAACACTTACCAAAACCTTGCATTCTGTTATAGATCTTCCAGTCCAACGATGAAGTCTTGTATGCTTCTTTTTGTCCTGGCCTTTGCCTCCCTTGCACAGTAAGTATATTTGAAATGTTCTCTTCTCGAACAAACCTTGAATACAAGTTCTGAATAAAAGTTTCAGCATAATATTGAATGGAAGTTTACTAAACAAAGTTATCCCAGAATACTAGACATTCTAATCTTTCATATTGAGAAGGAAATTCGAATTATAAGATTGTGTGTGTGTGTGTGTGTGTGTGTGTGTGTGTGTGTGTGTGTGTGTGTGTGTGTGTGTGTGTGTGTGTGTGTGTGTGTGTGTGTGTGTGTGTGTGTGTGTGTGTGTGTGTGTGTGTGTGTGTGTGTGTGTGTGTGCGCGTGTGTGTGTGTGTGTGTGTGTGTGTGTGTGTGTGTGTGTGCGTGTGTGTGTGCGTGTGTGCGTGCGTGCGTGCGTGTGTGCGTGTGTGTGTGTGTGTGTGTGTGTGTGTGTGTGTGTGTATGTGTGTGCGTGCGTGTGTGTGCGTGCGTGCGTGTGTGTATGTGTGAGTGCGTGCATGCGTGCGTGTGTGTGTGTGTGTGTGTGTGTGTGTGTGTGTGTGTGTGTGTGTGTGTGTGTGTGTGTGTGTGTGTGTGTGTGTGTGTGTGTGTGTGTGTGTGTGTGTGTGTGTCTGTCTGTGTGTGTGTGTGTGTGTGTGTGTGTGTGTGTGTGTGTGTGTGTGTGTGTGTGTGTGTGTGTGTGTGTGTGTGTGTGTGTGTGTGTGTGTGTGTGTGTGCGTGTGTGTGTGTGCGTGTGTGTGTGTGCGTGTGTGTGTGTGCGTGTGTGTGTGTGCGTGTGTGTTTGTGTGTGTGTGTGTGTGTGTGTGTGTGTGTGTGTGTGTGTGTGTGTGTGTGTGTGTGTGTGTGTGTGTGTGTGTGTGTGTGTGTGTGTGTGTGTGTGTGTGTGTGTGTGTGTGTGTGTGTGTGTGTGTGTGGGTGTGTGTGTCTGTGTGTGTGTGTGTGTGTGTGTGTGTGTGTGTGTGTGTGTGTGTGTGTGTGTGTGTGTGTGTGTGTGTGTGTGTGTGTGAGAGAGAGAGAGAGAGAGAGAGAGAGAGAGAGAGAGTACATACTGAATACTTCATGTTACATACTAAGGAGTCATCACTCTTTGCAGAGGATTCAGCAAATGTCGCTGCGGACTCTTCACTAACAGGAGTTTTGGAGAATCAATGCTGTATGAGCTCCCCGGCATTGACGTTGGCAGGTAACAACAAGTTATATAGTGGATCAGGATAACACACACACACAGAGGGCTCGATGGGGCAGTGGTAATGTTAATTACCGCCATTACAGCGGTTCAAGTTGGAATCCTGCGTAGAGCTAAAATAATTTCAGTATCGCTGCTCTGCGAGCCGTTAATCCAGTTCTCGTGGGCAGGAAGTTAAGTGTGTGTGTGTGTGCGTTAAAAGTCACAGAATTACCCATAGTTCGTTCACATATGAGCTTTAGGCTCTCACCCAGGAGAGTAATAGCTGTTGATCACGAGTCAAATACGTGATCCAAGACTATGGTGAATCACACACACACACACACACACACACACATCAAAAAGTGCCAAATGTTGATCAAAAGTCATACATTTCTCTCACAATACATCTTTATTATGATTAAGATTCAGTTGATGTTAACATAAGTTACGGATGTCTAAATAGGTGAAAGTCGCATTAACGATTTACTTATATTGTAATAGTGTCACGAAATACCTACAATCACGATTCATGAATATTGCTTCTATCCACAGCTGTGATGCTCACTTCCAGTGCAAGACTATGTGTGAGAAAGAGTTCAGGGACATGACCAACAATGGTGACCTGTACACCATGATGAGTGACGGGATCACATCCTTCGGGCAGTTCCTTTGTGATAAATACGGCAGGGACCTTGACAATGAGTATGTCTACAACTACTATGAGCTCTGCAGCGGACCCTGGGAGTACGCTGAGCAGAAGAGTGAGCAAA
>NC_134793.1:4192229-4194729 GCF_046742065.1 Oratosquilla oratoria
TGATCGACAGCTATTTCCCTCCCGGAAGAGAGCTCAGAGCTCGTATGACCGATCTATGACCTTGCACACACACACACACACACACACACACACACACACACACACACACACACACACACACACACACACACACACACACACCCGCAACTCCCCGCCCACGAGAGTCGCAGTAACGACCCGAAGCGCAGCGATACCGAAATAATTTCGGCCATGGGCAGGATTCGAACTAGGTACTGACTCACCTCCGTGCTGACAGTCTAATACTCTATCAACCGCGCCATCGAGTGTGTATTGTGTGCGTGTGTGTGTGTGTGTGTGTGTGTGTGTGTGTGTGTGTGTGTGTGTGTGTGTGTGTGTGTGTGTGTGTGTGTGTGTGTGTGTGTGTGTGTGTGTGTGTGTGTGTGTGTGTGTGTGTGTGTGTGTGTGTGTGTGTGTGTGTGTGTGTGTGTGTGTGTGTGTGTGTGTGTGTTTATTTCTTTTTGTTGTTTTCATCTTTTCTTTTTTTTCTTTCTTTTTTCTTTCTTTTTTATTTTATTTCAGCTGGTGACTATAGATAGAGGCCTTATTCTTCTCTGTATGGTGACCGGATATTTCTTATGATGAGAATCATGTCATTAAGGCTTGTGAGTAAAGTGGACCACAAAGCTTTCCGTCTGATTAACATTTTTTATATAGTCTGCACCTTCTCCATACCTACCTCACTAATGTTTCTCTATCTCTTTTCTTTCTCATTCTTCGTGGCCACTATTCTAATGAGTTCGTTAGCTGTGTGCCTACCTCCTTCAGGAAACCTCACAACGCTAGCTTTTTTGGAAGGTTTTGCTCCTTTTCAGTGGAACTTCCTTTTGTGTCAACCAATCCCGTTTTGTCTTTCCCTCTCGCTTTCGCTCAGGCAGGAAGTTCTCCTCCGAGAAAAGCAACAATTAAGTCAGGAAAAGTACAATATGAGAGAAAGAAAGAAATAGGTAAGAATTGATTTACCAAAAGAGTGGTTAGCGAATGGAATAGACTCAGTAACCATGTAGTGAGCGCTAAAACTATTGGTTGATTCAAAAGGTTAGATGACTTTATGAATGGGGATGATAAGTAGTAATGGACATTGTAAGAGGCTGGTAGATAAAGGTAGACAAGTAAGGTAGATAAAGGGGTAGGTGTCGAGAATTTTATTTTATGAGTTGTATGTTTGGTAAACAATAGCAATGAAGGAGTTGCATAATCTCGCTCCTCATCTAAAGTTTATAAACAACCGCTAGGGACCAGATTTTAATGCTGATGTAATAACATATAAACTAAGCCATTCATGAATCGATATCGTGATTACTTGAGTAAGCAGTATTGCCTAAGACGTTGTAACAGTCTTTCTGATTGGAGAAAAGGTGGAGGAGGAGAAAGATTTATTGGTTCACGGGAGTAAAGTCACGCCCTTAGGGGAGGCACTTAGATGTAACAGAAAAGATCATTAGACTAGGAAAGTCGTGACGTCGGTGCAGAGGTGGCGTTGGAAGTAAATTGAGGATCCCAGTTTGGAGTCCCTTGGTGTAAATTGACAAGCCAAGTGTAATACTATTCGAGAAGAAAAGAAGAAAAATGACCCCCGTTTAATTCACCCCATAAAGAAACAGAAAGATATAGTAAATGACATTCTTAAGTAAGACAGTGGTGAAAAGAAAGAGGTGAAAGAAGATATACAAAACCATAGAAGGAAACAGTAAACAGAAGTTGACCGTAGTTACTGCAGTGATAACGGAGGTGACGGGTTAAAGATATGAAACTGCTTAATGTAAGCCTTATGATCTCTTGCAGTCCCCTTCACTCTTATGTTTTTATGTAAGTTTTTAATAGTACAATATTACACTCATGCAAGTTTATCAAGAACATGTAATTTATTATGATTTAACTCCTTATCCTTAATACTCTTCAGAATATTTGTGAATTGAATCTTTTGAGAAATTAAATTTCAAGACACCCTCCCTTCACAGGTGACTTCTCTCCAGTCTTCTTTTCTTTTTGTCTTTTTATGCTCCTTGAAGTACTTATATAATAATGTATACACTTTTTTGCTAAACAGTTATCTTATTCTTTATTTCCTTTGAAAACATTCGTTGCAAATTGTTAAAGCTTATTGTTCTACAATAAAAAATGATAACAATACATCTATCTCTATTTTTAACAACCTCACCTTACCAAACTCACAAACACACTCCAACGTAGTGGGATGTGAGAAACCCGTGGTAGGGCAAAGACCTGTCAGTTCACAGCAAGCCTGTTTTTTTTTTTTTTTTTTTTTTTTATTTTTAACCAACATTGGGTCACAACGTAGCAAGCCCGCAGCATGGTCCGGGAATCGAACTCACAACCATTTGCTCATGAGTTCAAGACAGTGTTCCCTGAGCAAGTGTTGGTTCAACAATTGTTCACTACAGACGACTAAACCATGTCATTCACAATGAATAAATTCATTTGCTCCATCTCGCCTTGGTCTTCAGCAAGCGGCACATTG
>NC_134793.1:4202229-4204729 GCF_046742065.1 Oratosquilla oratoria
AGGATACAGGAAAGTGAAGTACTATCATGTATGCAGCACTTCCCAGCACCACCTAGAATTGATTTTAGCAGCCCCAGGGGGTTCTAGCACCACTGCTTTAAGGACTTGCTTTTGGGACTGGTACACAAACCAGAACAAAGACCTACCCAATGAGGTAGAAGTTCAGTCACAATTTTGGAGGCAAAACTGGATTTAAAGAAAATGGATCGGTTCAAGTGGACAAATAGTGGTCACTTTCGTTGTTCATATTCCATGGGACATTTTTTATCTACCTCTCTTTCATAAACTTAAGAATGATTGTTTTTCTTTCATTTCACTTAACTCCTTGCCCTGTGTTTTAGGTTTATTGCCAAAAATATTTTAGGTTTATTACCAAAAAAAATATTTTTCATTTGATTAAACTTGCGTTAAACATTTTCTACAAGAAAATTACCAAAAGTATTTGAGAATTTTACATGTGTGACCATTTACCCTATAATATATAAAACAATTAGTTAAATATTTTATTGATTTTTTTCGTATTATTTTCTGTAAATACTACATGTCAGATTAGATATTCTGATCGTTTGAATAAAATCAAAACAGAGGTCATTTTCGTTTTTTATTGCTGTAAAATACCTGTTTAAGATTCGATTGATTGGCTTAAGGGAAGAAGACACACTTACAATTTTACAAAAATTGTCTGTTGAAAGCATGTATATATATGTACATGTGTGTGTGTGTGTGTGTGTGTGTGTGTGTGTGTGTGTGTGTGTGTGTGTGTGTGTGTGTGTGTGGTGTTGTGTGTGTGTGTGTGTGTGTGTGTGTGTGTGTGTGTGTGTGTGTGTGTGTGTGTGTGTGTGTGTGTGTGTGTGTGTGTGTGTGTGTGTGTGTGTGTGTGTGTGTGTGTGTGTGTGCGTGCGTGTTTGTGAGCGTTCAAATCGTGATAACATATTACAGATACAAATCTTACCAGACATCACATAACACAAAAATAAATTAATGTATTAATAGCTACATTCCTCATTCCTTTTTAAATTAGTTTCCTGATACCGCAAGCTTTCTCCATCATCCCAGACTTTGCTATAACCATTCGTGGAATGTCTGCTTCGTAATGGTCCCCAGCTGCTGTGTCGTATTTCCCTTGATGTCCTCTACATTGCGAATTCTCTTGTTGTTTGATACCAACACGAGTTTCGGAAAATCCACGCGTAATATGGTCATGTAAGGACTGAAGATGACAGACTTGTGTGATGTGTTACTTGCTCAGGAACTGATGCACAAGTTGCGAAATTTGAGCAGAGACATTATCGTGGTAAAGTTGTTAGTCAGCGCTTCCGTGTAACGTTGGCCTCCTACGAAGGATTGTGTTCTTTAAATGTTTGATTATATTTTAACGAAGTACTTCACATTGATCCCCTGGCCTTTTATGAGTAAACTTATAGAGAGCAGATCCCTGATGATAAAAATGAATTACCTTAACATTATTCCTATTTTTTTTTTTTTTTTTTGGGGGGGGGGAATTTTGTTGTGAGGGTTGAGTATTGGGCTACGCACCAATGATTTACCATTTGTAATAACTAATCGTTTCAATGCATTTGCAGCATATTCTAGCATTCTAGTGAGTTACTGAAAGGAGAATTTTTTCTTTTACGTTAACTAAAAGTAAATTTAGCAGACTTCTTCCCAGATTAGTCTAAATTAATCCAAAAACTAATGTTCTAAACATTATCGAATTTTCTAATGGCAGTACGGTTATTTTTACGTAATGCATTACTCAAACATCTATAGACTATTTATACTGTATTTATGATACACTTCAACTTACAGTGGCTCAGAATTCTTCATTTGTGCTTTTCTCTCACTACTATTCCATCTGAATATTAATACATTGTTTGCCTTGTCTTCATTATACATTCTCCATAACTTCTCGTAAATATTTTGTGCAAAAATAATTCACTTTCTAACTGAAATTGAAGCACATTTACCCCTCATTTTTCACACTCATCGTAAATGTGATAGAGTGTAAACATGATAAGGTAGAATGAAATACAGCATTACTGAAGCTGCATCGTCGACAGCTCATAGTCAGTTGAAGAGATAGAGAGATAGATGGATAGATAGAAAAGTAGAGACAGAGATAGAGAGATAGGGAGAGAGAGAAAGAAAGAGACATAAAGTGAGATAGATAGGGAGATAGAGAAATAGAGGTAGAAAGATAGGGAGCAAGTAAAGGACAGACAGACAGGTAAGCAGGCGGTAAGACAGACAGACAAACAGAGAACAGGATGAAATACGAGTGGAGGGGGAGGGGGAGGGGAGGGGGAAGGCGGAGGGAGAGAAGGAGCGTATGTGTTTTGAGTTCCTCCTCTTCGATAGGTTATAAAAGAAGACTATATAAACTGCCCCCTCCTGTAAAAGAGTCTATCCTTTTTTCGTCTGCTCCAGGTAAGGTAGCATTGCTAAGGATCCCTCACGTCTCGTGAGAAACAGAACTATGTTTACATTGCTCGCAGGAACC
>NC_134793.1:4214729-4234729 GCF_046742065.1 Oratosquilla oratoria
ACTACGACCAGGTTGTTCCCCGGGGGCACTTGGCTAGCTCAATCTCCATTCTAAGGTTAGAATAGAGACTGGTCGTAGTCCATGTCGTTCCTTTCGTAGGGTCTGGTTGGCTCAAAGGTATCGTCTTTGTTTCATAATAAGCAGTCACTAAGGCAAAGCTTCGAGTGCTTGCGGTGGAGCTTATTTTCATCTGACCAAAGGATCTTTCAGGTTCGAATGTGGCCACACACGACTTCGAACTGATATATTTTTTTTTTTCTTTCTTTTTTTTTTTACACGCTTTGTTCTTTCTTTCTGCAATATCCCTTGGTAAATATTTCATTTGATTTTGTTATTACACATAATACAATTTTGTTTTACTCCATCTTGTCTTAATTTACTTCTATTCTATTCTGTTTCTTCATCTTATCGGTTTTATAAAACCTAACCCTATCTTATTTTACCTTATTCTATTTCATCCAATTCTCTCCTATTTAGATCATCTGTGTTCTTTTCTATTTCACATATCTTGTATTAATTAATTTCATCTTATTTTACTTTGCTATATTTTATGTAATCATATTCTATTTCATATTATTTTAGTCAGATTTATATTTTCTTATTTTAGTGTGCTTTGTCTTAATTCATTCTATTTCATCTTATTTTATCTTATTTCCAATTTTAATTTATTTTATTTCGTTCCATTTCATTTTATTTTATTTGTCCTCTATGATCTTTGAAAAATAAGTAAAAAACAAAATCAGTTTGATAAAAAAAAAGAAGTGAAAAACAGCTTTTCCCATCTGCAGCTGAATCTGCAAAATATGTCAACCCTTTAAAGGAGTTGGCAGCGGTGCATTTGGCTTCCAGGTCAACGTTAATGGAATCAGGTGATTCGTGCTAATCAGCAGAGGAGAATGAATAATGTATACGCGGTTCGAACCTCCCCTGGTAGACAGGCAGGCAAACAGAAATGCATTTGCATTACGCTGATTTTTTATTAACCATATGCATGTATATCAATCAAATTAACCATTATTTCAAGATAAATTAAAAAAAATGATAATAATAATAATAGAATGATATAAGATGTTGAATAGAAGGAAAAATTGAATTAAATTAAATTAAATTAAATTAAATTAAATCAGATTAAATTAGATTAGATTAGATTAAATTAAATTGAATTAAATTAAATTAAATTAAATTAAATCAGATTAGATTAAATTAGATTAAATCAAATCAAATAAAATCAAATTAAATTAAATTATATTAAATCAAATTATAAAATTAAATCAAATCAAATCAAATTAAATCAAATTAGATTAAATTAAAATAAGTTAAATTAAATTGAATTAAATTAAATTAAATTAAATTGAATTAAATCAAATTGAATTAAATTAAATTAAATTAAATTAGATTAAATCAAATTAATTAAATTAGATTAAATTAAATTAAATTAGATTAATAAAATAGAAAATATAATCAAATTAAACCAAAGCAAATTGAATATGATAAAATAAAGTTATAGTATTTTACCACAAAATCAAAATAAACTGAAATAGAAAAAAATATATGTACCTTAGTTTATTCTTGGGTTTATTCTGATTCAATTTGTTGAATATATTTGCAGCACATTCAACGCCCGAGTAGAAATATCTCTTTCAAGGGACAACAGGTGATTGAAAGAAAAATACTAATTAAAAATAATGATAATTCTGTTACTGACAATCATGTCCTTCTTCATACTCCATACAAAAAACAAATATTGCCTAGATGCCTCTGTAGGATATTTAGCATCAACCAAACACGATTAACATTGTTGATGATAATCAGTTGGAAGTGTGTTGGTCCTCGCATTCGCGCCGTTGTGGGTTCGAGTCCCGTGCTCCTCTCCTATTCCCAGCAGTAACTGTTACCTGACCCAAAACTCCCCAAAGCGCATCATAGGGTAAAGGCCGCAGCTGTGCACCTTCTGGTGTAGGCTTCTGACCTTCATTTTTATCGATAAACATATTCCCTCAACAATTTTTTTTTTTTTTTTTTTTTTTTTAGCCCATGAATCCATGCAACCTTTTTCTTCCTCTGCTGTTACGTGTCTTCCATTATGTAAAACTCGTGGGAATGCAACACCAGACAAGCTGAGACACAAACAACCTTCCTTCGCAGAAACTCCGACAAAGCATCGACGGCCCTTTGGTTCTTTGGCTGATGATGTCGCGTGTAAAAAAAAAATCTACCTGTATTCGCATCACTATTTAAATATCCACAAAAATCATCTAATAATTTACTAATAGATTCGTTTGTCAAGTTATCTATTCTTTATTTGTTTATTTGTTTGTCCACTTGTTCATTTCTAGCTACTTATTTATTCATTTATTTGATCATTTATCTAGTATTGATTTGTCTACCTATCTATTTATTTACTTTTGTATATATTTATTAATTCATTATACTTCACTTCAATTCTATTGGAACAAAGTTTGCACAGAAAAGGTGAACAAGGAAACAGAAGGCCAGCAAGAGGATTATGGTCCTAAGTCTAAATGTTATATTTTACCGGTTTTATTATGACTGACATGAAAGTATTTCTATTCAGATGGGATGCATCTCGACTGACAAGGATCAGACTATCTCATAAATCAAACATCTTGGTGGAATACTATATAGATTTCGTTTTGGTAAAAACCAGACGTTTTGACTTCGTCTAAACTTCATCCACAAGGAGCTAAGGTGAGAGGGGAAATATGGGTGGTGGATGGGAGTGGAATACGTAAGAGTGGATGCGTGCCTTTGACTCCGCTTTCCACCTTATAAGGAAAAAGAACCCTTTTTATACAGATAGACAGGAAAAAAAGACGTTTCTATATACTTTAACCCCGTTTGAAAGTCGTGAAAAGGGACATCAAACCGGTACCAACTGCAGTCTCGAACCGGGTCAGGCACTTCGAACTGTTTCATCACGAGGACGCGGTCACGACGGACAAAATTACGTAACCCTGTGGAAACGAGTGAGTCATATGGATCCATCCCATCTCAACCTCCTTCACGACCACCCCACTCTGACGTAATACGAGGCTGAGCAAAAAAAATCAGCCTGGAAGAACATCCATCTGTCTTTTTTCAGCCCAGCTTCCCAAGAAAGCTGGCAACCAAACAATGCTAACACCGTGCTAATCTGAGCAACAGTTTGGGCCAATAATGATGTAACAATGTTTTTTTTTGCACTTTTTCCTGCATGTGTTGTTTGTTAAAATCAGATATCCCTCCCGTGAGAAACATCCTTGATACAATCGCAGTAAATAGGCAATTTACGGTTGTTACACAACGTATACCCTGTATAGCTTGGAATCATTATATATATACATATATATATATATATATATATATATATATATACATATATATACATATATATGTTATATATATATATTTGTATATATGTATATATATATGTATATATATAAATATATATATATATATATATATATTACAGGTGAAAAATGTAATCACACATTTGTCAATAACGTAGAAACCACTGTTGGAGTAGAAAAGACTGGAAACGGGGAATCTATATATTTCGATTGCAAACTGCAATCCTCTTCAGTAGATACAAATAAGAGAGGGCGTGCTGTTTAAGTAGAACCCTTAACAAAAGAAAGGGGAACATGGGAAGATATCTCTACCCTCGGCTCACTCCGTATGTGAGGTCAGGAGGCAAATGAGCTTTCACTAGGTTGGAGATGAAGAGTCCGGACATTATGTCCGGGGACCATTGCCCCTTTGAAATATTCATGTTGGGCTGAAATTCAATGATCGTAGATTCTACCATTTTTCTCCTGAACTCATATCTGGATTTATAAATAAGCTCAGCTCTGTCCCAATTTAAACAATTTTTAAATGCTTAACATGTTTGAACACAGCTGAGCTATCTTGTGCATATTTAATGGAACGTTTATGTTCAATCATCCTGGTATTCAAATCCCTTCCAGTTTGTCCGATGTAAACTAACTCACCCAGACAAAGTAAAAAGTAGCGTCGCTTCAGGATTATTCCTTCGAGCTCTTAGAATTTGCAGCCCCCAGTTTCTTGAAGGAGAATTTAACATTATAAAATCTCAACTTAGTAATTTAGCTTACCCGGATTGGTTCTTGGTCAAAGCCCTCAGCCGAGCGAGATCTAATTTTTTCAACACCACCCCCACTTCCTCGAATTTTTCATTGGGTAAGAGCTCTTTAATCGTTCCTTTTCTGAATCATTCATTCCCTCGACCAAGTTTCTTCCCAAAGACAAATTAAATTTGATTAATTATTACCCTAACACCATTAATAAAAAGGTGGTAAATGTCCATCAAAGGTTAAAAGAAGAACAGAGCCAAGGGGTTTATTCGATTCCATGTAAAGGTTGTGACTTAGTTTACATCGGACAGACTGGAAGGGATTTGAATACCAGGATGATTGAACATAAACGTTCCATCAAATATGCACAAGATAGCTCAGCTGTGTTCCAACATGTTAAGCAATTTAAACATTGTTTAGATTGGGACAGAGCTGAGCTTATTTATAAATCCAGATGTGAGTTCAGGAGAAAAATGGTAGAATCTACGATCATTGAATTTCAGCCCAACATGAATATTTCAAAGGGGCAATGGTCCCCGGACATAATGTCCGGACTCTTCATCTCCAACCTAGTGAAAGCTCATTTGCCTCCTGACCTCACATACGGAGGGAGCCGAGGGTAGAGATATCTTCCCATGTTCCCCTTTCTTTTGTTAGGGGTGCTACTTAAACAGCACGCCCTCTCTTATTTGTATCTACTGAAGAGGATTGCAGTTTGCAATCGAAATATATAGATTCCCCGTTTCCAGTCTTTTCTACTCCAACAGTGGTTTCTACGTTATATATATATATATATATATATATATATATATATATATATATATATATATATATATATATATATATATACATATATATATATATATATATATACATATATATTTATATATATCTTATATTTATATATGTATATATATATATATATATATATATATATATATATACGGACATGACAGAATTTCATAGACATCAAGAGAAATCGTTTGATTTATTAAACAAGCAATTGATACATCTAAAGTGTTTATAAATTGTCACAATGTGAATAACTAACACTTGGTTGACATCCCCTTTGCTTTTTTCAATGCAAGGACCCTTCTAGACATGCTAGTGATTATTTCACGAATATCATCTTGAGAGATTTCTTGCCATGTTTCCCGTAGTATTCCTAAGAGTTAGGGCTTTGAAGATGGCTTCCTGTTCTGTTTGCAAAGTTCTCGGTCTAATATGCCCCAGAGGTGTTCAATAGGTTTCATATCCGGGAACTGACTTGGCCATGGAAGTTTCCTGATCCCATTTTGGCTCAACCAATTTTGTGTTGCTTGAGCAGTGTGACAAGTAGTTCCATCTTCCGTAAATAGGAATGAGTCTTTCCTTTAATATAGAAACATATTTGCCTGAATTTATATTTCCTTCACACTCCACAAGCTCTGATCGACCATCATTCCAAATTGCACCCCACGCCATTATTGAAATGCTTCCATGTATCACTGTTGGCTGCAGTCTTTTGGGGTCAAACTCTTGACTACAGAATCTCCAGACCCACACTCTTCCACTGTCAGAAAATAATGCAAAACGTGACTCATCAGAGAAAATGAGTGCTCCAAAAGGCCACTCCTCTCCACCATCTCAACAGCTCAATCTTTTCTGCGCTTGATATTGTCTGGACGAAGGAGTCGCTTCCTTCTTGCAGCTCTGTCATAGTAACCCAGCTTTAGGAGATACTCGTATCTGCACTAGAATAAAGTATACAACAAAACCGCGCATCACTCTCCCTATTTCACCTTGCCCGAGTAGCACGCGTATGTTACAGAGGATGTGAGAAAGGAAGAAGGTCGCGAACCAGGCTGACAGTGTGATGCCCCGAGCAGAGGAGGTGAGAAAGCAAGGAGGCCGCGATCAAGGCCACAGTGTGATGCTCCGAGGCGATCTGCTTGTGGGGGAGAGGGAGGATATGAAAAAGCAGGGATGCCGCGAGCAAGGTTCATAGTATGATGTTTCGAGGCAATCTGCTTGCGGGGGAGGGGGAAGAGGTCAGAAAGCAAGGAGATCGCTAGCCAGGCTCACAGTGTGATTCTACGAAGCAATATTAATCATTAGCGTTCCCCCAGTCTTTATATACACAGGTCGGGTCATGAGCCGTGATCCTAATTAGCGTGAGGTCAAAATGTGATGCGTGAGAAGTTGGACCCAAAACGTTCTTACGTTGCTGACTCACGAAGACAGAGGGTATGGGTGGTTGGTACCACACGTTAGTTCCTCAAAGAGTTCAGTGTTCATCACCACGCTGGGACTGATGATGGTACTGCCCGTAGGTTCCTCAAGGAGGCCTTGTCCCACCCGTGATTCACGCGACTGGGCCCATGAGCGATTCCCTTCCCTTTGGAGCCTCCTAAGTCAAAAGTCGTGGGACGAGCCAGAGAAGAGGTGAGGACGGGAGGAGTGATGAGGATCGAGGAGTGAGGACTAATAGTGAGGGCAAATTCCTAACCAAAAATATATTGCCGTTGTTTTTAACAGGATACATATATGTGTGTGTGTTCATAAATAGATAAATATATAAATATGTGTGTGTGTGTGTATGTGTGTGTGTGTGTGTGTGTGTGTGTGTGTGTGTGTGTGTGTGTGTGTGTGTGTGTGTGTGTGTGTGTGTGTGTGTGTGTGTGTGTGTGTGTGTGTGTGTGTGTGTGTGTGTGTGTGTGTGTGTGTGTGTGTGTGTGTGTGTGTGTGTGTGTGTGTGTGTGTGTGTGCGTGTGTGTGTGCGTGTGTGTGTGTGCGTGTGTGTGTGTGTAAATTTAAATATATGTATATATGTATTTATATATATATATATATATATATATATATATATATATATATATAATGTACAGTACACATAGAGGTCATTTTCTCTACATCATCTAAGAAAGTCTGCAATGACAGTGATATTGCTAAACTTCTTTTTTCGTACCTTTTATGAAGGCGTACGAATGTAAAGCCATAGTTGAAAACACATCTTGAACTGTTTGATTGTTTAACAAAGCACGATCTCCACGTTACATTGATGAGGATTCATTACAGTGCGTACCCGTAAGTAGCGATGACGTAATCGACTCACTTTTAAGTTGTTCACGAAATGTTGGTAGTTCTTCAGCTACTTGGAAAAATGGTTGACAGTAAAAAATAAATTCTAATTAAGAGATTTTCTTATCAGATATTAACAGAATATATCATTTTCAAACGATGCTGTAACTTTTCTTATAGGTTAGGTGATTTTGGTGTTTTCGCTTTGTTTCTGTGTTATTCCCAACACAGAAGCACATATCCGCTTCATATTTTACTACAAGAACACCAGAACACTTAACCTTGTACTTAAGAACACAACAAATGATATATTTCTATCCTTATGATCATCATGTACAATGTTTGAATGTTACTAATACTACGTCTGAGGTGTTGTTCTGCCTTTCTTTTCTAATGGAATACCCGTCTCCTGTTTTCTTAGAATTCTCCTTAGAGAAATTAGTTTAGTAAGGGACAAACAAATTAAAGCTTGAATTTATCAATGTAAGACACAATTTGAATATTGTGTAGACAGTTACCAAATTCTAATCAGAATAGAATTAATATTTAGTAGGAATAGCAATCATATTTTTACTCCTCTGATGAATCAAAATAAGTAGAATATTTTCTTAAACCCCCATATTGAAACATCTTCCCTATGTATATTTTGGATGCAAGGTGCACACTGCCTATTTTTTTATATCACCATAGATAACGTAATGACCATCCAATTAAAATAAAGGTGAAAAGGGAGACTAAAACTTTAATCTTCATAAAATTTATTCAGTTCTACAAAATCTAGACAAGGTAGAAATATAGAACTTTCTCTCGCACTGAATGTAAATAGACTTCGTTCATCCATTAAGCCAGAGTGACTTTATCTCTTTCAGTTGCACATAACCATCTCATCTGTCTCGTCGTCACAGCACAAGAGCTGCATGGAATGCTTTCCGGTGTACCTCCAGGGACCGTTACAAATATCGTAATAGAGGTACATCATCTGGTTGTGAACTGGCCATTTGTGCTCGTCGCAGAGGAGCTGCCCGACGGTGGTGTTACCCACAGAAGCGTAGAGGTTGCCATTGGCCGCCAACTGACTGAATTCGTCTTCGCAGCGTCCCTGGCAAGTGTGTTTGTATCGGCAGCTGTAAACAAAGACATTTTGAACTTTTGTCAAGGTTTTAATTACAATTATACAGAAATGACTCGTCACCTCATTAGCATCACTCTTTTAACATTGCAAAAATATTATTCCAGTGATAGAGTTGGGTTATCAAAAGTACAGTAGAATCTGCGATTTATATATTGTCGCAGTCTAGCGTGTGGATGAAAGACATGTAACATAAGGTTCATGTGGAGAACCGACAATGGAAGCATATACTGTACACGTTGGCCCTGCATAACACCGTTTACTTACAAAGTCCACCATCATCCCCAATTCTGACTTTAAAGAATGGCACTTGTTACACGCTACTTCTATGTTCATTTACATTTGCACATACATTAAGTTAGGCGACAAACATCTGTTCTCGTTGTGCAAGTTGACCTAAAAACCCAGGCTCATGCAACACAGACAGTAGAGTATTGGTTTATGTCTTCAAGATATGAGACTCAAATACTTTGGATTCCCAGTATCAAAATCTCGAGGGAAAAAATTAGTGAGCGATGTGGTCCCTGTTATGAATAAAATCATTCAAGCAAAGGAAACACCAAAATGATCATTGTTATAGCAACAAAACGTTTTGAATGCTATCCACGCTAGGCTGAAGGCGTCATTTGATCTGATATTTGTCTCCTTTGCCGATGTCACGGCTGAATCACGGTCTGATGTAGCCGGGATGTCAATCAATCAAGACTTCACTAGTATGAGTTTTATACATGTCTGTAAAGGCTATGTTTATTGACTCTTTTTGATGGGTCAAAACCTCATTCTGTTTTGAATATGTTCCTCAGATGACTCAAGTCGTCTCATGACATCCAAAACGAGATTCATAGAGAAGGACAGTCGATTGAAAGAAAACTAAAAGGTTTGATAGTTTGCCCGCGATTTTGGTCACTCGTGTATCAGTGACTACGACAAAAAGATCTTGTTTGGTCGGAATTTCCTAGCTTTAGTATCGACTTATCTTGACCCCAATTAGAGTGATTCATTACTTATTATATATGTCCCACTCCACAGTCAATATATGTTGGAATCTTCATACCTGAATTTTCCTTGGTGTGTTATTTGTGGAAATTAGTAGAATGAATTACTCGACGGCTCTACTTTGACCTTAAATACTGGGTATTTTGGTTATCCGTCTTTATCTAGGATAAAAATATTACAAAAAATTCTAAAGGAATGCTGACATTTTCCATCGTGTCAGTCATTACTCCTATAAGGTAGATTTGTATGCTATATGTCTGTGGTATTTCCCAAATACTGCATTGGTAGACGGTCCGCATTGAAACATTTTTTTTTCTAATTGTATTCTAGATATGGAGACATAAAGCCATTCATGAAAAGTTTGAACAGTGTTGGGCCCAATTATGCATCTTGAGGGACTCTGCGATAAACCGACAATGAACGCCTGGGCGTAGCTGTCCTGCAGATAAGGAGTCAAACCCGGAGAGCCGAGACAATCCCCAATCGACTGTAACTCTAAAGCATTTATTTTAGCTTTCATTATATGCCTCATACTTATGCCCTGCTGTTCTTTAGCATACCAGAGATCAGCTCAACACTGAAAAGGGGCGTTGGGCATCCACTATCTACCAATAATATTTTGTTTGTTGTCTCATTTGTGAAACCACTGGACCTAGATCGAGTACTATTGTTTTCAATTAATTTACCTTTCCAAGTGTTTTATTCTTGTTAATGCCGCAAGATCACACTCAGTTTAAATCAACTCTTCTGAAGTAGATATGGTAACTCACTGCAATTCGATCTTAAGTGGGGATGAGGGAAATAGACTATCATCAGCTGTAGCAAGGAAAGAGTAGTCAAACAGATTGATAGACTTAAAGATCGGTCTTTTTCCGAGTGTGCTAAAAGAGTGTAAATTTGAAATCTGAACAGTTAACGAAAGCATTTAGTAAATGGGTTGACAATGGATCCGTGTCTACTTCTTGGGGCCTTATGGTCTCTTGTAGTCTCCTCCATTCTTATGTTTTCATGTTTTTATGTTCTCTTTTTGTTATGTTTAAACACTGTACAAACTATCTCGATTAAACCTTCTAAGCAGTTTATCCACGTCAGACTAACATCGGACGATTTCATACTTAGAGAAACTCCCACGTGCTACTACTGTGGGTCCAACTCTCATAAATTCCCTTACCCGCATCTGAAGGTGCGATTCTGAAAGGTTGGTACTACTATTCTTGTTGTTGTTGTTGTTGGTGGTGGTGGTGATGGTAGTAGTTGTGGTAGTTGTGGTGGTGGTGGTGGTGGTGGTGGTGGTGGTGGTGGTGGTGGTGGTGGTGGTGGTGGTGGTGGTGGTGGTGGTGGTGGTGGTGGTGGTGGTGGTGGTGGTGGTGGTGGTGGTGGTGGTGGTGGTGGTGGTGGTGGTGGTGGTGGTGGTGGTGGTGGTGGTGGTGGTGGTGGTGGTGGTGGTGAGTCCTCAGTGTTAGAGGATTATGACTCCAAAGTTATAGAGGAACCAAATCATCTTCTCAGGCTCGTGCTTATTGTATTATGATATTCCAAACACCTAAGTAAAATAAGTCCCCAAATTTGTGATATCGAAGAAGGATAAAAAGAAGACATGTATACATAAACAAGTAGAGTTGCAGATAATGAGACATGAATATGTGTTCATAACAATTGAGAACAAATGAAAATGTAAAATACTAACTTTGGTACATCGATTCCAGGGAGTTCGTACACCATGAACTCGCCATGACCACTGGAATGGAAGATGGCGCACCGGCATAGGGCCATTTCCGCCGCCCTGCAAAGAAGAACAATTTAACCCTCTGATCAATAACGCTTTGCCCCATATATACTTTGACATATCCATGTAATGAGTACGCAGAATCCTCTAAAATGACTACTGCAGAAGATACATCAGAGGGAGCGTCATATGAGAACAAGACTCTTAGTGATGATACAAAGTTTTCTTCTCGCAAGGTACTTGAAAAGGGACTAATGAGTGAAACGTTTTACAATTAATAAAAACGAAGGCCTTAAGAGAGATAGGTTTACCTGGTGAGGGCAACGATGCCAAACAGAAAGAGTAGACCCAGGGCGACTCGCATGGTGATCTGGAAGTAAATGAACGTCATTTGAACAGAAATATATCAGTTAAGTATATTTTATATCACAAATTACTTTATCGGACACAGATGAAAATTTCAAGTTGACTCCATAAAGAGCAGTCAATGAAATAGTATACAAACTCATTCTATAGAGTGATAAGACTAATAATCTTCTCCTGAATAACCTCTGTCAAAATAATATTTGAATATGATTAAAAAACATAACGCCAAATCACTGAAACAATGCACGTCTTTAATAGCTCGTGAAGACGCGTGAGAACGTATGTAATGGTATGATAACCACCGTTCATTACCGTTGGAATCGTAAAGGATGATAAAAGTGGAGCGAGACCTCTTTATATAGACCCCTACGGTACGTGCGCAGGCGCACATACGTACACACATACATGTGTACAAATGCAAGCATACGAGCGTACGCACCAGGCTTGCACACACTAATGCCAACACACATACACGCACACACAGAGAGAGGGAGAGAGAGCGAGAAGAAAAATGGAACTGTTTGAGTTAGGTAAACTGTACGTACAAGAAGTGGCATGATCAATTGAAATAAAGTTTAAGTCACAAAGTGAATGACATAGTCAATGGAACATGAAAAATAGCAAATAAATACAATTTTATGAATGCTTGGGTAAAGTGGAGCAGAACAGAGGTAGAGAGAAAACAAGAATTTTTTTTAAAGAAGCTAAAGAAAAATAGAGAAGAAAACGGAACAAGAGAAATTGAAAAGGTAGATTGAAAAGGTGAGACTTTTATTGTAGAGAGGTGAAATGGGAAGAATTGGAAGCGGGTAGAAGAGGGGAATTGTGATATGCTGTTGAATAAAACAATGAATACCATAAAGTTCCAAGTGGTTAAAGAACTAATAATATACAAATAATTTCCAACAGTCGCCTCTGGATTCGAACCGAGGACTCACGTCAAGCGAGGCCTCGGTTCGAATCTCAGAGTGACTGTCGGAAACTAGATGTGTGATATTCGCTGCAACTAGCAATTCACTTCAGGAATTAACAAGATATAGAGATGAGGATACAGTAGCAGGATTGTACTTTATCTTAACACAAGATCGTTATATGACTCAATAAAGAATAAAAGAGTACTAAAGATAAAACAAATCATGAGATTTTTTTATTTATTTTGAAACTAGGTAATTTAGAAATAAAAAAATGCACAAACAAGGAAGAAACAACTATGCCAAAGCAATCAAAAAAATGACTCTGAAGAAACGTACTGTGAAGAGTTTAATGAAATAAAAAGAAACAAAGAAAAATGGCAAGTCTTCCTGGCAATTTATAAAGTAGGTAAATGCCAAAAATGAGTAGAAAAGAAACCAAAATTGTTTTAACAGAACACATTAAATTGTAAAATAAGAGAAAAAATAAGGCATGGGTGAGGCGAGGAAAATGAAGAACAAAAAGACAGAGGCAAAGATATTCTTACAAACCTCAATGTGTGAGTTTGTAATGAACTAGTTCCTTTTCTGGGGTCGAAACTCAATAGAAATGGGAAATAGAGTGTTTTAGGGAAAACAGAGTAGGGCATAGCAATAATGTAGAGCAATATGTCAGTGGAGGACAAAATATAATTCTAGGATATAATATCGGTAGATGACGAAATATTACATTAGGATGTAATGTCAAAGGAAAAATATCATGATGGGATGTAATGATAGTGGAGGAAAAATATCACGATGGGATGTAATGATAGTGGAGGACAAAATATCACGGTAGGATATAATGTCAGTGGAGGACAAAATATTTTAGGAAGTGATGCTGGACAAAATGTCAATAAACGACGGGTGGCCGGTGTAGGACGCGGTGACGGATAGGGGCAAAGTGTACATAAGAGATCGGATGACCGTGAAGGACCAGATGTCCGTGATGGGGCAAATGTCCATGAGGCACTGATTTTCAATGAAGGACCAAATGTCAATATAGAGCAAAGTCTCAATAAAGAACAAAATTATAATGTAAGGCATGATGTTGAAACTCAAAATGTGTCAAAAAGAAATGATCACGAGTTTCTTAAAACTATTTACTTTAATGTTCGTAGTATTAGGAACAAATTCCAAGAAATGCAGGCGTATGTCAAAAGCAAAAATCGCGATATGATAGGAAAAACCGAGACATGGTTAAATGGTGGAGAGATTGAAGCTGAATTTAATATTGCGGGATTTAAACACTTTCATCAGGATAGAAACCATAAGAAAGGTGGGGGTGTTCTGTTGTACATTAAAAGCAATTTCCATGTCTGCGCTTTAGAGAAAGTGAAACAGGATGCATATGATAGTTTATGGGTAGAATTCACCCAAACAAAGGAACAAAAAATGAATGTAGGAGTAATAGATAGGCCAAAAATTATCATTAGTAGACGATAAACTATTGTTTCTAGAACTGTCTAGTTTCTGCAACCGGGACATATTGATAACGGGTGATTTCAATTTTACTGACATTGATTGGATGACCTTTGAACATGGCCATATAGGCAGTCGCTTGATAGATTTTCTCGGTGACAATTACTTAGTTCAGCATGTAAAAGAGCCCAGAAGACATGGAAATTTACTCGATCTATTGATCACTAGCGAAAGCATGATAACCGATGTAGAAGTTGGTGAAACTATTGCAAGTAATGATAACAACTTAGTTTGATTCAAACTGCTAAAAATTCTAGAATAGATACTTGTGTATCTAAAATATCCGATTTCAGCAAAGCTCGGTTCATATGACTACGTCAGGAGCTTCAGCTTACAAATTGGAAAGACAGGATTAAGCGAAAGACCTGTAGATCAGATGTGAGAATTTTTCAAAATATATTTACCAAGATGATTCATAATTATATTTCGTTTAAGGACAGACGCCCCCCCAAACCAGGATCACCCAAAATGGATTGACAAAGGAACTGAAAAGTATTGCTAAAAAGAGACAGGCTTATAAGATATACAAGTGCTCGGGTGCACCTAATAACTCTCATAGTTATGTAATAATACAGAGTGATTTAAAAAAATAGATAAATAAATAAATAAAAAACGAAAACGACAAAACGATATGAATGTGGCTGAAAAATCCAAAGAGAATCCCAAAGAATTCTATAGTTACATTAGAGATAAAATTATTATTAGGAGTCTGCTGACGGTCAACTTGAATATTCAAATGAAGGAATGTGTGATATTTTAAACAACTATTTTAGCTCAGTATTCGTAAACGAGACACCTCAAAGTGAACTCCAAACTGAAACCTGTGAGAAGTCTAGGGTGAACTTACTATGGTAAATACAACAAAAGAAAAAATTAAAAGGTGTATAGAAAAACTCAAAGTTAATAAAACACCAGGGCCTGACGGTTGGCATCCAAGAATCTTAAAGGGGAAAAAATGAGATTGTTGTTCAATTAGAAATTACTTTCAAGAAATTCATCATATCCGGAGATGGCACAAGAGAATGGAAGCTAACTAACGTTACTCCCATATTAAAAAAAAATGTGACAAAAGAAATAACTACAGGCCTATAAGCTTGACTTCAATCGTAGGAAAAATGAAGTAAAACTATTATCAGAGATGCTATTGAACATCATTTAGAAAGTAACTGTTTGATAAATGATGGCCAGCATGGATTCAGACGGAAACGTTCTTGCATGACTAACTTACTCGAATTCTACAACCCAGTCATCTCGATTTATGGCAAAAGAAACAATATAGATTTGATACCGTCCCCCACAAAAGACCACTTACTAAATTACCTTCACACGGAATAAGTGGTAGCCTATTAGTTTGGACTAGTAATTGGTTGAATGATCGAAAACAGAGTTGTTCTAAATGGCAAAATTTCTAGATGAAAAAATATTGCGAGTGGAGTTCCTCAGGGTTCGATTCTTGGGCCACTTCTATTCATAGTATAAGTAAATGATATAGACCATGGACTAAAGTCTACTGTTTCCAAATTTGCTGATGATACAAAACTGTGCGGAATGGCAAATAATCACTTAAACCAATTAGATATTCAAGAAGATTTAGATAAACTACAGCAATGGTCTGAAAAGTGGCTAATGAAATTCAACACAAGTAAATGCAAGGTTATGCACATAGGTAAAAATAATAGTAAGCACGATTACAAGTTATTTGGAAATATGCTAACAAAAGTGGATAGTGAAAAGGATCTCGGCGTAATTATCAGTAACGATCTCAAATCATCTAAGCAGAGTATTTCAGCCTCTCAGAAAGCAAATAAGATTCTAGGATTGATTGCGCGATCTTTTGACTTCAAAAGTCCATCACTCAATAACAAGCTATATAAATCTTTAGTTTGTCCACATTTGGAATATACTGTTTCCGTGTGGTCATCGAATTTCATTAAAGACATTGATAGATTTGAAAAAGTACAACGGTAAGTCACAAAACTGATTCCAAATATCAAAAATAAATAATACAAAAATCTACTAAAACATATGAATATGTTTTCCCTAAAAAAGCGTAGACTCAGAGATGACTTGAGGCAGGTCTTTAAGATTTTAAAGGGAATTGACAACAGCAAAAGTGGCCAATTTTTTACACTAAATGAGAATCCAACAAGATATAATGGTCTCAAACTGTCAGGAAATAGATTTAATTTGGAAGTGGATAGAAACAATTTCGCCAACCGTGTTGTTAATTAATGAATGGAATAAACTTCTTGCAGTGGCAGTGCAATGTAGTTCAGTTAAAAATTTTGAGATTCGTCTAGACAAACACCTAAGCAAGATACTGTAATGCCTGCAATTTATTTTATATTGTTTGTTAATTTCTTTGTTATTCTTTGACTATTTGTTGTTTATTATTTTCTTGATTTTTATTTATTATTATTTATTTGTCAATTTATTATTATTTACCATTTACCTGTTTGTTTATTATTCAACTATACCTATGCATTTATTTGTTTATTATTATTATTCATATTATCATAAACTATTTATCTATATATTTATTATAACTTTTTGCGTCCAACATAGTTATGGACCAAAAGGTCTCCTGTCGGCATGCTCCTCCTTTGTAATCCTTTGAATCCAAAAATGGTTTAATAGAACACATGAAATAGTAAAATAAGAGAAAAATAAGGCATGGGTGAGGCGAGGAAAATGAAGAATAAAAAGACAAAAGAAGAATACATGAATATCAGAAACAAATACATAAGAGTTAGAAGAAAGAAAGAAAGGAACTTACAATAGATGTAATCGCTAACTGTAAATGGCAAGCTAAAGCATAGAGAAGGAACGTCTAAGCTACAAACTGAAGAAAAAGCAATAAGAAATGAAAAAGCAAGTTAGAATACTGAATAAAAGATCCCAATCGGTATTTTATCAAGGAAGGAGGATCCGGAAAAGAGGAGAGAGTGACTAGAGAAGTTGTGTTCAGTAATATAAGAATAGAAGAGCAGAAAGTGAATAAATTTTTGGAGAAGTTAGAAGTGGTAAAGAACTCGGGGCCAGGTGGGATCTCAAGTTATAAATCGAAAGAATACATAGAACAATTAGTGGAAATGATACATCAACTGAATGCATGTCCTCTGTAAGAGGAAATGTAGTTGCAGGAGTTTTTTCAGGAATGGATGAATGGGTGAACTACAATAATAAATGAGATCCTAGATATATATATATATATATATATATATATATATATATATATATATATATATATATATATACATATATATATATATATATATATATATATAGTATATATATATATATATTTCTATTCCAGATCTCAATCGTCAAAATCAGTCAATATCAATGGTCGAAACGGGTTTCAGGAATTAACATCAAGGTCCGGTCCATTGAAACGACTGTTACTGGATGAAACCAGTAGTTTCAGCCCTATGGGAATACAAGATGATTCGTATTCTGCAACACGGATATTTGTGAAGATAAGAGAAGGCTGTGATGTAACTCGCTATTTGTACCAGTTGCACCCATGTTTAGTGGCACAGTACACTATGAGAACGACAATCGTTTCGAACTGGCCTCTATACTGTGAAGAAAAATCTATATTCTACAATGTCAATCTAAAATAAATCGTCCTGGATGACGCTTCTATTGTCAGCTGACGTATCATTATTAAACACAATAGCCAATGGGAGTTTCTACAGATGTTAAACTTAAGACTTTCGTAAACCCCGCGTGAAGTTTCAAACTGGCACCAGAGTTTACTTTCAGCATTAGAGGAATGTGGAACACGCTCGAATAGAATAAGACTTTTACAAAGCTACACAGATAGCTTATTTAGATCTTCACATCATCCAAAATAAAAGAGGTCATTCAAAAAAACCTTGACAGTAAGCTAGGCACCTGTTCTCATACAAAGTGAAAAATTTACACGAATACATCAGCATGTTCATTCAAGAACTATGCATATCCTCTTCAGTTATTTTCCCAAAAGAATCGAAGTATGCTTCTCAGGAGAGCTCTGTACATTTCTTATTTTGATTGCTCTAATATCAGTTTCTATGTGCTATTTGCAATTTCATGTTCTTAATGATAACATCTCCCCATCAGAAATGTTTTAAGATATTTCTTGTTTTAATTTGTTGACGTTTATTTCCAACTGACTGAATATTGATCTAATTATATCGTATATTTCTTATTCTAGAAACTGATCAATTATGTTCCTGGTCTTTGCTATTTCTTGTTGATATACTGGGTTTGTCTGTATAGGTGTCATTTGTGCAGCATATATATCTTTCTTCATTTGTCTTACATTCTGGATACAGCTTGTAGTAATCCTCACACGTTCAGTTTCTGGCAATGCGGACGAAACATTGACAATTTAAACATTGAAAGATGTTATAAGGGCCACATATTTTATTTCTTCCATATAGTGCATATAAAGTTTCACCTTTGTCACGTATTACTTTTATAATTTTGAGAATTAATTTTATAGTGCAATGTTGATCTTAATCATTCTTAGACTTGATTTCTTTATATAAATTTAAGATATCTTTAAATCAAATTTCTCAAGAATTTGTTCTTTATTAACATGTTCTTTAACGCCTCATTATCATCCTTGCGTACGTTACTTATGTTTGTCTTGGGCATTTTTGACTAATATTTTTATATCATCCTACCTTCAACCTCATTTCTACATCTTGTCTTTGCCATCAAGTCTCACTATCAGGGGACCTTGTGAGAAGTTTTCTACGTTCTCAACTTAAGTTGCCGCTTTGCTCGTTAAAGCTTTCTCATCACTTGTGACTCTTTCATCTTGGTTGTTTGTTTTTATCACCTACACGCTCTTTGTTTTTACCTTTAGCTATTACGATTATATTGTCGCATTTCTTTCTATTACTATGTCTTCTAATTCAATTATCATTTCTCCCAGTATCCATATTGTCTGTCCTCTTTGTTTTTACCTTTAGATATTACGATTGTATTGTCTCATTTCTTTCTATTACTATGTCCTCTAATTCAATTATCATTTCTCCCAGTATCCATATTGTCTGTCCTTGCAAGTACGTGCCCAGCCACCATCTCAAAACGTTGTGTACTATACTTCTCATATAAACCCTTTTTTTCCTGAAAATTTCCGAAAAACCCCCCATGCTCTATCTGATATCCCTATTTCTCATTGTAAACTGGTAGTTCCTTACTCTAAATTCTTTCTCAATAGGGTCTACTGGTGGTCAACATATTGCTTTTTTATACTGTCTTGGTGATTTTCATTTTCCTATGAAAAAGTTGAGCAAGTTAAAAAAAAAAAAAGGACAATTTGTGATGAAAAGAGTGGGGTAATACCCCATGTGGATTTATTTGGGGTAGCTAAGCCAGCTAGCTTTTTTTTTTTTTACCTATTCGTTTATTCGTTATCTATTTATTTATTCAATTATTCAATTAATTTTATTCCACTTATGATTTTCTGTCTTTTTTTCCATTACAGGTCACTTGACTGTTAGGTTAGTTTGATAGAATGTATACAGTTTATGGTGATAGTGTCTGAGCTCTTGATATACTGGTCACCATCCGCGTAGTTTTGTTATTTGTTGTCATTCGCTTAATTTCAGATGCTCTGGTCATTCCTAAACATGTACGAGTATTACCATGGGTTGCAGGATCCCTTTTGGTACATTGGTATCGATACACGAAGTAACATTTTTGTATATATGTGGGTTTGTCTAACCGAGGCAACTAGATGAACATTTAAGTATTTCTTTATCCGGCTTCATTACGGAACGAAATATCTTCTGTCGAATATTCTTATCGTTGAAATTCACTGTGACTCGCCCCAAGGAGCACCATATTGCTGTAATTGTACCATAGAATACAAACACACACACACACACACACACACACACACACACACACACACACACACACACACACACACACACACCTCTCATGGCGCTGTGGTTAGAGCTCTGGCCTGCCACTACGGAGGTCCGGGTTCGACCCTCGCCCGGGGCTGAAATAATATATCAGTATCGCAGCGCTGAGGGGTGTTACTCCAACTCTCGTGGGCGGGGAGTTGGGGGTGTGTGTGTGTGTGCAAGGTCATAGCATTACCCATAGATCGGACCTACGAGCTCTGAGCTCTCTTCCAGGAGGGAAATAGCTGTCGATCACAAGTCCAACACGTGATCCAAAGACCAAGT
>NC_134793.1:4239729-4242229 GCF_046742065.1 Oratosquilla oratoria
ACACCCCTCCACCCTCCCTCCCATCTTAGCACCTCCACACACACACACACACACACACACACACACACACACACACACACACACACACACACACACACACACACACACACACACACACACACACACACACACACACACACACACACACACATATATATATATATATATATATGTATGTATATATATATACATATATATATATTTATATATATACATATATATATACATATATATATTTATATATATATTTAATATATATATGTGTGTGTGCGTGTGTGTGTGTATGTGTGTGTGTGTGTGTGTGTGTGTGTGTGTGTGTGTGTGTGTGTGTGTGTGTGTGTGTGTACGCGCGTGTGTATGTGTGTGTGTGTGTGTGTGTGTGTGTGTGTGTGTGTGTGGGGGTGTGTGTGTGTGTGTGTGTGTGTGTGTGCGTGTGTGTCTGTGTGTGTGTGTGTGTGTGTGTGTGTGGTTGTGCGTGCGTGTGTGTGTGTGTATGTGTGCTTGTGAGAGTGTGTGTGTCGGTGTGTGTGTGTGTGTGTGTGTGTGTGTGTGTGTGTGTGTGTGTGTGTGTGTGTGTGTGTGTATACATATATATATATATATATATATGATATACATATATGTATGTATATATATATAAATATATATATGTATATGTATATACATATATATATATATATACATATATATATATATATATATATATATATTTATATACATATATTCTCAAAGCACGTAAAAATAGGCCAGAAGCGACAAGCGACACTATGTTTTATTTTATCTGGATGATAGCTAAAGAAATGTAGGTAGTTCCCTGTAAAATAAAATATAGTGTCGCTTCTGGCCTATTTTTACGTGCTTTGAGAATATGCAGTTCACAATATTTAGACATGGAATTATTATCAGTAAGAAATCAATTAACAAAATTAGGATACCCGTCGTGGTTTTTACAAAATGCTAAAATGAGCTTTTATAAATCTGATTCCCATTCCACTATGAATTACAAGAGGGATGATTGTTGCATAAAATCACCATACAATAAGTCCATCAACGATATGTCTCAATTGTTACCGAAAGAAAAAGTCAACTTCATCTTTAATTATTCCATTAATTTGTTCAGTTAAGTTGTCAATGTACATCGCAGATCAAAAAGTAATACAACTCCTGGAGTTTACAATTTACCTTATTTAGATTGCTATAATGTATATTGGGGACAAATGGGTAGAGACCTCACCACTAGGATCAAAGAGCATAAGAACTCAGTCAAATATGAGCAAGAAAACTCCGCCGTATTTCAGTATGTCGCCAATAAAAACCATCGAATAAATTAGGACGACGCTGAAATAATTTACAAATATAAATGCAGTTATAGAAGAAAAACAATAGAATCCTCTTTAATAAACAATTTTCCTAATTATAATATTTGCAATGGCCAATGATCACCAGATTGTATAACTTCCTCAGCTGTAAATAGACTGCTACCCTCTACATTAACAGTGGACAGAATCCACCAATGTCCACATAGCGCCGAACACGTGACCTCAGTCCCCGTCCCTACCTGTTCACCTCACTACTTTTGTATATATACATGCTTTTCTCCACTCTGTAATCACTTCTGCACGCGGGAAGTGAAATCTACTGCCCTCTACACGCGGGAAGTGAAATCTACTCACTAACCGTAAATTACACACATACACCTCTTACGAACATAGCCGCATCCCACGCACAAACATATACACTTCCTTTTTCTTCGACTAAAATTCGCTTCCTTTCTCACTTTCTCTTATACTACATCTTCTCATTTCAGTTTACCTCCCACTAAAGATTTTTCCGTTTTTCCCCCTTTCTCTCCTACTACGTCTCCTACCATTTTCCAAACTTTCGTTGGTGATATAATATGCTCTTCCTCCCGGCATTGGCGCCACCGTCCAAGATCCTAGCCCAGTTCTCCTAAAGCCACGACAGCATACTAGCCCCTAATCGCTCGCAATTCGCCCGGTGGCAATAGCCCTCTTTTATACACTACTATCTTTTCATTTTCGAACAGACATTCTTCCTCTCCCAAAAAACCCGATCCCGCGCAAGCGAGGTGGTCTTTTCTTGGAATCCAGAATCCAGACTTCTGCTGAAGAGGATCACAGATAGTCATCGAAATATACGGATATTTTTTACTTTCGCCTATTCTTCTCCGAAAGTGGGTCATTAGTATAATTTCACCTTTTTATTGATATATATATATATATATATATATATATATATATATACATATACCAACGGCTTTTTCCTCCTTACAAGGGAGGTGACCAAAGTCAAAGGCATAAATCACTCCCGCTCCTCGTGTACGAATGGTAATCCTGCCCACTGCCCTGGGTCAGAATGAATGCAGCAAGGCCGCTTCACTTAAACGGCGACCCCCTTCTCCGTCTTTAAAAAGAGAAGACGGTGAGAAATCCCTTTGAGCTGCGTTGAAATATCATTCACAAATACTCCCTTACCCCCC
>NC_134793.1:4254729-4262229 GCF_046742065.1 Oratosquilla oratoria
CATCATCAGTCAGCTATACAGACCTCTGCCCCCCCCCCCAACTTGGAATATGTTGTCTCCATATGATGCTCAAATCTCGTTAAACATAAGTAGACTGGAAAGAGTAGAGCGGCGAGTCACAATTTTGATACTAGGTATAAAAAACAAAACATAAGAAAACAGTTTAAAACATTTAAACCTATACAGGTGAAGGATCAGTGGGGTTAGATTTTATACAATCCTTTAAGGTGTTAAAAGGAATTGATAACATCAAAGTTAATAATATTTCTACACTAAGTACCAATTGGCCGAGAAATAATGGCTCCAAGTAGTAAAAAATAGATTTAACTCAGAGATCAGTAGAATCAACTTCATCAACCGCACCGCCATTATATGGAATAGACTTTCAACCAAGTCAATCGAACCTAATACAGCTCACACATTTAGAATTCACATGGATAAACACCAAAGTAAAATGTCTGAGTATTTTGTTTTGTAACGAATCTTGTCATAGACCGAAAGGTATATCGTCATGTTTTATCATTGTAACTCTTTTAAATCATTATAGCATAAACCTATTAAACATATTCCTCTTTTATCAAACCCTAACTTGCTTCTACCTTACAAGTGCAAGTTCCACACTATATGCAAATAATGGCTCCAAGTAGTAAAAAATAGATTTAACTCGGAGATCAGTAGAATCAACTTCATCAACCGCACCGCCATTATATGGAATAGACTTTCAACCAAGTCAATCGAACCTAATACAGCTCACACATTTAGAATTCACATGGATAAACACCAAAGTAAAATGTCTGAGTATTTTGTTTTGTAACGAATCTTGTCATAGACCGAAAGGTATATTGTCATGTTTTATCATTGTAACTCTTTTAAATCATTATAGCATAAACCTATTAAACATATTCCTCTTTTATCAAACCCTAACTTGCTTCTACCTTACAAGTGCAAGTTCCACACTATATGCAAATACCATTGAACATAAATTACCTAAACATGTTCTTCTTTTATTAAACTGTAACTTTAAATCATCAAACCCGACATTCGCGAAGATTCGATCCCAGGACCTCATAGTGCTGACACCATACCACGCAGAGAATCTAAAGGAACGGTAACTAGATATGACCTGATATCATGGCTTAGGAGCGCTCTTTTAGATGCTCCATGTGGCAAAGTGTTAGCTGACCAGACTCCTAACATGAAGTCCCGGAATCGAAGCTTTACGACCGCCGTGTTTGATTATTTGAAAGACTTCACTGCAAATATAGATTTGTTTCATAAATTCCAACTCGTTTCTCCCCCAAAGCTGCCATTCCCACTACAAATGCAAACATCTTTGCCGCAAGGAGTTCCACAAGATGACTAACGGTGGAGATCTCTATCATCTCTTGAATGATCAGTACACTTCCATTGGGCAGTTCCTGTGTCAGAATTACTCCAACGACTTACACAACGAATACGTCTACGGCTACTTCGAGTTATGCAATGGGCCTTGGGAGTATATCGACCGCCACAGCAAGCAGATGCTATGTTGCTCCGAGGGTGTTCAGTACCCTTGCACTGCTAAATCACACAGCGAGTGATAAACAAGAACGTCAGTGTTCCCATTGACAGACGATATTGACGATATCCAGGTGGGAAACGAACACCTGCCAATTCTTGAACTTTCATTTCTTTTATTTTTTAATAGTTTCTATCTACAGGGTGTCTCAGTGAAATGTACTCATTCCATGGCATCACGAGTAACTGTAATATTGGATATACGCATGGGGTGGGGAACTAGACTGGACTAAGGGGAAAGACTAATTTTCTCTTCAATTTCGTCACATTCTTTAACTTAAAGCCTTCATATTGTACTAATGTAGAAAAAAAATACTGGACTTACTGTCTTTCAAAGTGTGCATACATTCTATTGAGACACCCTGTATTTGCTGATATAATCATTCACCCATTCATTCAATCGTTTGTTTATCTATTTATCTATCGACTTGTTTATTTATCTTTATTTGTTTGTGTATGTATCTATTTTACTTTATGTTTACCTGTTTCCTGATTCATTTGGTTCTTTGTTCATTTGTCTCATTTCTACTGATCTTATGTAATATCAAGTGATCAAGGACAGGATAAGTACGGCAAATAGCATATACCTTTGTTTGTGTGCTAGAATATAAAAAGAAAAAATAATTTTACTGCTTTAACTGCGGATTAATCAAAACAAAACAAAAGAAAACAAATAGGGCGGTGCACGAGTATGAACAGAATATCATGATAATCTACAACTCTGCTGAATAAGATTGTCTGGTTTTCCTCAGAACAATACCTAAGTGATAAACAAGGCTGGGATTAAGACCGCTGACAAGGTGGATTGAGTTTATGAGTTTCTGTTGGTGCACCCTTCCGCCATCTATCAAACGACTTCGTTCGTTTTTATCATGATGTAAACAAATACACATCGTCACCATAAAAACAGGGGACATGTGTCTCCGGAAGTAGAAGTGTCTTTGCTGCAGTAGCCACGTTTAATGTATTATAGATAGCTGCATTGCCAATGTTCCTCAACATCATGTCAGCGAATGTCGAAATTCAACATTCGATTTAATTTTACGAACTACTCCTTTCAGAAGGGGTCAGGATGATGCCTCTGTATGGAAGACTTTTCTGAAGTAGAGCGTTTAATATAGTATTCCTTTATGACGATCTTGCTCCCCTAGGCAACTTCGACTTCTCGCCGAAGTTTTTGGAGGTGCTCGACAGAAAACATTAAGCATTATATAAAGAATGTTAACGAGTACGTCCAATATATTACATGGTACTTGATTCTGAGTATTATAGGGTACTTTTATTATGAAAAAAAAAATCCACAATACATTGTACTGCTATATCAACCTGAAATTACGTCAGGTTAATAAAAGTTGTATCGCAATATTTGTTTTTTATTCTAATTTAAGATTTTAACCTATTGATGATATATCATTCAGTAATGATTGAAAATACTCATTGTTGTTAAAACTAAAAAGCTGGCGATATATTCAATTTTACAGTGACTTGAATACAAACCTACTCACTTTCACCATCAGCATTGTATTTGCATGTCACTAATAGTTTAATCTAATATGGGCTAATGACTTTCGCAAATCTTAAAGGATTTTATTAACATCCTTAAGAACCAATGACGTAGTTTTCATTTATGATTTGAGAATGATTTCTGCCTCTAAGTTTTTTTTTCTGTGGTATATAAGTATGAATCATCACTGTACCATAGATTGTACTCATAAGCAAATATGCACAAATTTCACAAGGCACACGTGAATCACAAATCTACTAGGAAGAGAAAAACACACGGAGTCCAAGCGCTTTCGTGATGTATTCACATTATCAAGGAATAATGTGACTATGTCACGAAAGTGCTCAGACTCCGTGTGTGTTTCCTCTTCCTAGTGGATTCTGCATAAGCAAATATGCACAAATTTCACAAGGCACACGTCACAAATATGAAGAATCTACTAGGAAGAGAAAAACACACGGAGTCCAAGCGCTTTCGTGATGTATTCACATTATCAAGGAATAATGTGACTATATCACGAAAGCGCTCAGACTCCGTGTGTGTTTCCTCTTCCTAGTAGATTCTGTATAAACAAATATCTATGGCTGAATACGTGAGTAAAATACTAATTATTCATTGCTGCAGAAGAAAGGAAGTATGTATGAGGGTGTGACACTTTTGGAAATAAAAAGGAAACATTATGTGAGGAAGGAGTCTTTATTAGTGCGACGTTTGTTTTTTAGAGCCTCGGCAACTGCCAGTTCCATACACATTTTTTTAAATGTTTTTAAGTTCCAGCAAAAGGTCGTATGATGAAAAAATATATATATTTTCCACGTTCGCTTTGAACTGGTGATCAGATGCTCATTTCTTTATTTTACCACTCCTAATTAATAACAATTATTCATCTAGTGGACACTACCTTATTCATTAAGGTTGTACAATAAGTAAACAAACAAGCAATAACCATTTCAAAACGACAGCTTGTCGACTGAACACCAAATGTTATGTTATTTTTTCTTTATTTTACATTTATTGGTCTTTTTTTATCTATTTCTATTTATTCTTTTTTTAACTTACTTTTTTCCGCGTGAAATACGATCTAAAGTGTCTCTCAGCAAATTTCTACTCAGCATTTACGTTGAGTGCTTCCTAGGCACATACTTGCTGCTTATCGTTCTCATCACAACAGAGCAACTGCATGCTGTGTTTTCCTGAATAGCGCCAGGGGCCGCTACAGATCTCCGAGTAGAGATAGATCATCTCCCGATGGATGTGCCAGTGTGATCCAGCATTGGCATCGCAAATCTTCTGTCCAACAGTGCTGTTCCCAGAAGGAGCATAGAGGTTACCTCCGACCACCAAAATATCGAATTCATCGATGCAGCGGCCTTCACATGTGCGCTCGTGATTACAGCTATTAAAAGACAAAATAGATCCATTTTAGCATAAGTTTATCCTTAATCAGTTGCACGAAAAAGAAAGAAAAAAATATTGTGAATACACAAATGAATAAAGGTGGCGAGACACTAGACATTTCTCGCTAACATACTGTTTCTTTTTGCTACTTCGTTTGAGTAGAAACGACTTGGGTTACGCTCTTTTGTTTTGTTTTGTTTTCACATTTCCATATGTCAAATTACTCCTGTGTCATGTAGTAGGAATCTGAATGACGAAATAAGAGAAGTTAAACCTATACCAGTGTTAGACACATTGCTGAGACGTTCTTACGAAAGAGCAGAATGTTGTTACCGAAGTCGTTTCTACTCAAACGAAGTAGAAAATTCAAGTAGCATGCTAACCTAGCGTGCTACCATCTTAAGGATTATATTAAAGAATTCAGTGAGATATGGAAAACTAACAATGCAAATATAAAAGAACAATAGAAAATTAAAACTTGATGATGAGATCCAAAGTAACGCTATAGTTATAATGAGTTACACTGAAAAAAACATGTTGTCCTTTTGAACAACAATGAGATCGGAGTTAAAAGAAAAGATAATATTAAAATTAAACACTCAATCAGCCAAAAAATCCAAAGAAAATTAAACAAATTGTTATACATTACAATATTTTGGTTAGATGTTTACCTAAGTCAGTTTTAAAGCATGAAAGTGTGCTACAGTTTATCACCTCAACAGGAAATTTACTCCATTCCATGACTACGCGGTTGGCGAAGTTATGTTTTCCTTACTTCTGGTTGCAATCTAAGTCCTGAATATCTTAGCTTATTGTTTCTCGCCTACTTAGTATTCAATGTAAAGAAAATAATTATCTGATACTTTCTACTCCCTTTAAACGCGGTTCACAAGAGCAATGTTTCGGCACCAAGTTCCTGTTTTCTTGGCAGCTTTTTCCCGCTTTGTTCGTCGCGCTTCACACAAGCAAAGCAGGAAAAAACTGCCGAGAAAATGGGAACCTGGTGCCGAAGCATCGTTTGTATGTAAAGTATTTTAGTTTTTTTTTCTAATTTGTATTCAATCACCCTTGCCCTGAATCTCCAATTTCTAGGGAAATTTTGATTTTTTAGGCAATTTCCGTGTGATTTGTTTCCAATATGAGAGAAGGATCTACATAACAGGTTGATAAAAAAGTGTTTTCTTAGCAAAAATGTCGTGATATCAATACTTGAAACTTTTTTATGAGGTAAAAATGTAATGTTTAGAAGATTAGGTCGTTATTGATCATTCTAACAAAATCTTTTTCATTATTTTATTCAAATAAGTTGTAATCGTACTTAATATTGTTTTTATCTATATGCACAGTTTTTATTTACTTATCTAGATTTTGAATATCCAGATGAGAGAAAATCTAACTTCCAGAACTTTATCATTAATATATACTATGAACACTAGTGCCCCAAGAAAGAAATCTTGAAGAGCTTCACTCATGAAATCCTTCCAGATAGAGTTTTGTCATTGTTTTTTATGGTTGTTCAACCAATTGCACATACAATTTATCAAGCTACTTCTTATTCTGTACGAAGTGTGTTTTGTTAAGGACAGTATTAAAAGCTATTCTCAAGACCAAGTATACTAAACCAACATTGTTTCCCTCATATCCCTATAATTTATGTTAGACTTATAGGCATGTAGTCTTTTTGTTTTTGCTTTTCGTTATTCTTTGTAATAGGAGTAAAGTTTGTTATCGTTATTTTTCTATACATCCCAAGTAGTGTTTGTTTGTTTTTTTGTTTGTTTGTTTGTTTGTTTGTTTGTTTTGTTTGTTTTGTTTTTAATATCTTCCAATAGAATTACAAAATTGCTTGTTATTTCCTACAAAATACTTGGATGACAACCGCCAGTCCACTAACTAGCATTTCATAATATCTAGACCCCGCAAGGTAAAAAAACATTTGAGTCTTACTGTTCATTTCTGGAACCATATTTCCCGATACATATTTCGCTCAGTACTACCATAATTCTACAATATGCTACCAAACAACAAATCAAACTTGACATGGAATGTTCCTTTACCCTCAAGATCCTCCGTCCGGGCAGAGTGTGTAATAAAGTGAAAAGGATGTAGCTTAATGTGTATGTAAGGACAGGAATTTTGAAGGGATATTATTTTTGGAATTTCATTTTATTTATCTATTTATTTATTTGAGTGTTGACTTGAGAGACTGGGTAGTATGGACGTCGTGACGGTTTTACTCAACCAAGAAGCAAAGTAGAAAATAGAGCCTTAATAGACCATGAATTTATTCTATTCTATGTCTGCCCATCAATATGTGTTGGCATAGAGCCTTACTATAATCATTGGAGAAAAACATACAATAGGAGATAGCTACAAATATATTTCAGCTGATTTTGGTTCAGCTAATCTTTGGGGCGACATTAGAATGTTCTCGAACATAGCGGGCGCACCGTAGCTCCGCCCACCCGTGACGTCACTAACACGTTCGGACAGAGGCGTAAACTAGAGCCATTAATTTTAAGAGTAATAGGAAAAATTCCCATCTTTCAGTTCAGGATTCCACTAGAGAAATAGATTACGGAGAGATTGTAGCAGCTAGGGGTTGTGTTGAGAAGCGAAATGAAGTTTTACGAAATAATACAACAGGGAGGTTAGTAGTTTACCCATAGATACGAACACATAGCCGTCTCGTTTTTTTTTTTGTTTTTTTTTTTGTTTTTTTGTGCGCAGCTAAAATTTTAATCTGATGCCAAAAACTATCCCGATAACAGGTATGGGTACGTTCTGTAAGATTAATGAAAATAAATGTCAATATGTGAGTTAAATGATATAGTGCAGATATAGTAGGTAGATAGTTATTATTATTATTAAGTTTTGAATCTGATGCCAAAAACTATCCCGATAACAGGAAAAAAAAAAAGGGTTTAAGGGAGTGTACTCCACAAACACTGCGTGGAAGGAGTTAGACGGTGTCACGCATATATACATTAGCTATGAGAGTGTAATCCTTAGAGTACAATTCTGTCTGTGATCGTTCTCTA
>NC_134793.1:4272229-4274729 GCF_046742065.1 Oratosquilla oratoria
TGTACTTTAGGTCATGTTGAAGTGCGATGTAAACTACCAGTTCTGAGATTAGTGTGGATAGAAAGCCCCATACTGAGCCATAACTATAAAGTGAAAGGCAAAGCTGTATTCATAGGTTTGTCCGAAGATAGATGAAACATGGCGAAACATTATTTGGAAAATATTTTGGAGCTGCCGAACCTTTTTTCACTCTTAATCTTGAAAAATAAGTAAATGATAAATCAAGAAATAATTTTTACGTCTCTAGCCGATTCCCATAATGCTTCTTCGTGTTTAATCTATCTTAGGATAAACCTGGGAGGATATTTTTTCTTTTGCTTTACAGTTATTGTATGATTCACAGTAGAACGAGCAAATGGTAGACCTGGAAACTCGCTCATCCTATCGTGAGATGACGAATGGATGCCTACCCATCGTGACCACCTCATATATGCCTATGCCCATCAAACAGCAGTTACATAAATACCTTTCCAACTGATATCTTTGGTAGACGCCGACTGGATAGTCTGGTTCATCGTATCACCTTGAGGTATCAAGTCTTCATAGGCCTCGTCTTCTGTTTTTGGCTTAGTGATTCCTGCCCTGCACCTCAGTTTACCAATAGCTAACCTGTATGATAGTTTAAGTTTGTCTTTACATTTATCATTTATAATCCTCCCAAAAATTATTCCTTTCTCTGGATTCTCGTGCATACGTTTGTAAATATTTTGTTTGTTTGTTTTGGTTTTTGTGGTTTTTTTTTTTTTTTCCTCGCTATTTATCCCATACCATGTTTTTTTTTGTTTTTTTTTATCTAGCCAGAAATAAGCGATTCAATTTTTTCTAGCGTCAGATACAGGACAAAAACCTGCAAACTATATACGTTTTCCTTAACTTCAGATAATCAAGTTGATTTTTTAGGCATTAAAAGCCCATTACCATTATTATATCATTATCCTTATTCACTCGAGTTGCTAAGTCGATATGATTGCCATTTCTGTTGCAAGAGGATCGTGGTACTTTTTTTTTTTTTAACAATGAGATTTCGAAATTTCTTGCAGAGCAACTTATGTGGTCATTGGAACTCTATGCTGTCATCTTAAGAAAAATAGATAAATGAATAAATGAATAAATGAATAAATAAATTAATGAATGAATAAATAAATGAATAAATAGATAAATAAATGAATAAATAAATAAATGAATAAATAAATAGATAAATGAATAAATAAATAAATAGATAAATGAATAAATACATAAATAAATAAGTGAATAAATGAATAAACGAATAAATGAATAAATAAATAAATGAATAAATAGATAAATAAATGAATAAATAAATAAATGAATAAATAAATAGATAAATGAATAAATAAATAAATAGATAAATGAATAAATACATAAATACATACGTAAATAAATAAATGGATAAATGAATAAATGAATGAATAAATGAATAAATTCCTTACCCACCAGAATTGGAGTGCCGGCTCGCAGTGCAGCGATGCTGAATTTCTTTCAGCCCTGGGCGCGACTTGAACTCGTATCGCTGAATTCGTGGTCGAGAACAGTACCACTGCACCGAAGCTACGGCCGAAGCCGTCCCCTTTGCCCTATGTGCTTGGATTGTTGGGGCAGGTAACGGCCACTACTGGGAATCGAAGAGGAGTGCAGGATTTGAACCCATAACTAGCTAAAAGTCGAGACCAGCACGCTTCCGATTACGACACCAACACTCCCCTACCTTTAACATGTCCTTCCTTCCGTTTCTATTGAATTTTAACAGAAGTTCCTCCCTATTTATCCTTTCAAATGTACCTGTTTTCCTCTTCAAAACTACCCTCTTGAATGTTTCCACATATTATATAGGATATTCTTCATCTTGCCTTTAATATCTGTTAATTCTTCTTTCATTATCTTCTCAGTATTTCCTTTTTTCATAAACCACACTATCCATCTGTACTTCCTTTGTCTCTTTTTTTTCCATCATTGAGTGATTCAACACGGTTTAGGATCATGTGTCAGACTCGTGATCGGCAGCTATTATCCTAACCCCCCCCCCAACACACATCCAGATGAGAGCTCAAAGCTCAGAGATAGATATGGCCCGATCTAAGGGTACTGCTGTGACACATACACCCAATTCCTTTCTCACCAGAGTTGGAGTACCGACTCACAGTGCAGCGATGACGTACTATTTCAGCCCTGGGTGGGATTCGAACTTGAATTACTGAATTGGCAGTCGAGAGCGGTACCACTATACCATCGAGCATACTCATCTTTTTTTTTTTACCAAATTCAGAGCAGTTGCATACAATACAACAGTATCGCCCTCATTCCTCTGTTTGTTAGTACATAGCTATGGGGAACTGTTGATCTTCAGTTCATCTCCGCTAATCTATAATTTTGCATCAGTCTTTTGTTAAACATATATTGTCCACAGTTAAATTTCACCCTCACATATTTGTAGAATCAATTAACACGTGTAATCTATTCTGTCCTCTGACGTCGGTTTGCTTTA
>NC_134793.1:4279729-4294729 GCF_046742065.1 Oratosquilla oratoria
GTCAACAACTTTGTTCCAGAGTCGGTAGTTCTAGTTTTGACAATCTTTCTTTATATGACATTTTTGATAGTGTTGGGGACATCTTCGTATTTGCTCTCTGGATTCTCTCAATCTTCCTTATATTCTTTTTAGTACTGGGTGAACGTATTGTCGCTGCGTACTCCAATTTAGGCCTTATCAGTGTGACTTGTATTTTCTTTACCATTTCTTCATCCAAGTAAGTAAAGGCCATTGTTATTGATCTTAGCAAGTTATAGGTTTCGTCGACAATTTTGTTTATATGTTTGTCAGGGGACATATCTTTTCTGGTGATCACCCCCAGGTCTTTTCCAGATCCCTCTTTCTTTACTTCTTTTTCACAAATCTTATATTGTCCTGATATCCTTATTTTTACTTTTTCCAAATTCCATTATGCTATATTTCTTAATGTTGAAGTTCACCTCCAACCTCTAACTCCATTCCCAGACCCTGTTCAGATCTCTCTGTAGTGAACCACAGTCCGTTTCAGTACTTACTTTCTTTAACAATTTTGCATCATCTACAGAGAAGCTCATGTAACATTCCACATCCTCGTCCATGTCATTCAACTAGATAAAAAACATTATTAGAGCCAATACTGAACCTTGTGGAACTCCACTTATTACCTCTTCCCAAGTAGAACTCTTATCTCTGAGCACTACTCTCATTTTTCTTTCATGCAAAAAATCCTCTATCTATTTCAATAATTTACCTTGTGTCCCTCCTATAGTTCCCAGTTTTCTAAATATGTTTGTGCGGGACTTTGTCAAAAGCTTTTTTGTAGATCTAGGAACGCATAATTAGCCCATCCGTACCTTTCTTGTGTTATGTCTAGTAGTCTTCAGTAAAAATACATCAAATTTGTGGTACATGATCTTCATGACTTCAGCAGGAACGGATGGAATACTGAGTTTTATAGCCAAATAAAAAGCCCTCACAAGTGCACTACATCTGGAACCCGACCGACGTCCACCGATCCAATTACCTTTGTAGGTGCGGCCCAGACAGACAGGTACCTAGTCACCGGTATAGGTTTCAGTTCCCTCACTCTACCAAATACCCAACCTTATTCCATCATATATGTTTTTTCTTTCTTTCTTTCTTTCTTTCTTTCTTTCTTTCTTTCTTTCGTCTTTCTTTTTCTTTTCTAACAAGAGTAGCATACTGGCTCCTTATCAACCCATTCTTTTTCAAGCCGACGACATTGCAATGAACGTAGGTCACTTACACGTACCTAGATGCTTCAGACCATCTATAAACTGTAACAATTCCCACTCATAAGTATAATTTAGCTGTGCGACACTTGTCAACACACAGCAGTACAGAATAGGCTGGACTTGTTACCTCCCCACTCACAGTCTCTTAGCCCTATCTACTCCCATCGTTCAAGCTACAGAACAATCGGGAAACACAGGGCAACAGAAAAGAGGACTCATATAATTTGGAAGCATACCATTCACTAACAAAATAAAAGAAACTAAACAGTCACCTATATAAGCATCAGTATTTTGAAAGTTGGAGAAATGCTAAAGTAAGGAAAGGCAAAGAAAATATAAGGAAGACGTTGGTATTAGGGCATGATTGAAGTAAGTAAAAACAAAGAAGGTTATCTTTTGGCCCAAAACGGCGGCTGTATCAGCTATGGAGAAAACAGGTGCACAAATCTCACGAGGAGAGGAAACGAGTGACAGACGGCCATACGCGGTTAACCTATATCACAAATACGAGACAGAGGTGTGAGGCTAGTGGACATGGAAGAAGAGGAGTGGAACAACATTCGGGTACGACGAAGGCTAATGAAATAAACACTATGATCTATATGTGAACACTTGCGTTTTTCTTTTGCCTAAGGGGGTATTTCATTCCAAAATGTTAGAGACAGTACAAACAAAGGCACATCATTGTCTTTCCTCCTATTCATACTAATGTTATGCCAATGGTACTACAATCCTATCGAAACCCGTACTGAGATCCAGGGATTTTTTTTTTTTTCAAGCATGCTCTTGAAGAAATATCAGGAACAATATAGAGACCTCTTCATTGCCTTTGTCAAACTTTCCAACGTATTTGATATTATGAACACATTCAAGATTCTCGTCAAATATTGTGAATTTGACAAACTGGAAGACTACTTTGTTTACAGTATTATAGACTTTCATAAGGATAATTCAGCAATGAGTCTAATATTTGTATAGATCTAACTTTTCTTAGTTCATCGTTCAGCTTCTCAATATATGAATCAAACGTGATTTGCCATCTGGATTTAAAAAAAAAAAATGTAACCCAATTCGTTTCAAGCGAACATACTTCAATCGCTTAAATGTGACAGGGGCTTTGCTTACCACATGTGGGTGTCCCCAAAAATCATTACCATCTTGAAGGAATTTCACAGAAGGATTTCAGCTCCTGTACTCACTGGTGGTCTCATCGTTGGACCATTTCCAGGGAATGTTGGTGACAAACAAGGTTCTTGCACTTATTATCTTTAACATCTACTTAGTTGCCGTCACCCTCCATGCCAGGTTCGATCTAATGTTTTAGATGGGATCTCAGTTAACAGACAGAAGAGAAAGACAAAACGCCTACACCAACCATTTTTTACCTCCATTATCCTAATGACGTTGTTTTATCATTAAATTCTACTGAGACCCCCCCAGTGTAACATCAACTTGGTGACTGGCACGTATATGCTTGCTTCGTTTTATCACAAGGCCAGCAAAGACATAAAAAAAATACAAATAAATCACCGAAATCTTTCGTCAGGCCACAAATCATGATGACCCAGAATTCCTTTCCTTATCCACCATGAGGACATTCGATAAGTTGACCACTTTGTCTTGGAATTTTCCTCTCCAGCTTATGCAGTCCAGGTGGATAGATCCAAATTCGTATCCGCCAAGCTTCTGCCTTCATTGAAAGTCTCGAACAAGGACCTCTCCACAAAGACCAAAGTTTCATTTTACTCTCTGTATACCTCCCCATCTTGCTCTTCGGTCGTGGTCATACCATCAATTTGCCAGAAAGACTAATTCCTAGACAGCTTCTGTATGGAGAACATTCTAATACCTGCCACGTAACTGCAAGACAGAATAAAAGTTACAGGGACCATATACATATTGTCCTAAAGCAATGTACCACTCCATCTCCTCATTTTGAGTCAATGACGGTCAATCGTGTGGGATAGCGTTCTGTATGCCGCCAAATGATCGGCAATTTCAAGACTGCACACGTGTCCACGAGGGATGTCATCGATGTCGACATCAAGTACGTGACTCTCCCTTTCTTGGTGACAGAATCCCATGCCTTACTTGTGGAAGAAGTTCTGCCTCTGCATTCGGTCTCCTCAGCCATTTCTGGACCCATGAGTGACGCAGCAACTCATAACATCAAATCATCATTCATATGAGAGGGAATTGGGTGGGCAACCATAAGCGTAAGCAATGCAATATATTTGTGTGTATGTATATATGTATATATATATATATATATATATATATAGAGAGAGAGAGAGAGAGAGAGAGAGAGAGAGAGAGAGAGAGAGATAGAGAGAGAAAATTTATACGAATTTCACCAATAAACACGCGAAACCATGATGTTAAGAAAATAGTGTGATAGCCCAAGTCAGTACACTTTGCAGTCAGCCGAACACCGACGCCCCGTCCCTACCTAACATTTCTTTATCAATCAATCGATTGGTTTTGGGGATGATAAACAAATGATAATTTTCGACTGATAAGGAAATTACAAGCAAGTTGAAGCAAGTTGAAGTTAACTGCTTAGCATGCTGTTCTATGTTCGAGAGAAGAATTAATCTTTTTCGTTATCATAACATAGTTAACAACAATAATTGTTGGCTTTCGTTCTTTCGAGTTGGAAATACACAGACACATTTTAGTCAGCGACAGTTCTCCAGTGTTCCCAAAATCTCTGAAAAAAAGTTGGACTGTGTACACGTGTTGTGTACATTTATTAGTGAGGATCTGATTTTTTTTTTTTTTTTTTATGTAATCAACTGCTTGGAGGAGAGGGGCAGTACGGAGACCGAATATCAGACCCTGAGGGTTCGAACTCCAGATAGAGTTGAGGATGTTGTTAGGATGTAAAATAACGGAGGAACTTTTCTCCCAAATGTCGGTCTCACAGAATAACCACATGATGCCTTCGGTCTTTATACCCGAGGTGTCAAAAGTAATGTGAAACAACTTGTAATCCAGTGATATGGTCTTTTTAAATGCAATTCATCTACTGCACTGTCAACACTGATAAATCGATGATTGACTGTGTGCACCTGCAGGTTGGGTTAACTGTCAATGATGTTGTGCTTTCGAAGGGAACTTTTTTTCATCTTTTGTCATTGTTGTTTATGCAATACTGCAACTCGTGTAAAAAAAAAATTCACAGGTAGAAATGGAAGTTCATTGGGTTCATGCACTTAGGATTAGTTACATAAAGAAACTATTCTTTCTAGTGTGGAGGAAGAGAGGCAGACTTGAGGTTATCTAATCATCTTTACGTCACGTGGAGTGGAAGTTTGTTATAAATCCTACGTTCCATAGAATCTGCCACTTCATTCGTAAGTACTGGTAAGGTAAGGGAGCTCTGCAGACTCTCTCATTTCGTTCAGAGTCATTTTAAATATTTGAGAGTCATATAAGCTTTACCTAACCTGCTCACGTTCTTGCTTGCATTTGGATATCATGATATATAAAAGAATTTCTTGCCCAAACCTGATGTGAGAATGTCATCATAGAAAATATACATGTCATCATTTTTCATGTAATATTGCTCTCATTATACTTGCAGATTCGAAGAAGCCGCCAGGATTACAAAAATGCGCACGGCCCTCCTCGTCCTACTCAGCTTGGCTGTATCTGCCAAGTAAATAATAAAAACATTTTTTATTCTTAAAAATTTGCACTCAGATGACCCAAGTTGAATTGTTTAACCTTTATCAATAACTTCCTGTGCAAAAAGGCTTTGAAATAAATATTTTTCTAATTTCTTTTCTATACATTTTCATTTGTTTTCAAGTACGAGGCACTTTTTAAACAACTATTTTGTTTTTTCATACAGCGCGGCATTTCACCTCTGTCGATGTGGACTCTTCACGACGGGCCAGACGACGGCGTACATCGTGTACGAACTGCCAGGGATCGACGTGCCAAAGTAGGTTCTGGTCTCATTAGTATGCACTGCACAGATGACGTTAAATATAGTTGAGTATAGTTTAAAGGACTGTGCATGTTGGCGAGCAAGTCTCTATTTGTTGAGCTCATGGGAATGTCGTCTGTCTGAAAGTAAAGGCAGCCTTGGTGAAAAACAAAAAAGCTTTAGGAGTATAGGAACAAAGCAGGTGTTTTAGCATGCCGGACTGGTAAGCGCATTGTACATGCTCAACTTCAAGTATTGTCTACGAGATAAAGTAATCACACACACACACACACACACACACACACACACACACGCGCGCGCGCGCGCGCACGCGTATGCATGCACGGAGGCACACATATATACACACGTTGATATAGTTCCGATTTCTCGGTCGCAGAAAATACATACCACCATATGTGGACATCTACGCATTTTATGTACTCATCTTAGACTAGTTCTAAAATGTACACAAATTGTACATTGTCAGTGTATCTCTGTATCGTTGTTAACTCAATAAACCGATTATTATTATCATATTCATACAAACACAATCACACACATACATATATATATATATGTATATGTATATGTATATATATGTATATATATATTTATATATATACATATATATATATATTTATATATATATTTATATATATACATGTATACATATATATATATATATATACATATATATATATATATGTATATATATGTATGTGTGTATGTATGTATGTATATATATATATGTGTGTGTGTGTGTGTGTGTGTGTGTGTGTGTGTGTGTGTGTGTGTGTGTGTGTGTGTGTGTGTGTGTGTGTGTGTGTGTGTGTGTGTGTGTGTGTGTGTGTGTGTGTGTGTGTGTGTGTGTGTGTGTGTGTGTGTGTGTGTGTGTGTGTGTGTGTGTGTGTGTGTGTGTGTGTGTGTGTGTGTGTGTGTGTGTGTGTGTGTGTGTGTGTGTGTTAGCAATAAATAATCTCGCATTTTCCAATTTTCCAATAAGAAAAATTTTCCATCTAGAGAAAGTGGAAAGCCACAAATAGTATTATGTATATATTTCTTTAACATTTCATCTTCGAAGAGGCATCATCAGGAATAATTATAATTTGTATCAATAGCTTTAATATATGAAATCAAGAGTAATATACAAGTACAAATAATAATATAATTAAACAATAGACACAAATACACTTACAACTACTTAAATGCAATAAGTAGACCTATCCTCGTTTCTCATTCTCATGCCTCGCTTGGATATGATCTGACCTCCTCAATGTTATGTGGAGGTTGGGTAGGGGAGGTGGAGAGGAAAAGTGGAGGAGGAGGAGATGGAGGGCTCCTTTTCACTCGTGGTGAAATAATAAATAATTCTACGCTGCAGACCATTTTCTGTCTATTTCCCACGTCATTCTATTTAACTTTATGAATTTGTAAGGGAACTTCGTGAACAGATTTTTAGCTCAATTTTGAACCTTGGGGGAGTTTTGAAGTTAAGAGGGGATGTGTTGGATGTGATGGCTATTCACGGTATGAGCCTAACCGTCTTTCTCTTTACATTTTTGCCTCAAGTTTGTGTTGAAAGATTTATGACTCTATTGTTGGACAACATGGGTTGTCCAACTACTTTTCTTAAGCTGTTACTCATGGACAACCATTTCTTCTTCTTGATTGTTTACCCTAAGTTTATATCCTCGCCTCTCTTGAGGGATATCTCTAACGTATGATCCAGTCTTGATCATCTCTAAGATTTTTTCTCTGCACCATGTCTTTATCTGAAAATTCATTGATTATGACGCTTTTTGTTGCTTCTTTATTACTTTGGTTCTAAAGATCCTCAGTTTCTGTCTGTTCTGAGTTTGTAGATTCTAAGAGAGATAAGTTTGATCCTTGGAATAGTTTATTTAACGTTGTAAAGAGGTTGCTTTTCCAGTCCAAAAATATCGCGGGACATCTTTAGTCGAAAACAAATTGTATAACGGGACATTTTCCCTAAAGTTAAATCAAATGAACTGCTTGTAAAAATCTGAGCATAGGGCATCTATTTCACCATGTTTGACGCCACAGGACGTATTATTTTTCAAATCTATTTATATGTTCGCTCAGATAGGCCATTTTTATGGAGATGATATGCAGTAATACAGATTTAAGGGTACATGATATCTACATGATGTTGTCTCACTTGTGAATTTCTCCTTAAATTCAAAGCAATTGTCTGAAAGATTTCAAGTGAATATTAACGAGATCCTATGCTACTTCTTTTGCTGTCTAAGCCTTACGTTATATAATTGAATATTATAAACTAAGAAATATAATCCACTACTACTAGGACACAGACTAACCAATATTCATAAGAATAGGGACGCCAGCCAGTGGTCTCTTTAAGCCATGAAAACTTCTTATTCCTGACTCCATGTGAAAGATGAGTCCTCAAGAGTCAGATGGAGATTGTGGAGTCATCAGATCTATGGTATCCGAATAGACGGCAGAATACACGCATCTAGTCACCATTTCTAGGAATAGAGAAATCTGCAGTAGCTTGACTCTCCATAGTTACACATTCCACAAGGTGGCAAAGAACTTTGTTTTTGTTCTAAAGAAATCACACTTTATCATGCACTTCATTAGATCAAGTAAATGTGTGTGTGTGTGTGTGTGTGTGTGTGTGTGTGTGTGTGTGTGTGTGTGTGTGTGTGTGTGTGTGTGTGTGTGTGTGTGTGTGTGTGTGTGTGTGTGTGTGTGTGTGTGTGTGTGTGTGTGTGTGTGTGTGTGTGTGTGTGTGTGTGTGTGTGTGTGTGTGTGTGTGTGTGTGTGTGTGTGTGTGTGTGTGTATTGATATGCCAGTCACTTGTAAGGATCTTTTATCAGTCAACTCCTTATATACAATATCTAACTCCACAGCATTCAATACAACAAAAGTCAGATAATCTTATTCACGTCATAGGTGGATGCTGGAAGAGCCGGAACAAGCTCTGAAGGGATATGTTAAGACCATGTTTACTCTAGACTCTTGGTTCCCCCCTATATGAATAAGATCATCCGGCATCTGCCACACCAAATATGTATTAAGCTATGGTAGTAGGAGTAGTATCGTATGGCTTTCTTACACCTCCAACTTTGTATTTGCTAGCCAGTCTATGAATGTTTGATTTGCTTCATAGATAGTCTGGTAACCCCCAGGCACTGCTGTGATTGGGCAGTGCAGTACGAGATAGTCTGTATCTTGGGGTGAGTTATGACAAGATGGGCACATTGGGAAGTCTTTGTGGCCCCAGCGATGCAGGTTAACGGCTGTTTTGCCTTGTTGTGCATATAATCTATGGTTACACTAGTCAACAGAATGGTTGGATTCCTAAGAGTCTGGTCCTAGGCTGGAGTGTAACTGTAGTTTAAACCCGCGGTTACACTCCAACATTGGACAAAATCCAACTGAATTGTTGGAATCCAACCATTCCGTTGACTAGTGTAACCGTAGCCTTAGATTACTTGACCCTTATAAGATCATCCAGTATCTGCCATACCAAATCATTATTGATACGGTTACACTAGTCAACAGAATGGTTGGATTCCAAAAAGTCAGGTCCTAAGCTGAAGTATAACTGTAGTTTAAAGCAACGGTTACACTCCAACTTTAGACGAAATCCAACTAAATCGTTGGAATTCAGCCATTCCGTTGACTAGTGTAACCGTAGCTTTAGATCACTGAAGATATTAATGATGGGTGTTAAATAATGACAAAAGAAAACATTTAATCATATGTTTATAAATAGACCATTAAAACGTGCCTTTAAGCTTTAAAAATGTCTTTCTACAGCTGCGACTACGTATGGACTTGTAAGGGACGCTGCATAGATGAATTCAATGAAATGGCAGCCGGTGGCAACCTCTACGCAACTCATCCTACAGGAAACGGCACCATCGGGCAAGCTCTCTGCGATACGATCCCCTGGCCCATCGACCAGTCTACCATCTACCTCTACTCGGAGATCTGCAACGGCCCCTGGCGCTACACCGGAGAACACAGCATGCAGATGCTCTGCTGTGATAAAGATGGACAACAGTACATCTGCACCTAAGGAGTGACTGGATTGCATAATTGAAACTGAAAAAGACTTTCTGCATGTTAATAAATGTTCTGTTAATTAACTTGACTGCAAGACAACGTTGGTTTTGATAGATAAGAAAGCAGATCTAATTTTAATAAATGTTTTTACAAGTTGATGATAAATCTATAATATACTAACCCCAAATTTAAGAAAAATTATGGTAATTTTCTATAATATCTGGGTAAAAATAAAAGAATAAAAGAAAAATATTTCTGACTGGAAGTCATTGACTATATGAATGTTGTAAACAACTGGTTTTAAAAATAATTTATTACGGTTTTAACTATAAAATATTAGTTTAAAAAGTGTTAGAAAAGGGCATAGCATTTATCAGTTAAGATAACTGATATGATAATCATGAATATATTGCATCGCAAGGTCGGCGATTTTTATATGATAACAGGAGAAGAAGAAAACTATGTAATACTGACAATATAGACATTTAGATACAAAGAAAGGATTGTGGTTTGGAAGCCTTTTCTCTGATCGAACTAAATCTAGGTTATCTGTCCAAGATAGGGACTCTCTGAGTGCCTATGTGTCCTTAAAATGGAAGCGTAGTGTGCGGAGTTTGACTACAGCCTTTACAAAAAGTAGATATATGAATAAATAGATAAATGAATTAATAAATAGATAAAGTAGCACAATTATTACTACCCCTATGACAAGTAAAGCGTTCCCTTCCCCAGTCCTCTTGAGCCTGTATTTACAGTAAAATAAGTTGGTGAGTCACATTGACAGTGTGCTGGTGACGTGATCGGAAGTGTGTTGGCTTTGCATTTGTTTAAATATGGGTTTTAATCCTACACTTGTCCCCAATTTCCAGCAGTGATTGTTGCCTACCCCAAATAGTAATGCATTGAAATACAATAGTTACACGAGCCATTATATCCATAGATAGACCTCAAAGCCAGAGGAAAATGAAAATGCGGGAGTAATTCCTCATTAGATATGAAAGAAATAATGTTTTTAAAGCTCAAATGACGAGTCAGTTTCCTTTAGGTGAACAAAATTGAATGATAGCATCCAAGTATGTGAAGACTAGCCATTTTACAGAATTTAGGACTTAAAGAAAAGAACCCGTTCTCGTATTATAAGAGTGGCAATATCTCTCTCGGAGATCACCTATATGTTATGTCTCGCCTACAAATACAGACAAGTTAATGCCAACAACAAGAATGAAAATGACAACTGGACAGGGTCGAACAGGGATGGGAAAGCTTTGGAAGAGGCTATTCAAGTTTCTTTGATTTGTAGAACCCTGCGTGCCAACAGTTTTTCTGTTAAGTACGCAAGTTAATGTCATTTCATATGCTTTGTGTTACTGCAGAGGGTATGCCAAGTAAATGTTAAATCTTGGACGATCTAGTTTGATTTCTCAGCATCACATTTTATTTGTTTAAAGCTGAGGCATTATTTTTCGATGTTGTAACAAGGTTTCAAATCCAACTGATGTGCCAGGGTTAATCCTGTCACGTGCCATGTTAGGCACGCGTGCTAAAGGTCGCCCACCCTAGCGTAGGTGCATCTCCCTAGGTTTTTGGTTCTCAGGCGTTCGTAGTCGTCGGCAATGGCTAGATGGAGATGTTCCCCCTCTCTGCGTTCTTCAGGTCACCTGGCTCAAATATATCCTGTTGGACCAACAGAATGCTGGCCAAACAATTTCTGCTGTCTGGGATCCTCGGCCATCCCGATTTCCCCAATGAGCAATATGTCTTTTTCACGTACAAAAACGTTGCTGAACAATTGGTCTACTCTGATATTGTATCAATATTGCTTTAATCTCAAACTCGATACCATACCTATTTAACCAACATATTTTCCACACCGCTTATATGTAAACAACCTTCATTTACACAAGGGGAATTTCTAAGGAGTTGCCAATTAAAAACACACATTAGAATTCTTTTTTTGTGTAACTATTTACTCCATTCATCATCTCGTGAACGTATATAAACAGTTACTAGTGCCAACACTGAGCCCTGTGGAACTTCACTTGTTACTCTCCTCTAATCTGACATCTTATTCTTCAAAGCCATTTTTATTAATCTGTTCTTCAAGAACCTATTCATCCATTCCAGCAGACTCCATATAGGATCTTCGATATATTCCAATTTCCATATCAATCTTTTCTGAGATACCTTATCAAAGCCCTCCTCCAGATCCAGGTATACATAGACCACCCACCCATCTCTCTTGTGTAGCACATTGATCACTTAAATAGTAAATCAACAAGTTTGAAACACATGACCTCCTTTTTCTAAATCAAAACTGGTTACTTGTCAACATCTCCAATTTTATACTCGTATTGCCCATCTTTCATAATTCCATCTAACGTTTTAGATATTGGTCTATGATTTACAGGTTCCACTTTGTTTTCTCCGTAAGATTTGTAGATTGTTACTGCATTGTGTTCTTTCTCACTCTTGAGGCACTTTTCCTATTTCTAAAGAACACCCAATCACCTCATGAGTCTTGTCCACCAGTTGTGCTCTACTTTCTTTAAATATTCAGTTTGAGATCGCACTAGGCCCAGAGGCCTTTTTTTTTTATCCCTAGAGCCTTTTTTTTTTTTCTTCTTCTTCTTCTTCTTCTTCTTCTTCTTCTTCTTCTTCTTCTTCTTCTTCTTCTTCTTCTTCTTCTTCTTCTTCTTCTTCTTCTTCTTCTTCTTCTTCTTCTTCTTCTTCTTCTTCTTCTTCTTCTTCTTCTTCTTCTTCTTCTTCTTCTTCTTCTTCTTCTTCCGCTATCATGTCATTTGATTCTACGTCTAGCTATTCTTTCCCCATCTTCAAAGCCGCTGTGTGTGTGTGCGTGTGTGTGTTTGTGTGTGTGTGTGTGTGTGTGTGTGTGTGTGTGTGTGTGTGTGTGTGTGTGTGTGTGTGTGTGTGTGTGTGTGTGTGTGTGTGTGTGTGTGTGTGTGTGTGTGTGTGTGTGTGTGTGTGTGTGTGTGTGTGTGTGTGTGTGTGTGTGTGTGTGTGTGTGTGTGTGTGTGTGTGTGTGTGTGTGTGTGTGTGTGTGTGTGTGTGTGTGTGTTTGAATGTGTTTGTTTCGCGTAATCACATCTGAGCTCAAAATCACGACCCATCGACGCGCACCTACATGGTTACCTAATCACCAGATGGCAAAACCCCACCTGGATGCTCAGACTCTCTCTGGGAATGGCGGTAACATGCGAACTCACGAGGTGACGAGGCCACCTTCGTCATCAAGTGCGAAGGACGGACGCCAAGTCAGTGATGTAGTTCTACAAGAATAGGTAACACGTGGCCTTCTCTACGACGACTCGCCCCTATCACCCCTTATCACGTGTCTAGGGAAAAGTCTCCATAGAAGTAACATGTCTGTTTCCCACCACCACCGGATTGCATAAAAGCAGTTTACTAATCTCAGCAAAACTTTCTTATATCACTACGCAGCAAGGAACCCCTGAAGGGTACAGCGATGGTTGAATCCGACAGGGAGTGAGGAAGGGAGAGGAGGGGGAAGGTGTACCGAAAGCGGAGCGAGGGGATGAGTCTATGGATTGCCCCATTTAGATATAAGAAGACACTCGAAAGTAGACTCAGACCCATCATCTCACTCGGCCGTCGCCATGAAGACAGCGCTCCTCGTCTTGTTGGCTTTCACTGCCTCAGCCAGGTATCCTCTCAGGATGTGTGCATATTTGCGTGTGTGTGTGTGTGTGTGTGTGTGTGTGTGTGTGTGTGTGTGTGTGTGTGTGTGTGTGTGTGTGTGTGTGTGTGTGTGTGTGTGTGTGTGTGTGTGTGTGTGTGTGTGTGTGTGTGTGTGTGTGTGTGTGTGTGTGTGTGTGTGTGTGTGTGTGTGTGTGTGTGTGTGTGTGTGTGTGTGTGTGTGTGTGTGTGTGTGTGTGTGTGTGTGTGTGTGTGTGTGTGTGTGTGTGTGTGATAGAAAGACAGGTAGACAGAGAGATAGATAGATAAATAGATAGAGGGATAGACAGACAGACAAATAGACGGATAGATAGACAGACAGACAGACAGACAGACAGATAAACAGATAGACAGACAGATACACAGATGCAGAGATAGACAGCTGGACATATAGACAGATAGACATATAGACATGTAGACAGATAGGTAGCTAAACACATAGACAGAGAGACAGATAGAAAAATAGAAATGCAGGTAGATATATAGATAGACAGGTAGAGAAATAGACAGATAGACAGATATAAAACTAGACAGATAGACAGTAAGCAGATGAAAATAGATAGATAGAAAGATAGACAGTCAGACGAACAGAAAACAAATAGACAGGCAAATAGATATATAGACAGTAAACAAATAAACAAATAGACAGAGAGACAGATAGTCAGATGAACAGTTGGTCAAATAGACAGGCATGTTGACAAATGAATAGAGAGTTTCCTAGATAGACAGAAAGACAGAAACAGGCGGATAGACAGAGAAATAGATAGATAGGTAGATAGATAGATAGATAGATAGATAGATAGATAGATAGATAGATAGATAGATAGATAGATAGATAGATAGATAGATAGATAGATAGATAGATAGATAGATAGATAGATAGATAGATAGATAGATAGATAGATAGATAGATAGATAGACAGATAGTTAGATAGATAGATAGATAGATAGATAGATAGATAGATAGATAGATAGATAGATAGATAGATAGATAGATAGATAGATAGATAGATAGAGAGATAAGTAGATAGATAGATAGATAGATAGATAGATAGATAGATAGATAGATAGATAGATAGATAGATAGATAGATAGATAGATAGATAGATAGATAGATAGATAGATAGATAGATAGATAGACGGATAGATAAATAGACAGATAGACAGGTAGAGAGAAAGACAGACAGATAGACAGACATATAGACAGATAGAAACATAGACGAATAGATATATAGACAAATAAACAGTTAGAGAGAAACACAGACAGGCAGACAGACAGACAGATAGAAAGACAAATGGACAGAGAGACAGATAAAGAGAAAGACAGATAAATAGATAGGCATATAGACAGACAATTAGATAGATATACAGGCAATTAGACAGATAGACATATATGAAGATGGGAAGATGGGCAAATAAACAGATAAACAGATAAACAGAAACAGACACACGGACACGTAGACAGTAGAGGTGCATTTACATATAGACACAAAGACTTAGATATATTGATATATAGTTATAAACACATACACTTAAACACATATATATGTAAAACAGACTCATATTCACGTACCTGTAGATACATGGGCATATATAATGTAGGCGGGCACGTAGACACAAGTAAACACACTGACAAATAGAAACATGGCACATATATAAATAGGTTGATACAATAGAAAAACATATAGACACATAAATTTCATAATAACAATCTGACTAATTAGAATATTATGACTGAGTTTGTTTTTAATTATGTGATGAATATATTATGCTGAATATTTCTTATGAAACGCGAGTAAATAAAATAAGGCTAACATTGTCCGTAGATTGTTTCTTTTTTCATCCTACCGTATATTAATATATTAGTTAATTTATTTGTTTATATTTTTATATACTTATTCATTTGTTTTTAATTCAGCTATTTTTTTCGTTTATCTATTTATTCATTTATTTATTCATTTATTTTATCATTTGTTTATTTGCCTACATTTCATTTTTATTTGTCTATTTATCAATTTATGTATTTACTCATTTATTTTTTTTCATTTGTCTACTTA
>NC_134793.1:4299729-4329729 GCF_046742065.1 Oratosquilla oratoria
TCAGACGAAGAGCAGCTAATACACACAGGCGCAGGACCCACTGCTAACTGGGATGTCCCTGATGGCAAACAGGGAAAATCCTCATATATATATATATATATATATATATATATATATATATATATATATTATATATATATATATATATATATATATATATATTCAGTATCTTGGATGAGCTGCCCTTCCTAAATCTTATCCTTGATGAAAATAATCATTTCTTTACCCCGGCTATCTAGCACAAAGGGCAAAGGTGATAGCTTCATTCTAAGGTAAATAGCCCCTGCTGCAACTACTTACTTCTGGGAATAACTTTTTCAATAACATGACGACTTTGACAAACGATTTCGTCTGTAGGGTCCCGATCGCTTAGATCTCCTTTCAGATTGGGACCGCTCCCCAAGACGAATAAAATCGTTTTTTATTTCTTTAACTAGATTCAGATCATATTTGAGTTTCCCAGTCAATGTTTCTATAATTAAAATCTCCCCATAATCACAACGTTTTTATACTGGGACGCTCTGTAAATTCCATGAATCAGGGGATCAGTCTGCTCAATGCTGAGGTTAGGAGATCTTTACAAGACACCAATGATAAATTTCTTATTCTTGCCTATAATCTCAACACAAATGGATTACGTACAGTCCTCTTCCTTAATCGCATTGTTGATAATACAGTTTATTGTATTTTTAACGAAAAGTACTACACCTCCCCCACTCCTGCCAACCCTATCCTTGTAAAAAAAAACTTATGTCCTTCTATTTCGATTACCGGAAGGAAATGTTTATCAGCCATGTTGATCCAGGACTCAGCAAATCAATTTTGTTAATTATGCTTCTCCTATTTGTATGGTAAACTTTAAGTTTATCTTTCCTCCACCTGCTTTGGTGATTCTTTTCACAGTCCCTTTCTAAGTTTTTTTCTATTGCCTAAACTATATTCCGATACTTCCCCCTACTCCCACGTAATCTACCCGAAAAATCCCTGTAGGATACCTACTTCTCACTCAAGGGATTCAGCAAGGAGCCGAAAACCTCTGGGCGACAAGTGCACCCCGTCCCTTGTATATAGATGATTCCTACCGTAAAAGTGATTCCACTTTTCGACAAATGTCCACCCATTGCCCTTACAATGTTTTGCCAGCCTGCAATTCATTGCAATAGCCCTGAAATGCCACATACCTCCAACTCGACGCCTCGGAAGGATTCCACATTCAACAGGAACACCTCCCCTATTTCTAATCTTGTCTAGCGCATCCCGGAACCGTGCAAACAATTCCTCACTCCCTAACTTACCTATATCATTACCCAGGCACTTAAACAAACTACTGGATCCTTACCTTCCCCTTCTAAACTCTCTTCAATCCTATCTCTAACATCTATCCCCACGCCGGGGAAACACACCTACGTTCTATGTTTCCTATCTTTATCGCATAAATCCCTGTCTATGTACCTCACTTGACTGTCTCCTACAACCAAAATCTTATCTGTGGGCAGGGATCCAGCGTCTGTCCTTCACTTCTCCTCTTGAATTTCATTTGTTTCTTCTTCCTGCAGATTCGCTAGTATTTAAAACGAGTTCTTGCAATCGAGTGGGACTGATGAGGGCTTTTTTTCCACTATCCGCATCCTATTTTTTGCCGTTTTCCATCCAAGTTCATAGCTAGTTTTGTTTTCCGCATTTTGGGCCTTTGAGCGGAGAACTCGATTCTTCTCTTTAAGTCACTTTAAAGCATCCTCCAAGGCTTCAATTCTACTAAGTAGAGATTGTACCTCATCAGCGCTGAACACGGTAACACAACCACTCGCCATATCACTAATTGTATGTATGTAAGTATGCATGCATGTATGTATGTATGTATGTATGTATGTATGTATGTATGTATGTATGTATGTATGTATGTATGTATGTATGAATGTATGTATGCATGTATGTATGTATGTATGTATGTATGTATGTATGTATGTATGTATATATGTATGTGTTTATGTATGTATGTATGTATGTATGTATGTATGTATGTATGTATGTATGTATGTATGTATGTATGTATGTATGTATGTATGTATGTATGTATGTATGTATGTATGTATGTATGTATGTATGTATGTATGTATGTATGTATGTATATATGTTGTATGTATGTATGTATGTATGTATGTATGTATGTATGTATGTATGTATGTATGTATGTATGTATGTATGTATGTATGTATGTATGCATATTTGTATGTATATATGCATGTATTCAGATCAAGATCTAACAGTCTGGTGTTTCTCAAGCATCGTCATACCCCTTGCGGTTAAAAAGAAAACATGATTTGAAAATAATTTTATTTTCCATTAAGACCAACATCAGTCCATGTACGTGGGCACAAATATAGGAGCTAGGTCGAGGTGAATGGTTGGACGGGATTGGGAATTGGTATAAAAATCACAAGGTATCTGGATGAGGGGAGGAAAGAGAGTTCTCTGAAGACATGGAGGACGGCCAATGGAACGAAGCAACTGAGAAGTTCGGGAGATAATTCTCTACTTCGGGACGCAGGAGGTTCCTGCATCACAGCACAGGGGCTCACTGAACTCCTCTCCATTGTACATCCAGGGCATGTCGCACTCGAGCATGGCGTGGTACACGTAGACGTTCTCGCCCTTGACGGTGAGGTCCGGGTGTTCTTTGCAGATGGTCTCGGCAACAGTCAGACCATTGGTCATCACGAAGTTGAGGTCCCCTGATCCAGTCAGGTTGTCATACTCTTCGGTACATCTCATCTTACAGATATTGTGGTTGTCGCAGCTTTGGGTAGTGAGAGGGAAGCGAGTGGTTAAGGACACAAAGAATTTATTAACAAAACAATGACAGCCTTTACAGATTCCACATCAGCCATCGCTTTTCATAGGATTTAGGTTAGAATGAAATTGAAAGGTCAGGATTTAAGTTCATTCCGAGCCTATTATTAACTATAAGTCTATTATCAACTATGAGTCTATTATCAACTACCCGTTGGTAATAAAAAGAAATATGCAAGGGGCTTCATCTGGCCGAAGAATGTTAATGAACAGAACACAATCAAATGTCTTCTCATGCAGTGTAGATGAGAAAATTATGCAGAAAGGTATAAGACGTTGTCTTGTGTTTGGTATTGTATCTGCAAAGAGGAACAGGCACAGACAAACGTGTGAGGTCATAATATTATATTGTTTCTAAAGAACAAAGAGAGATATAGCACTGTCACAGCTATGACAAGGCTGGAAACTATCAAACAGAAACCCATGGCTGACATAAAAACATGTACACAGCTAAAAGAAAACAAAAGATAATGTCAGAAATAAAACATATCATACGTCCCTGAGAAGAATCAGGGAAGCTGAGGAAAGACTGGATTAAGTTTCATAAAGATTTTGATTAGATTCAAGCATTAGGAGTTTAACCAGTGTGTTCATAGAAATATCAGATATAATATGAGGACAATTCTTCGAGTTGTTGCTAATGTGAGAGTGGTCAGGTTTTGTGACATTATTTGTCCCCTCTCTGATCGGAGAACCCGATATATATTTTTTTCCTTCGTAGACTAATATGACGACCTTATTATCTGTAAGTGGATAAGCAAACCTGCGCAAAGAGGAGACTTAGGTGCAGAAGAGTCCGCGCACTCCAACAATTGCACACACTTGGCCACAACAACTGGCATCCGATGGCAAGGGAAACCTGAGATAATCAGAACACACACACACACACACACACACACACACACACACACACACATACATACATACACACACACACACACACACTCACGCACACGCGCACACACACACACACAGACACACACATACACACACACACACACACACACACACACACACGACTCGAATGGCGCAGTGATAGCGTCCGCGGCCGCCACTAAGGTGGTCTGAGTTTGAATACCACTTGGTACTGAAATAATTTCAGTACCGCTACGCTGCGAGTCGTCACTCCAACTCTCATGGGCGGGGAGTTCCCAACGCTATCCACTAGAAGAAAACAGTGTGTGTGTTTCTCCTCTACACCTTTAAAAGTACACTATTCTAGCAGAAACAAACTCAAAACTTCTTCCGAATAATCCAAAGACTACAAAGTACGTTGATATATATATTTAGTTTGCATGAAGGATCACCACTTTCTAGTTTCTCCAACAGCTGGACTTACTTCGGAACTTCGAAGGGCGGCAGGTTGAGAAGCAGTTTCTCTCCATCTTCGCTGCTAAGGAAGAGCCCGCAATGACAGTCTGCGGCATATCCTTGGCTGTAAACGGGAAGATATCATTAGGTATAACATCAATAACATTAAAGATAAAGCCACTATTTCCATACATACAGCCAGTTTAGTAGATGAAACGAAAAATTTAGTATTACGTATACAATACAACATAGAAAATCCATGTGAACAAGTTGCATATACACGGCAAAGGAAACATGGACTGGAAGCGAAGCGTTTATTCCTATACGCTTCAATTCCAGTCACAGATTGGAATGAAAAGAGGACTTTACGTAAAAATAAACAACGGGGAATCACACCTTAGATCAAGATATAACGAAATGGCAAAGCTGTTTAAAAAGAATACATGTACAGCGAAACGTAATTATGAAATTAAGGTTGCTACGAAAGCAAGATCCAACTCAAAGGGTTTCTTTCATCTCTATAGAACAAAAGATAAAGAAATAATAGGACCAATTAAAAACGATGATAATATCATGACAGAATCGGAGGGAAAAATGATTGAGGAGCTTAACTATTATCTTTTATCGGCGCTTACTAATGAGAGGTTAGATAAAGTACCTGACTGCGATCCGATTTTCAGAGGGGATGAAGAAAGTAGTCTATCTAATATCAGCATTAGTAAAGAAGAAGTAGTCAAGCAGATTGAAAGACTTAAAGCTACAAAACCCCCGGGTCCAGACAAAATTTTCCGAGAATGCTTAAGGAATGTAAATTTGAAATGTGCGACCAGTTAACTCAAATATTTAATAAATCGGTAGACACTGGTTTTGTGACTACTACTTGGAGTCAGGCAAACGTTGTTCCTGTTTTTAGGATGGGAGATAGATCGTCTATATGCAACTACAGGCCAATCAGTTTGACATAGGTTATAGGAAAAATGCTTGGATCAGTAATAGTAAATAGACTCAGAGAACACATCGAAAGATAATTTAATTCGTGATTCACAGCATGGTTTCTCCAAGGGTAAGTCATGTGTGACTAGTCTTCTATCCTTTTACACTTAAGTATATAAGGCGTCAGATAACAATGAAAATTACGATGTTATTTACCTTGACCTTAGCAAAGCCTTCGACAAGGTGCCACACCAGAGACTACTAAATAAAATCAGAGCTCATGGCATAGGAGGAAAAGTGTTAGAATGGATTAGAGCTTGGATTAGTAACAGAAAACAGCGGGTCACCATAAGTGGAATAAAATCTAGGTGGGGCAATGTTAATAGTGGGGTCACCCAGGGATCGGTTTTGGATCCCTTGTTGTTCATTATGTACATAAACGACTTAGACGATGGGATAGATAGTGATGTTAGTAAGTTTGCTGGAGACACTAAAATAGGACGCCTAATTAGGCCAGGAGACGACGCAGAGATTCTGCAGGATGATCATAACAAATTGTTCACATGGTCGGTGAAATGGCAAATGAACTTCAATATCTCTAAGTGTAGCGTATTAAACGTAGGGCTACACAACCCCGAAATTAGATTCAGCTTAGATAACACGTTTTAGAGAAAACTGAGTGCGAGAGAGACTTGGGAATTCTAGTGAGTCCGGACCTTAAGACCAGGAAACAGTACATTAGCGCCAGGAATAAAGCTAACAGAGCATTAGGTTTCATTGCTAGGACGGTAACGAAAAGAAATGCAGAGGTAATCATTAAATTCTATCTAGCGATAGTTAGACCCATCCTTGACGATGCGGTACAGTTTTGGTCTCCGTTTTACAGAATGGACATCATTTCACTAGAATCAATACAAAGAAGAATGACCAAAATGATACATGGACTTAGAAACTTGCCTTACGGAGAAAGGCTTAGGCACCTTAATTTACACTCTCTGGAAAGACGCAGAGCGCGGGGTGATCTAATAGACATGTTACAAAGGATTACAAAGGCGGAGCATGCCGACAGGAGACCTTTTGATCCATATCTAGGTCGGATGCGAAAAAAATCATAGTTGATCAAAGGCTTTCACAAGGGTGATGCAAACAAGGTCATCATATTAAAACAACAGGGCAGGACTCACAGTAATTGGTATAAACTGGACAAATTTAGATTTAAGAAGGAAATAGGCAAGAATTGGTTTACTAATTGGGTAGTCGACGAATGGAATAAAATAGTAACCATGTAGTAAGCGCTGAAACTATCCGTTGTTTTAAGAAACGATTAGGCAACTTTATGGATGAGGATGACAAGTGGTGATGGATATGGAGCTACCTAGTGTAGGCCTTATGGTCTCTTGTAGTCTCCTTTATTCTTATGTTCTTATATTCTTATGTTAAATGAAATATTTCAACTTATGATATTCTATTGATGCATAACTATAAAGAACAAAAACTAATAGATATTCTATGCAACGAATTGAAAACATTTCTTATTTAGTATGACACTCATAAATTTTTATTTTCAGCCAAGGTAAGCTGTCGAAAGGTCATATGTCCAAGGGGGCCTTCTTTTTTTGTAGTTTTTCATAAAGCACTCTGCAAGGAATTAGGTTCAAGGACTACCCACTTAGAACAACGCATTTTCATGAAAAATATTATTCTATGTGAGTTTTCCTAATATTTGTTAGTCGAATAGTTATTAATATAAACCTTTAATCATTACTGAAAAATGCCGTTTGCATTAAAGAATTTAATCTTCTTTTAAGAAGATTAAATTCTACTCAATGTGAGAAAACTTAATGACAAAGGAAAAGCATTGTTCATTTGCTACCATCTTATTTTCAGGTCTGATTAATGAAAACCATGAATATGTTCCACTATAACTTGGTTCTTGATAGAAATGATATAACGAGATTTGAAACCGCAGATTTAAAACTCCATTTTCTAAAAGTTAACTTCCCGGTGACAAACAAATAAACCAAAAAGAATGTATCATAATTAGTCGAATAGTTATTAATATAAACCTTTAATTATTACTGAAAAATGCCGTTTGCATTAAAGAATTTAATCTTCTTTTAAGAAGATTAAATTCTACTCAATGTGAGAAAACTTAATGACAAAGGAAAAGCATTGTTCATTTGCTACCATCTTATTTTCAGGTCTGATTAATGAAAACCATGAATATGTTCCACTATAACTTGGTTCTTGATAGAAATGATATAACGAGATTTGAAACCGCAGATTTAAAACTCCATTTTCTAAAAGTTAACTTCCCGGTGACAAACAAATAAACCAAAAAGAATGTATCATAATTACAGTTATTCAGCAACGACATTTCTTACACAAATACCTCAAACAATCTACGAAGAAGTCTTACCCAACTAAGGCCAAAAGACCAAGACAGAGAGCCAGAAGGACTTTCATTGCGAACTCTTCTCTTTGCCACGAACGAATGCGAGCCCAAAAGCAAGACAAATGTCTTTTATAGACGAAGTGAGATAGGAACACTTCGTGACAAACATGACTTGCAATTGAGAACTGCCATTTTCAACCTGCCAAAGGTGAGTTGGTAACATGACAAGGCGAAGGTGGGAAGCTGGGAGGGGAGGGGGGGAAGAGAAGAGGGGGATCGCGCGTGTGTGATGTATCTTGATCTCGTGTTATGTGAGGGGGACCGTGTGACCTATGCTATCGTGTGTGGGGGTGCTATGGGTACTGAATAGTTTTGTATCTGAGTAATAAATTGGTCCGTGTCAGATAATTTCCTGGAGAATTCGCCTAATGTGATACCTGGTGCGAATGTAATGGTGCTAGATTTCTAGAGTGTGCTTGGGTGTAATTGTGAGAATAGGCGAAAGTATGCCATGAGGGAGACTACGTGCTTCAATAAAATTTTCTTGTCTGAGACCCAGTCCGAGTTTTTCAGGCTTTCTCTGAGTTCGCTATTAAATGCTGAATTTATTTTGACCATTTTTTTCTTCAAAGGTGTGTGGGTCATGAATGTAAAATTTTGCCAAAGAGCACAGCGGGTGAAAGGATCCAAGTAGCTCAAAAGTAGCAAATTACTTTTTAAATTGTTCCACGAATTGATCACAGTCACCAGCTAAGGTGTCATTCTTGTCTATTTTGGATGTTAAGATGGAGATCTTTGTTTTGTCATCAGTGGGATTCCTACGTAGTATTTTTGAGTGAACCTCAGTGAGGAAATTGTTTACAGTTCTCGGTTGAGCTTTTATGTTGGTCTGTAAATGTGTGAGTGTATGAGACGATATGTATGTGCCTGTATGTGTTTACTATCAGTGGATGAGAGAATGTTTGTATATATGCATGTATGTATGTATGTATGCATGTATGTATGTATGTATGTATGTATGTATGTATGTATGTATGTATGTATGTATGTATGTATGTATGTATGTATGTATGTATGTATGTATGTATGCTTGTACGTATGTATGTATGTATGTAGTATGTATGTATATATGTATGTATATATATATATATATATGTGTGTGTGTGTGTGTGTGTGTGTGTGTGTGTGTGTGTGTGTGTGTGTGTGTGTGTGTGTGTGTGTGTGTGTGTGTGTGTGTGTGTGTGTGTGTGTGTGTGTGTGTGTGTGTGTGTGTGTGTGTGTATGTGTGTGTGTGTGTGTGTGTATGTATGTATGTACGTATGTATGCATTGTAAAGTGTATGTTTATCTTCTATATTTAAGTGGCAAAATAAAGTCCGGTAGTTGTTGTTGGTTTTAATGTGCCAGACATCTGGCCTACAAACACAAGGCAAGTTCCGCTCAAGACTTGGAGGGTTGCCAGAAACATTCCCTATATACATATTTACACTGTTGCCAAAACATGGTTATATAAAAGGTCGGTCGCGTCGGATCAGCGGTGTCCCTTAGGAGGCTCGCGAAGATGTCGGAGAACCCTTTCGTAGCCTGCCGTTGAAGAGTAGTAATGTCGTCTCATCTTTGATGACTGTGATAGGATTTTGTGTTGTCATGATGTTTTGAGTAGGAGGTGAATTTTCTGAAGATTTGGGAATAGGAGGAGATATGGTTGGTGGAAACGTAGCTTGGCTTCGATTATAGGATCGGTATGTCGAATCAGAGAGGGCTTTGGACACGTTTATGTATAGAATAAAAATGAGTGGAGACCGTGTTACTCCTGGGTGGCACTGAGAACGGAAAAACATTTACTTACCCAAGATGATGTCGGAGTGTTAGTCGATGACAGTGATGCAGTGGGGCGGAACGATGGAAGGATCCACTGCTGGAAACAAGGGGAGGAATTAGTGGATAGTTTTTGGTGATTTAGATTCCGCGACGATCGTTGGTGTGTAGAAGATGATCGTTGGCTGTTGGTGCAGTGACGTGTGGAGCGTGATGCGGTGTTGGAGAAAGGGGGTCCAACTCGTGCGATGGTGGAAAAGGATGGTTGAAGGGTAGTCCCACGCCTCTGTGTTCACGTGGTGGACGCTGGAGAATGCCTCGGAGGGGAATTTCCTCGTAGATGCTGGAGAATGCCTCGGAGAAAATTTCCTCGTCGTAGGTACTGAAGGAACGTCTCGGAGAGGGGCTTCCTCGTCGAAGATGCTGGAATATACACAACGTATAAGTAGGGATCTTCGCTTCGTAGTAGGATGGTGGATGATGTAGCTAAGAGGGAGGGAGGTCAGGTCAGGTCAGACGCATACACAGTGCTCCGTATTTATCTTCGTATTTAAGGTTTATTGAAGAGTTTATTCAATAAATTAGTACACACACGCACAAAAACAAAGACACAATCGAGTGAAAGTGAAAGTGAAGTGTATCATCTAAGCGAAATCCCGTAAATCCACTTTGTAAGCAAACCCAATTTCGTAATCAAACCCAAGCGACCAAGCGTCCCTCGCACAAAGCATCATGGCTACCTCACGCATTGGACTTGAGATCAACAGTTATTAACCTCCCAGTTATTAACCTCTTCCCCCTCCCTCGCATCCACCGCGAGCAATACGGTGTTTATGGAACTCGATCTGTATGCCTCGTCCAAGATAATTCTAGCTGCATGTCGTCAGCTGTATTATAACCTAACGTACGTACTTTATTCGAATATATAACATCATGATGAAGGGTAAAGTTGGCATCATTTTGGCCCTCCAGGTATTAGTGATTTTCATCAACTTTTCGGGTCGGTTGAGAAGTTCAGAGGTTCCAAAATACGACCATAATGTTAAAGATCGGATTGAGAACTATTTGACTTGTGAGGGCTGTTGCAAACACTTTGGATTTGGCCGATGGACTATATACAAACACCTACTATCGCCCTCTTCCATTACCAAGCGCAGCACCAAGGTCAGGGTCGGAACACATTCGTGTACTTCCGAGGTAAGCAACATCAAACCCGGAAGCAACAGTGTTATAATAGCAATATGTTTGCTATTATCTGGCGACATTCATCAATGCCCTGGCCCCGTGAGGGCTGATGAGATGGATGCCAAGCTGTCCTGTTTGTCGAGCAAGGGCCTACAAATTGTTCACTTGAACATTTGCAGCCTGACGTCAAAAGTGGACGAGGTAAGAGAGATTACCCGGAGGACTACCCCTGCAGTATTATGCTTCACCGAGACCAAGCTGGACGATACGATAGCGGATCCGGAGGTAGAGATAAACAACTACACCATCGTGAGGCGAGATCGTAACCGGGCTGGAGGCGGCGTGGCTGTCTACATACGCAACGACATCGCGTTTGAGCAACGGACAGACATGAACAGTGAGTTGGAGGCTTTGTGGATAAACATTCTCTTGCCAAAATCTAAGCCTATCCTCGTAGGTGCCTGCTATAGACCGCCCTGGCAACATGACTTCTATAGTAAGCTTGAGGATTTGTGTTCCAATTCCACAGACTTTCTGAACAATGAAGTGATTATAACTGGCGACTTGAATACTCATGTAGAATCAACCTCGAATACTCTGCATAACGCGCTAAAGTCATTCTGTTCAATGAATGATCTGAAACAAATTATCACAGAACCCACCAGAGTATGTGCCACTGCTAATTCTGTTATTGATCTTATTTTGGTATCAGATGTTCAGAAAATATGTTCTAGTGGAGTAATTGATATTGGTTTGAGTGACCATAGAGCAACGTATTGTATCAGGAAAGTTTCCAAACAACAAATCAATCAGCATAAAACCATAAAAGTTCGTTCTCTTAAGCATTACAGCAAGGAATTGTTCTGCGAAAGGTTGTCCGAGGTTAACTGGTTTTCAGTCGTCAATTGTACAGATGTTGATCAAGCTTGGAATAATTTTAAAGCACTGTTCAAGGGGGTATTAGACAAATTAGCTCCAGTAAAATCAATCAGAATAAAACAACGTTCCGAGCCGTGGTTTTCTGGTGACATCCTGAAAATGATCAACAGGAGAGATAAGGCTTTAAAAGAGTATAAGAAAACAAAAGATCAATCTGTTTTCGCTATGTATAAGAAGTTACGGAACGAGGTTCAGGTTATGGTAGACAGAGCTAAGGTAGGATATTACAAAGATTCTCTCCAAACCAACAAAAACAATCCCAAAAAACTATGGCAAACAATCAAACAGTTAGGTTCTTCCAAAAATCTAAAATCCAAAAGTAGTAACATTGGTCTTAATGTTAATGGGATCGTTACTTTCGACAAAGTAGCGGTGGCTCAAAAATTTAACTCCTTTTTCACCACCATTGCTACCACCCTCGTAAATAATTTACCAGTACCTTCAGGTCATTTTGGCCAAGAACACATTAACAATTATTATTGGAATAAGGGTGTATCCTATGACACCTTTGCTCTGTCTACGGTTGCTAATGTAGATGTGTATAAAATGTTGAAGACTGTTAACAGGTCTAAGGCTACCGGACTAGATAATATTCCAGCCAGATTTGTGAATGACTCAGCTGAGCAGATTACTCCCTGTATCACTCACATAATCAATACTTCGATTCAACAGGGCAAAGTTCCCAAAGATTTTAAATTAGCAAAAATTACTCCTTTGTACAAGAAGGGTAGCAAAACAGATTCCGGTAACTATAGGCCAGTCTCAGTGCTCGGTATTATATCGAAGGTCTTGGAAAGAGTTGTTTATAACCAGGTTTATGAATATATTCAAAGCAATAACTTGTTCTATGATTTACAATCAGGCTTTCGAAAATCATATTCTACTGATGCATGTTTTATCAATTTGACTGATTACATCAAAGGTGAAATTGACAGAGGTAATTACTGTGGAATGGTTATGCTAGATCTCCAGAAAGCCTTTGATACTGTAAATCATGATATTCTATTATTCAAACTACAAGCGTTAGGCTTCAAATCAGATGTTGTTAATTGGATGAGGTCTTATCTAACAGGTCGAGAACAGATTGTGAATGTAAATGGTTCAACATCAAAAGCAGCAAAAATAACATGTGGTGTCCCACAGGGTAGCATTTTAGGTCCGCTGTTGTTTCTTTTGTATGTGAATGACATGAAAGCTGCTGTGAACTGTAAACTGCTGTTGTATGCCGATGATTCAGCCTTACTAGTTTCTGGCAAAGATGTAAATAGGATTGAGACGTTACTCAGTGAAGAGTTATTGAATGTCAGCAAGTGGTTGTTGGATAACAAATTGTCTCTACATCTAGGTAAAACAGAATCCATTCTCTTTGGCTCCAATCAAAAACTCAAAAATGCTCCCAACTTCAATATCCAATGTAATGATACTAGTATTCAACCTAGGTCTGTTGTCAAATATCTTGGAACAGAAATTGATCAAAATGTGTCGGGAGAAGTTATGGCACAAAAAATAGTTAAAAGGGTCAGCTCCAGAACAAAATTTTTGGCAAGAATACAAAAATACCTAGATGTAGAGACAATGAAGTTACTAGCTTCAGCCCTGGTCCAGTGTCATATTGACTATGCTTGTTCTTCCTGGTATAGCAACCTATCTAAAAAATCTAAGAGTAATCTTCAAATATGTCAAAACAAACTAATCAGGACCGTTTTGAAAATTCATCCACGTACTCATCTAGATTATACGCATTTTAAACTGTTAAATTGGTTACCTGTTGAGAAACGTGTTGCTCAGTTAAAGCTTAATCATGTTCACCAAATTGTGAATGACTCTTGTCCCAGTTATTTGTCAGATACGTTTACACTTGTCAGAAATGCTCGTTCCCTCAGAACTCGTTCTAGTAGGTCATCTGTCATTGTACCTAGGTTTAATAGTTCGTTAGGGAAAAGTACTTTCAAATACACTGGTGCTATTGCTTGGAACTCTTTACCGACCAACATTCAATCAATTGTATCTAAAAATAGTTTTAAAAAATCAGTTAAATGTTATCTTTTAGACACTGTTCTCTCTGAAGAAAATAGTTTATATGTTTAATTTACACTTCTTATAATCCTAATTTACACTTCGTATAACCTAGCTTTTCTATGATAATCCTTTCCTAATTGTAATATGAGGACCACAGTGGAAATAAGTCTTTTGACTTTCTGTGCCATCCTCGGATGTACAATTATATATACTGTGTATAATATTGAGTCTTGTATGTATTGTACTTATTGTATGTATGATTGTATCCGAATAAAATTCAATTCAATTCAATTCAATTCAAGGGATTGCCTCGTATGTAATTGCTTCAGCGAAGACCGGTGCTTTGGCTCGTAAGTGGAATGCTGAAAGGTCCTTCGAAGGAATTAGTGTTGAACTGCTGTTTCGATGTCCACCGCTATAAAATGTAGAGTGTAGATTCGTATCCCTCCGCTGGCCGCCAGAATGTAGAGTGTAGGTTCGTCTCTCATCGCTGTCCACCAGAATGTAGAGCGTATTTTTAACTTCTACATTTAAGTGGCAAAGTAAAGTCTGGTAGTTGTTGTTGGCTTGAATGTACCAGACAGCTCTCTAGCCTACAAATACAAGGCAAGTTCCGTTCAAGAATCGATGGGTTGCCAGAAACATTTTCTAAAATATACATATTCAAAATGTTGCCAAAACATGTATATATAAAAGGTCGGTCGCGTAGGATTTAGCGACGCGACGAGAGGCGCCGGATTAGTTCGCTGATTCTATTATATATCGAGAACATGAGATCCTTTGACCCGCACCACTCCAATTGTTTGTCTGGATGGCGCGAGGTGTTAAGGCGTCGGCTGGACAGCCAGCGGCTCTGGTCGCTGTTCAGATCCAGATATATTGGCAGTGTCCCTTGGGAGGTCTGCGAAGACGTCGGAGTACCCTTTCGTAGCATACGTGCGCGTGCGCACGTGTGCACGCTAGTCATCGAAGGGAGATGTGTATGTATGTATATATGTATGTATGTATGAATGTATGTATGTATGTATGTATGTATGTATGTATGTATGTATGTATGTATGTATGTATGTATGTATGTATGTATGTATAAATGTATGTATGTATGCTTGTATGTATATATATGTATGTATTTATGCATGAATTTATGTATATATGTATGTATGTATGTATGTATGTATGTATGTATGTATGTATGTATGTATGTATGTATGTATGTATGTATGTATGTATGTATGTATGTATGTATGTATGTATGTATGTATGTATGTATGTATGTATGTATGTATGTATGTATGTATGTATGTTTGTATGTATGTATGCATGTATGCATGTATGCATGTATGCATTTATGTATGCATGTATGTATGTATGTATGTATGTATGTATGTATGTATGTATGTATGTATGTATGTATGTATGTATGTATACATGTATGTATGTATGTATCATACGGGAAGGGGAGCTATGCTCGTGGTGTCCTGTCTTTGTATCTCTTATGTATATGTGTATGTTTGTGTACATACAGTACAGAAAAGTAGTGCACCCCAATCAGAAGAAAATCAGATGTGCTCTTCACTTTATCGCGCGAATGGGGCGAGTGACAAGAAGCACGTACCAGTGACAAAATAAAAGTTATCTTCACCTGTGCGTCCACCTTCACATTCCCGTGAGACAGAAAGAAGGACCGAACCCCAGGCAGAGTCATTTACGGACGACCCGCATCACGGATGTGCCCTAAAACATCTCTCAATGAATTATCTACTAATAATCAAAATTAAACCATTTCAAAGGTGACACATTTTAAAAATGTTACATGTCTTGGAGAGAGGGTCTGTAAGTCCTCCGAGGTCGTAAGTTCTCCGAGGCAGTAAGCCTTTCGACGCTGTAAGTTCTCCGAGGGTGCAAGTTCTCCGAGGGTGCAAGTCCTCCGAGGGTGCAAGTCCTTCCAGGGTGCAAGTCCTCCGAGGGTGCAAGTCCTTCCAGGGTGCATCCTCCGAGGGTGCAAGTCCTCCGAGGATGCAAGTCTTCCGACGGTGCAAGTCCTCCGTGGGTGCCAGTCCTCCGAGGGTGCAAGTCCTCCGACAGTGCAAGTCCTCCGAAGTTGTAAGCCCTTCGAGGCTGCAAGTCCTACGAGGTCGTAAGTCCTACGAGGGTGCAAGTCCTCTGAAGTTGCAAGTCCTACGAGGTTGTAAATCCTCCAAGGTAATAAATCCTCCAAGGTAATAAGTCCTCCAAGGTAATAAGTCCTCCAAGGTAATAAGTCCTCCAAGGTAACAAGTCCTCCAAGGTAACAAGTCCTCCAAGGTAACAAGTCCTCAAAGGTAACAAGTCCTCAAAGGTCGCAAGTCCTCAGTGGTCGCAAGTCCTCAGTGGTCGCAAGTCCTCAGTGGTCGCAAGTCCTCAGTGGTCGCAAGTCCTCAGTGGTCGCAAGTCCTAAGTGGTCGCAAGTCCTCAGTAGTCGCAAGTCCTCAGTTGTCGGAAGTCCCCAGTGGTCGCCATGTTTCCTTGAACTGACCAGGAAAAAATGTCCCTTGGGTTCGGCCTCGGACTCGGCCTCGGGGCGGAACCCCAACACGGGATCCCCAGCACGGGATCCCTATCGTGGGATTAGAGCGCGGAGCGCTACGGCCGTAGGCCGCTGTTTGCGCAGCCAAGCCCCCGGCGAAGCCGGGGAGAGCGAAGCCTGCGGCTTGTAGTTAATAAAATTGACCTATTTTCTTAATGTGAAGGTATATATTGTTCAGGCTTAATTTATTTTATCTAGTTTTGAAGGATGAATGAGTTCCAATAGACTAAAAAAAAATCTCTCGATTAACCTAACCACGATCTATCATATTCGAGGCTAGATAACGGTGATTATATTCAGTTTCAAATGTCCCTAATTTGAAGACAAAAATGCATGACTGAGCCCATGGAGAATGAAAACAGTCTCCACACTCTCAAAGATTTACCTTCCGACCCCAGCTCAGCAGAAACGTGGCATATATTCAAAGAGGGCAACTACTGTCGACACCAACCAAAGCATCAACCATTCAAGCGGAGAAGATCAGGAGTAAAGATCACTCAAGAAAAGAAGACAATGAGTAAAGAGACCACTGAAGAAAAGCATCAGAAGAAGAAGAAGAAGAAGGTAGTTCGCCTTTGTTAATTATATCCTGAGACCGAATGAACTCTAAAGAAACTACCTACTAGGAATAATGAGCGAGACGAGAAGAGAAAGACAGAGAATCACGTTTATGGATCTACTTTAGAAACATATCGGTGATGGAGAGACGGTTATGGACCTCGTCAAGATGGCTGATGCAAGAGAAGTCTGTCGTCCATGGTGGCGAGCGTAACTTGACAGACACTTCAGTGAAGCTCTCCTTGTTGCCAGTATATGTTTCATGGAAAACCTTCTCTATTTCTGTTCAGGAAAATGATCAATTAAATCTTCAGCCACGGAACGTGACCACCCTGGAACATCTGTACCATAACTAAAATGTTACTCCGGAAACCAACTCTGAGAAGGAGGAGAGAAGAAATAACTGGAAGGACAGTGTTTAATGACAAAGGTGGAAGTGAGAGAAGTATGAACAAATATTGATGTAGCGTGTTAAACGTAGGGCTACACAACCCCAAAAATAGATACATCCTAGATAACACGTTTTTAGACAAATATGAGTGCGAGAGGGACTTGGGAGTTCTAGTGAGTCCTGACCATAACACCAGGTAACAGTGCATTAGCGCCAGAAATAAAGCTAACAGGGCATTAGGTTTCATTGCTAGGACGGTAACGAATAAAAGTGCAGAGGTAATTATTAAACTATCTAGCGATACTTAGACCCATCCTTGACTATGCGGTACAGTTTTGGTCTCCGTCCTACAAAATGGACATCAATTCACTAGAATCAGTACAGAGAAGAATGGCCAAAATGATACATGGACTCGGAAATTCGCCTTACGAAGAGTCTTAGGCACCTTAACTTACACTCTCTGGAAAGACGCAGAGTGCGGGGTGATCTAATAGACGTGTTCAAGTGGATCAAAGGCTATAACAAGGGTGATGCAAACATGATCATCATAATAAAACAACAGGGCAGGACTCGCAGTAATGGGTATAAACTGGACAAATTTAAATTCAAGAAGGAAATAGGCAAAAACTGGTTTACTAATAGGGTGGTCGGTGAATGGAAGAAACATAGTAACCATGTAGTAAGCGCTGAAACTCTCAGTTGTTTTAAAAAAAATGTTGACAAATTTATGGATGGGGACGACAGGTGGTGAAGAAAACGGAGCTGCCTAGTGTAGGCCTTATGGTCTCTTGTAGTCTCCTTTATTCTTATGTTCTTATGTTCTTATGGTGACGGTAGATATGAGAAAGCCCAAGGGGGGCATGGGAACTCAAACTTGATCATCTGGATAATCAAAAAATGTTAAGAACAAGTTGTAGAGAAGATTTTTGAGCTGTTTATATGTTCAACAGAAAAAGGAAAATTCCCAAGAAACTAGAAAACGCCAACATTGATTTATTAGGGAAGAACGATATCATCTTTGACCAGCATAGTAGCTAAAGTGTGTGAATGAATTGCGAAAGATAGACAACTCATTCTTAAAGAAGAAAATACCGATAGATATCTAATCTCTCTCTCTCTCTCTCTCTCTCTCTCTCTCTCTTAAGATCAGCCCATGTGTTACAAGAGAGATAAGAGAGCTGGGTGGGTGGATTGTGTATACTTAAACCTGGAGAAAACAATAAGATATCCTACATAAAAAATAATATGAAAATTGGAATTCATATGAGGATTTAGAACAAGAGTGCCGTAATTAATGAAGGTGTTCATGAAGAATAGATTGACTAGGACGGCTGTGGAGGATAGAAGTTAGATTAGAGAGAAGTAGCTCATGAGGTTCTACAGGGTTCATTGTAGGTACCAGTATTGTTCTTGACCAACGTTAATGGCATGATAAATGAAACAGAGTTACACCAATGTATTTGATGATACCAAGAATATATATATACATACATACATATATATATATATATATATACAAGCACCCGGACCTGGCTTCGCCAGGTGTGCTTGGCCTACGGCGTAGCTCGCTTCGCTTGCTCTTCATTAGAGTACATATAATTTTTGCTATTTCGTAACATATTACAAAGGAGTCTTCAAAATCTCCCGAAGGAGTCTCCAGTCTCCAGAAGTAGTCGTCAAAGTCTCCCGACGTCAAATTCTCCCGTCCTTTCTCTCTCTCTCTCTCTCTCTCTCTCTCTCTCTCTCTCTCTCTCTCTCTCTCTCTCTCTCTCTCTTTCTTTCTTTCTCGTTAGGTCAATCATAAAGGCAATACATTTTTCTAATCGTTTATGTTATGTCACATAGGACCCGCGGAAATTCCACGGTTATTCAACTTTGAAGTATTACGAAGGAGTTTTCAAAATCTCCTAAAGGAGCCTTCAGTCTCCAAAAGGAGTCGTCAAAGTCTCCCGACGTTGTCGTCAAATTCTCTCTCTCTCTCTCTCTCTCTCTCTCTCTCTCTCTCTCTCTCTCTTTCTCTCTCTCTCTCTCTTTCTCTCTCTCTCTCTCTTTCTCTCTCTCTCTCCTTCACTTTTTCGTTAGGTCAATCAGAAAGGCAATAAAGATTTTTGAATCGTTTATGTCATGTCACAATAAACATTTATAGACGTTTGATTATCTTCATGTAACCTATGATTAAACTTGTATAGACGTTTGAATACTGTTTATTTATTTGTGTATTTATTTATTTATTTCCTGCGTAGCCTATGGCGTAGCTCGCTTCGCCAGGTGTGCTTGGCCTACGGCGTAGCTCGCTTCGCTCGCGAAGGAATCTTCAAAATCTCCTAAAGGAGCCTTCAGTCTCCAAAAGGAGTCGTCAAAGTCTCCCGACGTTTTCGTCAAATTCTCTCGCTCTCTCTCTCTCTCTCTCTCTCTCTCTCTCTCTCTCTCTCTCTCTCTCTCTTTCTTTCTTTCTCTCTCTCTCTCCTTCTCTTTTTCGTTAGGTCAATCATAAAGGCAATAAAATTTCGGAAGGTGGTCATAAAAACGGGGGCCTTGGCCTGCGGCGCTGCGCCCTAGGCGCGGGCGCTGCGCGCCCTGGGCTACGCCCCTTTTTTGGAAAATAAAATATCAAAATCATGGGCTACGCCCCTTTTTTGGAAAATAAAATATCAAAATCATATTGCTTTTTATTTCTTGTCAACATCTAGCTGTTCTCGCAAGTCCTTCGAGTTCTTCTTCTTCGAGTTCTTCTTCTTCTTCTTCTTCTTCTTCGAGTTCTTCGAGTTCTTCGAGTTCTTCTTCGAGTTCTTCTTCGAGTTCTTCTTCGAGTTCTTCGAGTTCTTCTTCGAGTTCTTCTTCGAGTTCTTCGAGTTCTTTTTCGAGTTCTTCGAGTTCTTCTTCGAATTCTTCGAGTTCTTCTTCGAGTTCTTCTTCGAGTTCTTCTTCGAGTTCTTCCTCGAGTTCTTCGAGTTCTTCTTCGAGTTCTTCTTCTTCGAGTTCTCCTTCTTCTTCGAGTTCTTCTTCTTCGAGTTCTTCTTCGAGTTCTTCTCTTTCGAGTTCTTCGAGTTCTTCTTTTTCGAGTTCTTCGAGTTCTTCTTTTTCGAGTTCTTCGAGTTCTTCTTTTTCGAGTTCTTCGAGTTCTTCTTTTTCGAGTTCTTCGAGTTCTTCTTCTTCGAGTTTTTCGATTTCTTCTTCGAGTTATACTTCTTCTTCTTCGAGTTCTTCGAGTTCTTCTTCTTCCTCTTCTTCGAGTTCTTCGAGTTCTTCTTCTTCTTCTTCTTCTTCTTCGATTTCTTCGAGTTCTTCTTCTTCTTCGAGTTCTTCCTCTTCTTCGATTTCTTCGAGTTCTTCTTCTTCTTCGAGTTCTTCTTCTTCACCGTAGTTGGCGGTGTTACCGATTTACCACCAAACGCGAAGGGTCAGTTTATTTTTTACTTATATAGATAGATTCTCTTGGCAATATTTCGTAAACATTCTCTCAGCAATATTTCGTAAACATTTTCTTGGTAATATTTCGTAAAGATTCTCTTGTTAACATTTGGTAAAGATTCTCTTGGCAATATTTCGTAAATATTTTCTCATTAATATTTCGTAAAGATTCTTTTGTCAGAATTCCGTAATTCCGTTTTTATGTATATAGATTCTCTTGGCAATATTTCGTAAAGATTCTCTTAGCAATATTTCGTAAAGATTCTTTTGGTAATATTTCGTAAAGATTCTCTTGTTAACATTTGGGAAAGATTCTCTTGGCAATATTTCGTAAATATTTTCTCATTAATATTTCGTCAAGATTCTTTTGTCAGAATTCCGTAATTCCGTTTTATGACTCATTTCCGGAGTAGGAGGTTCGAAGGTTTAGAGAGAATTTTTTTTTATGTATACACCCATGTTGTTGTGTATAGTAACCGTATAAATCGTTTTCTTCCAGACCGTCCCCGCGCCAGATCACTGTTAAAACACTCACCCCGGTCCATGACCCCCTGTTACCTTTTGTTCGGGTCACGCACTTTCGTTCAGAAATTTTAGTTTTGACCATTTCCATTTTTATTTAATTAGATAGATTCTCTTGGCAATATTTCGTAAAGATTCTCTTAGCAATATTTTGTAAAGATTTTCTTGGTAATATTTCGTAAAGATTCTCTTGTTAACATCTGGTAAAGATTCTCTTGGCAATATTTCGTAAATATTTTCTCATTAATATTTCGTAAAGATTCTTTTGTCAGAATTCCGTAATTCCGTTTTTATGTATATAGATTCTCTTGGCAATATTTCGTAAAGATTCTCTTAGCAATATTTCGTAAAGATTCTTTTGGTAATATTTCGTAAAGATTCTCTTGTTAACATTTGGGAAAGAGTCTCTTGGCAATATTTCGTAAATATTTTCTCATTAATATTTCGTCAAGATTCTTTTGTCGGAATTCCGTAATTCCGTTTTATGACTCATTTCCGGAGTAGGAGGTTCGAAGGTTTAGAGAGAATTTTTTTTTATGTATACACCCATGTTGTTGTGTATAGTAACCGTATAAATCGTTTTCTTCCAGACCGTCCCCGCGCCAGATCACTGTTAAAACACTCACCCCGGTCCATGACCCCCTGTTACCTTTTGTTCGGGTCACGCACTTTCGTTCAAAAATTTTAGTTTTGACCATTTCCATTTTTATATATATAATATATATATATATATATATATATATATATATATATATATATATATATATATATATATATACATTTTCTATTAAAAATCACTGCATACTCTGCGTTGGTGATCTTCTTAAGACTTTCTATTTTCCTCAGTATTTTCTTCTCTGAAGCAGGGAGAGAAAATATCACATTTCCGAACGAGTCCATGTTTGGAAATAAAAAACAACATTTAACGACGTTTCGCCTATACCTTAGGCATCTTCTGGTAAATTTATTGAAGAAATTATTTACAAGAATATAAATACAGAAAAATACAGAAAAAGAGACATAAAGGAGAGGTCAATTGGTAACACGCGTCATGTTCTGTTGGTGACGCGGGATGCTCCGAAGAGTTCTAAAGTACCGCACATATTTTGCTGTATATTTATTAAAGGCATATGGTTTCTAATAAAAACAGCCTCTAAACATTTTAGTTTCTTTCTGTTAGTGTCCTTGACCAAAATTGAGGTGCTTTTATTTAGCTGGTCCCGTGTAATGCTGGTATTGTGGGATTTTGTCACGTGGGTTTTTATCGCGCCATTTTGCATATGTTGTGTGAGCCTCTGAGTTAAAGTTTGTGTGGTATGGCCTATATACTCTTCTTGGCAAAGCACACCGTCTTTGTATAAATCACAAGAGTATTTGTATACCACATTATTTTTCTTGAGTTTATCCGTGGTAGCTGTCATGTTATTTTTCATCACCAGCGATGATGTTCTAGGGTTACGGTAAAAGATTATAAGGTTTATTTTGTCCTCTTCTTTTCTAGGCTTACAATTTCTGTGGATTATGTCTTTTAGAGCTTTTTCATCTTTTTTTTTTACGCTGATGACATTGTATTTTGATAATAAATGTTTATATTATTTTTCTGATTCTCTAACTCTTTATTCTTGGTGTTGGCTTTCTCCATATTACTTTTAATTTCCTTATCGATGTCCCTCATTGCAAAGCCATTGTTTGTTAAAATTTGCTTGACTCTAACAAGTTCTTGGTGTAGTAGTTGCCAACTGGAACAAATTTTAAAGGCTCTTGTGACATAGGCACGTATTACGCTCATCTTATATTTGGAGGGACATTCACTAGAACCGTTTAGACATCTTCCAGAATTAGTTGGTTTTCTATAGACAGTTGTAGTGAAAATGCCTTTTGTACCATCAACCCAAACGTCTAGAAAAGGAATTTTATTGTTGACGCTCCTTTCCACCGTAAAGCGTAGACAAGAATGTTCTTCCATTTTGTTTTTTATGTCATCAAGGTGTTTTTCTCCTTCTACATCTACAAAAATGTCATCTATATATCTTAGATACAATTTAGATTTAACGTTTAAAGTATCGAGGACGTGATTTTCGATATGGCACATAAAAGCCTGTGCAAATAAGACTCCTAGAGGACTTCCCATACTAACACCATCTAACTGGCGATAAATTCTGCCTGATGGGCATCTAAAAGGTACTTCTTGGGTACATATCTGTAACATTTTCTGCAAGACGTGACGAGGGATTTTTGGAGGGGGCAAACTGACATGGTGGAAAACGTCATGTAAAATTATCTCAAACAGAAAGAAACTAAAATGTTTAGAGGCTGTTTTTATTAGAAACCATATGCCTTTAATAAATATACAGCAAAATATGTGCGGTACTTTAGAACTCTTCGGAGCATCCCACGTCACCAACAGAACATGACGCGTGTTACCAATTGACCTCTCCTTTATGTCTCTTTTTCTGTATTTTTCTGTATTTATATTCTTGTAAATAATTTCTTCAATAAATTTATCAGAAGATGCCTAAGGTATAGGCGAAACGTCGTTAAATGTTGTTTTTTATTTCCAAACATGGACTCGTTCGGAAATGTGATATTTTCTCTCCCTGCTTCAGAGAAGAAAATACTGAGGAAAATAGAAAGTCTTAAGAAGAAGATCACCAACGCAGAGTATGCAGTGATTTTTAATAGAAAATGTATTAATGAAAACCTGCTCCCTAAGTTCACTAATATATATATATATATATATATATATATATATATATATATATATACATATACATATATACATATACATATATATATACATATATATATATATATATATATATATATATATATATATATAATGTGTGTGTGTATATATATATATTATATATGTGTGTGTGTGTGTGTGTGTGTGTGTGTGTGTGTGTGTGTGTGTGTGTGTGTGTGTGTGTGTGTGTGTGTGTGTGTGTGTGTGTGTGTGTGTGTGTGTGTGTGTGTGTCTGTGTGTGTGTCTGTGTGTGTGTGTGTGTGTGTGTGTGTGTGTGTGTGTGTGTGTGTGTGTGTGTGTGTGTGTGTGTGTGTGTGTGTGTGTGTGTGTGTGTGTGTGTGTGTGTGTGCGCGAGACTGGAAGTGAGTATTAAGAGAGAGAGACGGATGTGGATATCTTTAGATACTTGGGTGCAAATGTGGCGGGAAAGGGAGGAGTGGAGGTGGAGGTAAAATGTAGATTGAGAGAAACGAGTAAATGCCTTGGGGGATTAAAAAGTGTAATGAGAAATAGAAATTTGGGAATGGATGCTAAGAGGAGACTGTATGAAGGAGTGATTGTGCCAACAGCACTGTGCAAGGCAGAAACATGGAACATAAGAGAGGAAGAGAGAACGAGTTTAATTTTGTTTGAGATGAAATGCCTGAGAAGTACAATAGGGGTTCGACCTAGTATGAAGGGGCTTTGGGAAAGAGGGGAATGTATGTTGAGGAAAGAGGGGAAAGGAAAGAAGATAGAGGTGAATGGAGAATAGTTGTATATGGATGATGCTGTGATGCATGAGGTGGAATGGGTGGGGGATGGAGGGTGAGGGAGTATGTGTGAGAAATAAATTGACGCAGCCTGAAGGGATTTCTCCTCGTCTTCTCCTTTTCTGCATGAGGGGATGGAGACAGGCGGTCGCCGATTTAATGAAGCGGCCTTGCTGTGGATGTGTTGTGTCTTACGACACTGCTTCTGACCCAGAGCAGTGGGCGAGGTGCAGGGGTGACCCGTCATCCAGGATGTGCCAAGATTAGAGGGAAGGAAGAGGGTGAAAGGGAGTGGAGTATGTTATGGATGGAATGGGTGGGAGAGGTTTTTATGCCTTTGTTTTTTGGCTGCCCCCTTATAAGGGGGAAAACTTTGGTATATCTATGTATAGTTATACTAAAGCGTTTACTTTTGGAAAAATGCTTAAAATGTTTATGCTGTCATTCGATGAATAGTTGCTTTCTATGTGTTGTTTTATAATGGTGTTTCTTATAACAGTATTCATGATATTTCTTAAAGTTTAGGTAAGGTTTATAAGTCTGTAGTTTTGTGGGTTCTACTTCTTGCCATTTGTGTCAATATAAGTAACAATTTCCAATTCCCATTCTTTTGATGCATACAAAGGCTCAACTGAGTCTTTCTGATTCTTTCTGATTCTTTCTTCAAGAATTTTAGAAACTAAGTGTTGCGCCTTGGTATTCTATTAACTTTCATGTATTCTAAATGTCTTTCAATGTTTTTGTTTTCTGTCTTATTAACAGAAATAAGGTATTATGTGATTTATATGATATTTCACATTGTGAGGATATGTTTGTGTTTATAAAACAAAAATCATTGGTTTAAGGTTTCACATATGTCTTCATTTGAACGTTCGAATCGATTTTTAGCAGCCATTAATGGGGAAATTTGATGCTTAAAAAGGAAAAATAACAATAAATGAATAAGCCTTTATAATTGTTTCATCATAAAAATCTAATCGATCTAGAATAGCTGCGACGGATGTCGACATCGCTAACTTCGGAGCAGAGTTGGCTGTTCCAGGGCTCCTAAATTCCCCGAATATCGATTCTGCAGGTGTAGTACTGCGTCAGTGCTGCCTCAGTGCTGCTGCAGTGGGAAGCGCTAAGAAAATGACCGTGATGAGTGAGGAAAATGGAGGAGAAATAGGGAAGGATGAAGTGAAAGCAGCTGTTAAGATGATGAGAGCAGGTAAGGCACCTGGTCTGGATGGATGCCATGCAGAATGTCTGAAAAAAGGAGGTACATTGATGGTGGACTGGCTGGTGTGGTTGTTTAATGTTTGTTTGAGAGAGGGTAGAGTGCCGGAGGACTGGAGGAGTGCCTGTATAGTTCCGCTTTAAAAGAGAAAGGGGGACAAGTGTGAGTGTAGTAGTTTCAGAGGGATCAGCTTGTTGAGTGTAGTTGGGAAGGCTTATGCGAGGGTCTTGATTGAGAGGATTAGAAGAGGAACAGAGGGGGTAATTGGTGAGGAACAGTGTGGGTTTAAGACAGGTAGGGGTCGTGTAGATCAGATCTTTGTGGCAAGACAGATATGTGAGAAAGCTATAGGAAAAGGTAAGGATGTTTTTTGGGTTTTTATGAATCTGGAAATGGCTTATGACAGGGTAGACAGGAGGGCACTGTGGGAGGTATTGCAGATATATGGGATAGGAGGAAAGCTGTTAAGAGCAGTCAAGAGTTTTTACGAGAGTAGTAGACCTTGTGTTAGGATTAAAAATGGAGAGACTGAATGGTTTGAGGTAAAGGTGGGACTGCGTCAGGGATGTGTTATGTCACCCTGGCTGTTGAACCTTTACATGGATGGGATGGTGCGAGAGGTGAATGCAAGGGTATTGGGTCAGGGGTTGGAGATGATAAAAGAAAATGGAGAAAAGTGGAAGGTGAGCCAGTTGTTGTTTGCTGACGACACTGCGCTTGTAGCAGGATTAGAGGAGGGATTGAGGAAGTTGGTGACAGAGTTTGAAAAGGCGTGTGAAAGAAGGAAGCTGAAGATAAATGTGGGCAAAACTAAGGTGATGAGATGTACAAGGGGAAAGAGTGACAGTAGGCTGGAAGTGAGCATTAAGGGTGAAAGACTGGAGGAAGCGGATAGTTTTAAATACCTGGGTGCAAATATGGCAGGAAAGGGAGGAGTGGGGGTGGAGGTAGAATGTAGATTGAGAGAAGCGAGTAAATGCCTTGGTGGATTGAAAAGTGTAATGAGAAATAGACATCTGGGAATGAATGCTAAGAGGAGGTTATATGAAGGGGTGATTGTGCCAACAGCATTGTACGGGGCAGAAGCATGGAACATGAGAGAGGAAGAGAGAAGGAGTTTGAATGTGTTTGAGATGAAATGTCTGAGAAGTATGATAGGGGTTACTAGGCTAGATAGACTGAGAAATGAGGAGGTGAGGAGGAGAACAGGGGTGGAAAGGGAACTGGGAGATAGGGTTGATGAAAGGGTATTAGGATGGTTTGGACACATGGAAAGAATGAGTGAAGAAAGATTAGTATGAGAAGTGTGGAAAGCAGAGGTGGAAGGAAGGAATATGAGGGGGCGTCCTAGGATGAGGTGGATGGATGGGGTGAAAGGGGCATTAAAAAAGTGAGGAATGTCTGTGGAGGAAGGACGGGAGAGGACAGAAGATAGGGGTGAATGGAGAGGGGTTGTGTATAGATGATGCTGTGATGCATGAGGGGGAGTGGGTGGGGGATGGGGGATGAGGAAGTATGTATGAGAAAAAAATTTGATGCAGCCCGAAAGGATTTCTCCCCGTCTTCTCCTTTTCTGCATGAGGGAACGGAGAGGGGGAGTCGCCAAATTTATGAAGCGGCCTTGCTGTGGATGTGCTGTGTCTTGCGACACTGCTTCTGACCCAGGGCAGTGGACAGGATGCAGGGATGACCCGTCATCCAGAAGGTGTCAAGATAAGAGGGAGGGAGGAGGGTGGAGGGGAGTGGAATATATAGGAAATGGAATGGGTGGGAGTGGTTTCTATGCCTTTTTCTTTTTGGTTACCCCCCGTGTAGGGGGAAAAAGCCTTTGGTATATGTATATATGTATGTATGTATGTATGTATGTATGTATGTATGTATGTATGTATGTATGTATGTATGTATGTATGTATGTATGTATGTATGTATGTATGTATGTATGTATGTATGTATGTATGTATGTATGATGTATGTACCTACAATATCACCATGCTGTAATTGATAGGGAGACTATTGTAAATAACACCAATATAGTTGCACATTGTAACAAAATAAAGGAACTAAAAATGCCAGAAGCCATCCACATAAGGGAAAGAGCTCGAATAATCAATATGCAATCGAAAATGACTTCTGTTATTCCTTTCTTTAATTCCTCTTCTAGATTTGCAGCCCATTGGCAGCAACACCCACCCCCTTCCTCTCCCCCTCCTCCACCTCACCAACTCCGTCTTGACCAGCGGGGTGTCCCTGCGAGGCGAACCATCCTACCTGACTCCCCCTCTCCCTCCCCCTTCTCCTCCCCTCCTCAGCGAAGTGTCTGTCCACGTAGGTTGACACGATCCCCTCAGCGTTCCTAAGCGGCCTATATTTAAATCCATGTTGTCTGTACAAAATTGTCAATTGTGTATTATGTAGCTGTGTAAAACTGTAACTTAATTCTTGTATACTATTCTGAAGATGACTCCCTGAAATCAAAACGTCAATCAAATATGGAAGACTATGGAAGGCTTGTATTTGCCCACCCCCCTGAAATGAGATCTATTGTGAGAAAAATTATATAAGTGGAGTAGGAAACACAGGAGTCTTAGTCTTGAGTTTATTCCTGACTAGTTTCGCAGGTATGCTTTTTCAAAGGAATGGGTTTACAAACGGGCTGTGGGCATTTTATACATGGGGTGGACCTCACTACCTCCCCGTGTTACCATAGTTGGTGACAAGTGTGAACATTACATATTCATTGTGGCTAATGTAATAATGATAAAGTTTAACAATTAAATATGATGACAACACTAATAACAAAGAAAATATTAATAGTAATTGTAACAATAATAATGATAATAATAACAATGAAAATAAAAATGAAAATTTAAATATTTAAATATTTGATAATAATAACAATAATAAAAATGATGATGATAACGATTTTTTATATATATATATATAAAAACACAAACACAAACAAGAGAACTGGTGACTTAAAATGGACAAGATCTACCGCGACACTTGCCCTCCAAGAATGGAGGGCGAGATACCTTTTTCCCACTTCTGCCTACCCTTTACAGCTTTCTTCCTTTTACTCTGACGTTCCCTCTTATACCATGCTACCATACTTTACTTCACATGCTACCAAATCACATATCCTCCATCATTTCTACATTGTTCCTTCACCACTTAAATATTATTATTATTATTATTATTATTATTATTATTATTATTATTATTATTATTATTATTATTATTATTATTATTATTATTATTATTATTATTATTATTATTATTATTATTATTATTATTATTATTATTATTATTATTATTATTATTATAATAAAAGAATACGCAGATAAAATAACAAGCTCTCCGAAGCGTCCCATAAGATGACCCGTCCGTGTATAAGATATCCGGTTATGTTTGAGTTGTTAGCTTTGTGAACAAGACCCTGCGGGTCGAAACGTTAAGGCGTAAAATTCTCCCATTTCTCCTCGTCAACTTCTTTTGCCTTCAATTTTATGTATGCATATATATGTATATATATATATATATATATAATATATATATATATATATATATATATATATATATATATATATATATATATATAAATATATATATATTTATGATCTTAGTATCATCAACAAATGCATTGGTATAACTGTTTCATTTACCATGCTATTAACGCAGATCAAAAACAATGCTCGTGCCTACAATGAACCCTGTAGAACCTCATAAGCTACTTCTCTCTAATATAACTTCTATCCTCCCCATCTGTCCTAATCAATCTATTCTTCAGGAAATTCTTCATTAATTACGGCACTCGCGTTCTAAATCTTCCCATGAATCCCAATTTTTATATTATTCTTATGTATGATATTTTTTTTCCAGGTCTAAGTATAAACAATCCACCCACCCAGCTCTCTTATCTCTCTTGTAACACATGGGCTGATCTTAAGAGAGAGAGAGAGAGAGAGAGAGAGAGAGAGAGAGAGAGAGAGAGAGAGAGAGAGATTAGATATCTTTCGGTATTCTCTTCTTGAAAAATGAGTTCTCTATTTTTCGCAATTCTCTCACACAATTTAGCTACAATGCTGGTCAAAGATACATGTCTATGATATTTTTTTCCTTTATTAATTAATATCAAGTTAGCGTTATTTCAAGTTTCTTGGGAATTCTCCTTTTTCCGTTGAACATATAAACAGCTCATGAATCTTCTCTACAACTTCTTCTTTACATTTTTTTTTTATCCAGTTTGAGTTCCCATTAGCCCCTCGGGTTTTCTCGCATCTACCGTCACCAATATTTGTTCATACTTCTCTTCCTTCTACCTTTGTCATTCAGCACTGTGCTTCCAGTTATTTCTCCTCTTTTCCTCCTCAGAATTGGTTTTCGGAG